>NC_071286.1:3996115-4009030 GCF_943735745.2 Anopheles bellator | reverse complement strand
CGCAAGACTCTTGCGTTGAGTCGGCATCGGATCGGATCGGAGAGTGAACGAAGAAAGCCCGCATCCGCTCCTTGGCTACCTTTCAACACTGCCGGTGTGCAGCTGCAGCAGACACACACCACAAGATGGTCCGGGTTTTTCCTTAATAATTTTTATGTCTTTCTGTCGACCAACCGAACGGCGCAGATTGCATCACAATCACGGGGTTTGCGCGGAACGTCTTCGTCGCTCCGGTGTTATTGATTGCTGCTTCAGTCATTCCCGCGGCTAGATGGGAGAGTGGTTCCCTTTTTGCGTTTCGAGACACCGTCAGGTCAGGCTGCGGGTTCAACACCTCCCGGTTTCGAAAAGGTGCGTCTGCCGAGTACGCGATGCATTTGAGGCCGTAAACTTACGTGGGACGGTCGGAGTAAGACGCACCACCGGATGAAATTTGTCTTCCAACACCAACGTCACGTCACGTCGCTCTCAAGAAGCCTCACGGGCCTCGGTGCTGATGCTCGATCGAATGCTCGATAAATTTAATCGAACGAATTCCGCCATCTGAGGCCGCGAGCCGTCCTCGCCGAGACTCGTTACATAAGTGCCCAATTCATAAAAATAACAGCGACGCTCGCGTGCTGTCCGGAATCTGCCCTCGGGGCCTCTAGTTTTTGGAGCCGCATCTTCCCTGGGTCTCGCATTGGGTCATCGGGTTTCGGGTCCAACGTCACCGTTTTCGACACGTTGATTCGTTTCGCTGTTTTCGCTGTTCGCTGTTGCTCTCGCCCAAGGGCGCCCCTAGGCCATTGTGGTGCTACGGCCAACGTGCCCCCTAACGAGCGTAATTTCAAGTGCTTATTTGCTGGTTTCTTATGTGTTTTTTCGTTATCGCCCGGCTTAAGAAAATTATCCACTAGTAAGTCCGGCCCGGCCAATGGTTTGTTTGTCGAAGTCAAAGTTCATCACTTGGCCGCGTGTTCGAAAACAATCCACAAAATCTAGTTTCACGATCGATCAGCTTTCGCTGCCGTGCCACGAAACTCGGTAATCAACTATAATTAGACAGAGAAGACGAGCATCATTTGTTATCAATCAAACTGCTAAGATTAATTGATAAGAAGGCATCAAACCTTAGGAAAGGATTATTCACACCTTTGAAAAGTGGACTGTGATTATAAACAGATTAACTTCATCTCGATCGTAGCGTCCTTCTTTAAAAGCCTGTTCAATATACAAAAATATTAAAGCCTTTTCAATCAATGAAAAAAGTTGGCTACATTATTCGATGAACCAACAGGCTCAAGAGCCTTACCGATAACGGTGTATTACGGTAATCGAATGCGCTGCCGCAACAGTTATACAATCCGGAACCCTGAGCCACTCAGCTGCTGTGTGGTACAAAAATCCTTTTAACATCAAACTGCTAATCAATTGCGCACAAGCGAAGCGCACGATTTCGAGCTTTTTGAAGGATGCGCTTGTTGAATTCTTTGCCACGCTGACCACTGGTCGCCAACATATTCTGGCCGGATCTCGATAGGCTTGAAAAGGAATTTGGCTATCTGTGAGTTATTCCAAAAATATCCCCCCCAAAAAGACACACGCATTATCAAGTGTGGTCTTAAGATAGACACAATTTGCCGTAGCTCAAAATTATTCAACTCAATCCGAGTGCGCGAAGCAACCGAGAAGGTTAACCGGTCAACAAACGCACCGACCGGGGTAGTTGGGATGTTTAAAATTCCCCGGTGCTTAAGTCGAAACTTAAATCAAAAACCGGTACACGATTTAGAGGCTGCTGCGAAGTCTTCGGCCCCCTTTTCGGGGCACGCAACGAAGATCGTGACTGCGGCAGGACCTTGAAATCCGTTGTCTCTTGCTCTCTCTCCGAGGAGTACGATATTTTTATGCTAATTCGCACGCACGCACCGGCGACTCCACCCAGACCAGACAAGGGGGCCAGAAGATGATGAGTCTCACTGGCTGTTTGACGACCCCTACGCCCGACGCCCGGTTGACTCACGGTTGCATATTTTAACACGTGCTCATTTTAAAACCCTTCAAAAATTTCCATTCGTAAATCCGTCACTCGTTTCGACTGGCTGTTCGTATGTCGCGTCTTGATCCGGGGACCTGTTTCGTCTGCCTGGAGATACGGACCACAAACCACGGCGGATTCATCCTGTTTGGTGTGTTATCCAATATCGCGAACCCGAAGGGCCCCATCTATTGACAAATCGGACCGCCCCTAGATGCCCTTGAGATGGATAATAACGCTTTTGGGTTGATCGGTCGGTTATCTAACGGATGTAACCATCGAAGGGTCTCCAGAGTTTCGTCCTACGGATGAGACAATGGTGTCATGGTTACGAATGGAAAGGTTTTGTTACGATTCGAATCCCACCCGGGTGGCCCACAAATCGCTGATGGTGTAATTGGAATGTTTCGGGATTTGATTTCACGCAACCCCCGAGCCTTTGTTAATTCGAGTGTAACTAAAAAACAGGAAAAAAGTTCAGAATCAAACAATGTTATCCTTTTCCCATTGGCTTTGTTTGCAAAATGACATCAATACGGTAAACCCTCGCACCATCCTAATTAGTCTTCGTTTTTTCTACTTGAGAAAAATAATATTGCATCAAGTTTATGGCCATTGCGAGCCCACGCGCATTGCGTTAACTGTCACCGCATTTAACAGTTTTGAAAAATGACATAATTAAGTGAGATCTTTATGCCCAGCCCGTGCGTTACGCCGCCTGACTCATACCGGCTACCATCTCGATTGCAGTGTCCTTCGTTCGAACCACCCTTAGCCGTGGCTATTCTTTATGCAAATCCATCAGCGGTACATAAAACCGACCCATCGCAGTGCGGGACCCCTTGGTCACCAGCCGATTCAATCATTAATCAACACGCTAATGCTCTTTCGGGTGCAACAGCGATGCTACACGATGTGCGTTTTGGGTCAACCCGGATCGCCGGGGGTTCTGCAACTATTCGCTGTCTTCTAAAAATAAATGCCACCGTTTTTGGCCACCTTCACCGTGATCAATGCAAAGAAGTGCCGATGATGAGCCAACATCAATCAATTTCTCGGCTCGGCTTTGGAGGGCGCGATCCTCGCACACTTATCACGACTCCTCGGTCTTCATGTCTCTATTCTTAGAAAGGTCAAAGTCGTTGGCCATTTGTGCCGGTGTGGAGTACGGGTGAATCACATCCCGTCCCATCAACCGGCCCATTTGATAAATGACACCTGTTGGCCACTTCGCCGATCGATAGAGGTATTGGAAAAGAATAAGGTTTGAAGTGTTTTCTTCGATGGTCCTCGTCCCATTTTGGGGGGTGTCGTCATTTTTACATTCATTTGACGCCATCTGAAAGACAGATTCAAGGTTACTTTCCCATTGCTTACACACGGTAAGTAAGTTATAATTAAAAAAAGGTTATTTTTAATGCAAATTGTTTACGTTTAGTTTAACGATTATTGCGAATAGTATGCGCCAAAGAGTGGTAAACTAATTTAACCTAATTTTTAAGCTCCGCACGTAATACTTTTAACTTTCTCCGCGAGTTTCCTGAGAGGATCCAGAGGTCGAGTCGCACAGGGAGCGAATGTTGAGTTTAAATGACACTTTTTGCGCCTTTGTGCTTACGTTACGTTAGAGGAAGGATAAGTGGATGCTAATTATTTTTCGCATCTCTTTTGCGGCGTCCTTGTCTGGTTGTTACACACTGTTACGCCAACTGTAAAGCGGGTGTCGTATTTTACATAATTGTAGCTTAATCGGGATTAGCATCAATCTAACCTCCGTCGGGTTTTGCTGTCGAATTTTATGGAGGCTCAGACATCATCTTATTCTCTGTTTTACAAGCCCCTTTCTTTGTTTGACTCCGGGTACTTACTACGGGTACTTATTCTTCAACTCAACTCTTGTTGAGAATTGCCCCTATTACGCTTACACGGGCCACCATTACTGTAGCGTATCGCAAAAAGCCCATTTCGGGCCGCCACTGCTATTTGTGCCCTTTCTCTTACGAAAGATCGATGACACAATAGAGCGGACACAATGCTACCGAAATGGAACCAATCGTCTTGTGACATTTGACCGTTTCCAGTCCAAGATTGGCAGTTGATGCCCCGACACACCAAACAAATTGACTCCATTGACTTGCGAGAGCAGTAATTATGACGGTGCGTACGGCATTAGCCTCGGACCGGCGTGGCTCAATTGCGTTCGATCATTAATCCTCTAACGCCCCAGGTCTAACCTTTCCCGAAGAGTGACGCGCATCATCTCCTTAAGTCAATCAACGAGCTGGGCCTTCCAGCTAAGTCGGTCTTTTAGTCTCACTGTCAATCAGCTAAACTACGACCCGGTCGGGCACAATGGACGATAAATTTACCTCTGATCTATCGGATCGACCAAACCGAACCTGGTTGCACACATGCGTAGAGGAAAGGTCCAGGCGATCAGTCTTCGCCAGGGGCACCCCATCATGCGCCACATTTATAAATGCTAGACAGATTACTCGTGTCTCTGATCGATCGAACGTGTGCATTTTGCAATATGCTTCTGCTGGCTGCATCTTGCACTTTTCTATCCACCCCGTGGTGCGTGGCTGCATCGAAAGCCCGTTTGACTACCTATCGCACGTGATCGATGATCTATAGACGAAACCGAAGCAAAATCCTGAATCGACCTTAGGCGAGACTTAATGTTTAAACCTTTCATAAAGCTTGCGGTCGCCCCGTTGGTCAAGATTGGATATAAAATTAATCTTTTAATGAAACACACAGGTCTGCATCAGTTTGTCAACGTTGTCCTTTCCATCAGCAAATCTCTACAAATCCCAAATCTCATCTAGACCAAGCTACTCTATACTAAATATTGACCTATTGCTTCTATCAACCGGATTTCATCGCCCTTCGATACGGTTCACGGGCACCGCTAGCTGATCAGGTGCTAGTCCCGTGTAATCGCCTTCAGGCCTAGTCTTAGCTAAATCACCAAGCTCATCATTATTCCATTTCACGAGCACCACATCAAACGGGCTGTAAAATGTCGCAGATTGTACCTTCGGGTGCTCCCTTCATCTAACCCTTCACAGGGCAACCGCTAATGCTCAAGGTCCCGTGTGCCCTTTCGCGCTAACGACCCAACCGACAGGGCTGAGCTTAAAACATTAAAAGCCCGGCGACAGCAAGCAGACAGCATAAAAAGCGGTTTTTTCGCCGTTCCGGATCATTCCGGATCGGAGGCTTCTGTAAGGTCCAGCTTCAGCTGCTAAAACGACAGTGACAAACTGACGAAAAAAAACATGAAGAAGCTAAAAATAAAACAACCAAAAAAGTGCATCTACTTATGTCTAATTTGCGTGAAAAAATACCTCGACATACCTCGTCGTTTGAAGCTTTCCGAAGTGGCCGCGGACCGAAATCCTCATCAATCACGCGGTGAAGCAAAGAGATCCTCGCGAGGTTTTCGGACTGAACAATTGGCAAAAAATGCTAAAAGTGTGCAAAAGTCGATGAGAAAAAGCAAAACATTACGAGAGAAATGGAAGAAGTCAAACCTGCACCAGCGGTGTTCCCGATGATTTCACGCTTCAGAAATCAAGCGCACCGTTGCAGCTCACGGGCCAGTTCGTTAGGTTCACTTTCTCGCAATTTGTGGCGCTTCTTTTGGACCCCTCGAGGGGAGTACACTTCGGTAAACATCATCGATTGGGGGCTCAAAATTGTTGGCAGTGCGCGAATCCACTGCAAGATGTGAGCGTCTCCTCCTTTGGCAGCGATGGTTGCTTAGATCCACATTTGTGTTATGAGATTATGTGAAACGTTGACAGGTCGCGTAGCCGCATACATGTGGACCACTCGGCGGTGCTCGAGGAAGGATCGTGTGCGAGAAGGACACGGCCCTCGGTTGGACGGTGCGTCGTGATTGTTGTCGATCTTATGTCATCCCCGTCGATGCTCGGCTTTGCCCCGAGGGTAGACCCCGACGGTCTTTGATGAACGATTTCGTGACCTTGCGCATCTTGCAATCCATGTTTGGGGCGTCCTATCGGCACACCGAGCCTGCAAAGAGTAACTCAATCATTGCTCCTAAACCGACGACATGAACTACCATTTAAGCGTAGTCCTCCTCCTTTTTGAGAAACTACTTTCTTATATCGATCCTACAAAACTGGCTAATTGAGTTGACAGCAACGGCCATTGCTTGTTGCCCGTGTAAGGGGACTCAAATTGAATGTTTAATCGTAATTATGATCAAAATGAAATTCCTTTGTCGCTTCGACCTAAAACGTTCAAACCGCAGCACTCACTAAATATTCAATAACTTGGCAAAGGCTCTGGTAGCGATTAGCAAAATTGAATTACATTCCGTTTAAAATCTTTAATTAAATCTGTAATCTTTCGTTGTTAAATTGTAATAAAATTTAACGCACCAAAATGTCTACGCCTGTACTTAAAGTTTATCCAGACCTGTTGGACCTTCACACTCGAGTTCACTCATTACCCGTGGTGGAACATTATCTTCCCACCGCTCTCAGGTACCATAAATCGATTAGTATCGGTCGTGAAAGCATAGCGCACATGAGAGAACGCCTCGGGAAGCGCCTCCGTTATCGTTGTGACCTTTTCGTGACGCTCGAGGGATTTTTCGCCTTTTTGCGTTTAGCCTATATTTGGAATCGCTTCCTAGCCGACAGTTTGTGGTTTGCAAATTGACACTTGACACTTGACTCATAAATGCCGCGCAGTCTAATGAAGTTTGCGGCCTGCCGAGATGTTCCCTGGAGAGAATCCAGCATTACCTCATCGCACACTGGCCACACTCGGTTACTTGCTTTCCAATTCGATCCGTTCAACCTTAAACAGTAGCTACAGTATTTTAATTCACAACAAAATCTTACATATTTCTGAGGACTTTGCTTTAAACGAAGCTACTTTAAACGTAGCAAAGTGATCATCACCCATTATCGAAACAGCCTGGCAGCTGCGGCAAAGGTTAAGCTCCTCGACCATTCATAAATCCAGCCAAGCATAGCCAATATATCGGTGCCAGTGACCGTTCACTTCTACGAAACCGGCTCTGCGTGTACACAACGACGACGACAACATGTGTGCTGCAAGCTAAGCACACCCATTACATCCGAGCCTGCCGAACCAACCGACTGACTGCGCCGGCCAAGAGGTTAGGCCCCAAAAGGCCCGTGCCCAGGCCGACCTATTTTCGGACCGTCTTCGACCAGATAATCTTCATTTACATCGCAGCCAATCGCCGCACAGTTCCCACACGGCGTCTTGCGTATTGTGCAATGGCAACACGTGGTGCGTGTCGCGATTACTTGCGCAGCGCTCCTCAGACTCTTCGCCATTATCGCTGCATTTCAAGGCGGTGATTACGTTTTTAAGCATCACCCTGATCGTTTTATTTGCCGCCACACAGGCAAAGCGGGCTAAATATAGTATACTTGATATGCTGTAAGCTCGTGAAGTTTCGACACACCTTCCCAAAAATTCTGATTCGTGAATCATCATCACTAATGGATTAAGAAGCATCTATTTTCCCCCTTTTATTAATAGCATTCTACTTCGTGTATCTAAAATTATACGGTGTGGCGTCAAACATTTGCATATTTTTTATGTAACTCTTCTCGCGATTCGTTGCGAACACTCAACATGCGAGCATTTTAACCTTGAAAAAATACAAAAAAAACATCATTTAAATACGCTTGCAACCACTCGAAAAACAGGTTCCTTGCTGCTGGGAGCCGTGGTCGAAATCGGTGACAAAATCCGCTAATCACCTGTCGGAGGCTCTTCATCGTCTACGCTAACCTTGCCAATCGCGATTTCGATGTTGCCTGTTGCCGCTGTCCACAAATCCACTAATTTGCATGTTCACGCGTAAAATTGCCCAAAACACGCGATACGATGTCGCCTCCCGAGGCATACTGTAAACACCCTAGCCCGACATAAATAGCATAATCCGGCACGGGAATGAATGAAACATCCAAAGTCGGCATCCCCACCGTCCGCGGGCCCGACAAGTCTGATGCATCCGCTGAAATGGCAGAGGACTGGACTTCGCGACCAGAGACCGCAGTGTGGTCACAGTGGTATGTTTACGCCACCTCTCTCATGGCAACAAATATTACGAATCCAAACAGGCAAACATTAACCCCGCGTGTCGACCCGACTCTACGTTGATGCTTCCGGCCAGTAATCCGAGCTAATGTTGACGAATGGTTGACTTTTGTGGTAACCGGGAAACAAATGGCAACGGTACAACCATGAAATGAATCTTCCGGGTGCCGGATTCGGAATGATGATGTTGTTATGGCTTTAAACAGTAGTTTTATAATTTAACATAATAAAATAATAAAATAGAAACGTAGGAGAAAATAAATGAAAAATATCGGGACCATTAGAATTTACATAAAATAAAAAATATTCGCAATTCACATGAAAATAAGATAAGCCAGGAAAAGTTAGGCGGTATTTGCTCTATCCTAATGTTCATTTATTTTCTAGCAATTAAATAACGCAAACGTAGCAAAAATAAATGCCGCCAAAGCTTCAAGCGACGTTTCAATCAAATTTGTCCTCCATTTGGAACCGAATACCGAACTTTTAGTAACGGAAACTCGTTTCCCATCCACTGCTGTTCGACCTAAACTAAAATGGAAATGAAAACCACGAACAAAGCTCCGGTAAACTAAAACTGCTGACAGCGGTGAAGTGGCGAACGAACCGAAACCGAATCGTCAGTTACTTGGGTTCGGACAAATTTAATTAACAACCAAATTCCTCAAAAACCACCTGCAATTCCTGGCAAATTTCCGCGAAATGGCTTTGGTCTAGTCTGCAGCTTGGGTGATAATTGGCGCAGCGCCAGTTAGCCAACTGGCGACATTATTGTAAAACGAGGGCTTTTGGTCACTTCTTGGCTCAAACAACCGCTGGAAAATCGCGCCCGAGTGACGATAATTTATGCGTCGTGCATTAAAGTAGATTTAATGGTTCGAATAATTATTTTCTCCTACAAGATATACGAAGGCCCAATATCCTTCCACTTTCCTGGCTTTCTCGCCCAGCGCCGGAAAATTGTTTGTGTTTTTCTTTCACAAAATCATGCTTAGAAAACCGTAGAAAACGGTCAATATATTGAATAACCTACCTACAACACTCTTCTCGGCTTCGAGGATCGGCTTCTGTTGAGCTAAAACAAAATGGGGAAATGAAATGAAATTTAATTTACTATCCTTCATTGCAAGGATCGACTACAGGGCACCGTTTGCGGCTACTTGTTTATTCTTCTTCCCGGAACGAGAGACGCCAAACCGTTCGGTTGCAATTCTTCCGTAGCGAAGGGTTGGAAAAACTTTGCCACACCAAAAACCGTGCGAATAAAATATTATACCTTCCGTACCTTCGAAGCTGCGAAGATGGAAAGTTGTGAAGGGAAAACCATAAAGCTACCGTTATAATGTTATCACAAGGTAATGAAATCGATTGCAGCCCGTTCTCTGCAGTTTGCAACGCCATTTAGCTTTTGGCGCACTAATTAGCACAATCGCCCGAAAACCGCGCAGAATGGAAAAGTCTTTTCTCGACTCCCGACTGAACTCCATTCGCGACTCGCCCGGTGCTGCTATCGTGTTTCTTTTCGAACAAATTTTCCAACTGAAGCCAAGGGGAGTGCAGTCTTGGTGGAAAATTCTGCCAATCTCGAGCATCGCTGCGAATAGAATGAATTCCTTTTTTTGATGCTATTCACTCACTCGGAAACGTGGCAATAGGGAACAAAAGAAACACCATCGAATAAGAAAAAGTTACGGGCAACACAAAAAGCACGGAGCAATAACAAAGGTACTAAATAATCCTTAACAAACGGCTTAACCGTGGGGTGAGCGTAGATGGGTTCCGCCGCACACAATGTCTTCAGGACGCGTCCCAAGCGTCCCAATTCCGCACGAGAGAAAAAAGAGTGAAAAGTCGCTGTAAATCCGCCAAAAAGTGAATGCTCGTAAGGAATGTAATTTGTTTCCAGCATGTCCGTTGCAACTGGCAAACCTAGTAGAAAAAGAGACCGGTCATGGTTCAGCTTCAGTCGCTGCTCGCTGGAGCGGAAGTCGATGGCACGTCACACCGTAAACGTGCCGTATCCTTACGAGCGCAAGGAGTCACACCACGATGCTGGTACTTCCTCGTTGTGAACCATCAGTGGGTTCCAATCAGAATATAGACCGCAGACTTCACTGCACACAATGGCAGAACAAGGAAAGTCACGCGAACTATCAACCCGAGCGGTTTCGCGAATCGCGGCACTTGAGGTGGGCGCCAAAGTTTACGACACGTCAATCAAACCTCGGCCTAGAACGACGGCACCTAGTTGAGCACTCGTCAGATGAGTTTTACTTTCTTTTGGCCTCCCGCTCGCTAGTGCTGCCTCGGGGCGAACGCGTTCGTTCCCAGGATCACCACCCGTATGCTTGATGCGTATCTACGCCGCGTGGAATTCCTGAATTCCCCGAGGAGAAATTCCAATCCTTGTGCTTCCGTGTGGGTTTCCTTTTTGTGATTCCGCTAAAATGAGTTCAATTCCAATCCGAACTGGAATCCCGAGTCGAAGCGGAACGGATGCGCATTGAAACTTTCTGGCGAACAAACGCGTGAAGCAGTTCCGTTTACCGAGTGATTGTGTGGGTCGAAGTTGCATTACGTACCGCGGAGTTTGCGATAGTTCCGTCCCCAAGTTGGGCATCTGTGAGAGGGAAAACTATTGGGGAATTTTAAATTGTTATTTACTGCAAGAAACCCTTCACTCCTATAGAAGATTCTTCACTGACTGGAATACTCTCAACATCCATTCTTCTCGGCCCACAGGCAAGTCTTGGCGGGGCGCAGCTGTTCGGTCGTGGCCAGAATGCGGTGGCCCCGGCGGGCCGGAATGTCCTACGGCAAGGCGATCGCCAGCCGCAACACGATCACACGCACATCGAGACGATCGATGTCAAGTGTGACCAACGGAGCGGAATGCTCGTGACGGTGCAGTTCGAAGACGACTTCCAGGGGGTCATCTACAGTCAGGGCTACCACAACGACCCGAAGTGTCGCTACGTCCAGGCGAACCAGGGTGGCCGGCAGTTCACCTTCACGGTGCCATACGCTGGGTGCGGCAGCAAGCCGTCGTGCGCCGTGTGCGCCTCGGTCGACAACGTGCTCGTCATCCAGACGGACGACGAGGTGCAGGAGGCCTGGGACACGGCCCGCCGCATCTCGTGCAGCCAGAGCGAGCAGCAGCAGAACACCATCATCTTCAAGCCGTTCGTCGTCGACCAGCTGGAGGTGATCAATGTGCCGACGTCGACCGGCGGTGTCGACTGCTGGATGGACATCCAGCGCGGAACCTTCCCGCGGATCGAGCCCATCCCGAGCATCATCAAGATTGGCGAAGCGCTCAGTGTGCTCGTGTATCTGCGCGATCCGAAGGGCGAGTATGACGTCTCGGTGAAGGACTGTTACGCCTACGATAGCGCGGACTACGACGCTCCGAGCACCGCACGGTTGCAGCTGTCGGATAAAAATGGGTGCTCACGCAAGAAGAAGCTGTTCGGGCTGTGGCAGAAAACGACGCAGACCGGTGACTCGGGAGCCACGCTGGTGGTGCACAACAGCATCAAGGCGTTCAAGTTCCCCGATCGGATGCAAGTGTTCCTGAAGTGCGACATCGAAATCTGTCGCGGTGGCTGCGGACCTCAGGTTTGCGCGGAGGAAAACCTCATTAGCACGGTCGAAACGAGCACTAGCCGTCCCACGGTAGCACCCACTAGAGGGCGACCCGTTTTAATGACCACACAGCAGGCCCAGTTCCCAACCCGCGGAAGCCGTCCTCCGGTCACTCCGGATCCTACGGTACCGCCGCAGTACACACCAACGACAACGCAAGCCTCACGACGAGGAACCCGTCCAACGCGTCCTGTCGAAACGACTGATGCACCACCGGCACCACCTCGGCGCACTCGACCACCGAACACGCGGGCACCGACCGTGACCACCGCGGCCCCCGAGTTCGTCTGTCAACCTGGCTCTACCGATGATCGGTGTAACGATGTGATCGTAACGCAACGTCCCGACTGCTCTCGTGGATCGCGCGACCCGCGATGCCGATCACGAGGCACACGGCCAACGGCACCTCCTCCGACGACATCCACAGCGCAACCACCACTTCGATGCTTCCCCGGTTCCACCGATCCACGCTGTCCGACCACATTCCGCCCGAGCACATTCCGTCCAACGCGCCCGCAATCGCCAACAACGCAGCGCACGACGGCCACAACGGAAGCGGAAGAGTACGATGGCGTCCCGAATTGTCTGCTCCGAGCCGACGATCCTCGCTGTTCCGAGGTAGCCATCTATTTGCCCGAGATCCCGCAAGCGCAGGTCACCACCCGGCCTCCGATTGTGCCGACGGTTCCGACCGTTACCACGACCACGGCCCTTGCTTGCTACCCGGGCTCAAACGATGCTCGCTGCAGGACTCCGGTGCTTCGCTGTCCGCCCGGAACCACCGATCCTCGGTGCCCCGGGTTTGTGCGACCGCAACCTTCGACTACACCAGCTGTCCGTTGTTATCCTGGTAAGATGCTTCGACATACATATGTTGGGAGAAGAGAGCGTAATTAGTGAACTGTTTTATTTCTTACAGGTTCCTCTGATCCAAGATGTCCGCAAGCAACACCGAAGGAGGTCGCTACGTATTTACCACCAGTTGATAAGCCCAATTGCTATCCTGGTTCAAGTGATCCTCGTTGTCCGACAACTCCGAGACCCACCACTCAGCCACCACTGCGGTGCTTCCCAGGATCAAGTGATCCACGGTGTCCTCAAACAACACCAAGACCAGTACCAACTACTAC
>NC_071286.1:3995073-3996015 GCF_943735745.2 Anopheles bellator | reverse complement strand
CCGAGACCCACCACTCAGCCTCCACTGCGGTGCTTCCCAGGATCAACAGATCCACGGTGTCCTCAAACAACACCAAGACCAGTACCAACTACTACTCCTGCACCACGTTGCTTCCCAGGATCAACTGATCCACGGTGTCCTCAAACAACACCAAGACCAGTACCAACTACTACTCCTGCACCGCGTTGCTTCCCAGGATCAACCGATCCTCGCTGCCCGCAAACAACTACACGACCAGTTCCAACAACTACATCTCAACCTCGTTGTTACCCTGGATCTAACGATCCGCGTTGCCCGCAAACAACAGCTGCTCCACGATGCTATCCCGGATCAGACGACCCACGATGTCCGCGTCCAACAACTGCTCGCCCTGTCCCAACCACAACAGCAGCGGCTCGTTGCTTCCCAGGATCAACCGATCCTCGATGCCCTCAAACAACTCCTCGTCCCACTCTTAAGTGCTACCCAGGTAAGTAACTGCCGATCGTCTTCATGTACAAAAACTATTTTTAATTTCAATTTTCAACTATCATTTTTGATTTTCTAACGCTTCCGTAGGTTCACTCGATCCAACGTGCTCCGACAAGCAAGATTCTGAAACATATCTTCCTCCTGTGGAACAAACAAGGCCAACTACTACGGCTCGTCCAGCATGCTACCCAGGTAAGGCTTGATGCCGGAGTTAGACACCTCAGAGATTTGATCTAATGTTTCTTTTCTGACTGTGACAGGTTCAACTGATCCACGCTGCCCGCAGACAACCAGCCGGCCTTTACCAACAACACCTCCAGCACCACGTTGTTACCCTGGCTCCAGTGATCCTCGTTGTCCGACGACTCCGAGACCCACCACTCAGCCTCCACTGCGTTGCTTCCCAGGGTCAACCGATCCACGTTGTCCTCAAACAACACCAAGACCAGTACCAAGTACTACTCCTGCACC
>NC_071286.1:3957291-3990073 GCF_943735745.2 Anopheles bellator | reverse complement strand
TCTACTGATCCTCGTTGTCCAACGACTCCGAGACCTACCACTCAGCCACCACTACGATGCTTCCCAGGATCCACTGATCCACGGTGTCCCCAAACAACGCCGAGACCAGTGCCAACCACAGCTCCAGCACCTCGTTGCTTCCCCGGATCAACGGATCTACGCTGTCCAACAACTGCACGTCCGACGACGACAACACGTAAACCCTGCTACCCCGGTTCTCCGGATCCGGCGTGTCCTAGGCCATTCGTCACAACGACGCCATCGCCGTGCTATCCCGGCTCACCAGATCCCAACTGCCCGCAGCCTTATCGACCAACTAGCACCAATCCTCCTGCTACTTATCTACCACCGTTCCCAGCCACGGCCAATGCACGCCCCGCTCGGCATCTCAGCCCAGAAACGCTGAACGACATAAACGCCCTGGCCGACTTAACAGACCAGGCTGCCGTCATAGCTGAAACTTCATCCAGCGCGAGTGCCGCTGACTCCGTAAACGCAAACGAATCAAGACCGAAACGAGACGCCAGCCTAGCAAACGAATTGGACGGAGAGGTGACGAAGGAAATCATCTCGATCACGCTCAACATCAAGGGTTACCAGTTTGCTGCAGATCCGTGAGCCTCGGCACGGATCGGACCGGGATCAAGACACCGGCCAGTGTAAAACGCGAATAATACTCATCTGAGAAGAGAAAGCGGCATCGAAAGGATGCCGGAACCACAATATTCATTAGTGTGTAGTCGAACGTAGTCGAAATTCGAAGATCACTCACCATAAAAGTGCCTACCAGTTAGAGATAGACGTAATGCTCGCTGTAAATAAAGTCAATAAAATGTCCGCCAGATTCGACGGGTGGAGAAACTTAAACGAATAGTATACTATCTTATTTGTATTCTTAACGAGGTACACTCCACTATCATCTACGGAATCATTTATCAAACACATTCTGCACCAGCGCCATGTGCTGTTGCTGCAAGAACTGCATAATCAGTTCATCGACGTCGTCGTTGCTGCGCGCAATCTGTTGGCGTATGATCTGTTTGAAGTCCTCCTTCACGCCCTTGTCGGCGCCCCGCGTACCGATGCGTCGCGCGCCCGTAGCAAGGCTCTGCTGCGGCATAGCCAGCTCGAGCTTCACGTCCGGCGAGTGTGTCCACAGGTGCATAAACTCTTCGATGATCTCCGCGTTGACGATGTAGCCCGTGAAGAGAAAGTAAGAAAACTGGCGTCGGCTTTTGATGATTTCGAAGATTATCTCCACCGTGGTCGATTCGTGTGGCCAGTTCAGTTGCGATAGAACCAGCAGGTTGCCCAGCACCGAATGGCTGCACTCCGGATCGACCAAATTCGGTTTTAGCACCGCGATCAGCGTTTGCACGAGATAGTGCAGAATGGCACGCTTGGTGAGCGGAATCAGCATTAGGACCCGGGCCGCTTGCGAGTGTGAAACGGCACTCTCGAGGTAAGAGCCACCGAGCGGTGCCTGCGGCAGGTGCTTGAGTATGGTACCGATCTGTTCGAACAGGTGCACCGTGATCGGACCTTGCGCCAAGGTGAGTGCAAACTGGCGGACCGCTTTTTCCAGCGAGCCCATCGACATGTTCGGTGACAGTAGCAAAGTGGCCGTTTCGTCGTGCTGCCCCACGCACACGTACAGGTCGATGAGAAACTTCTGCACCCAGCCCGAAAGCTGCGGCAGACACAGAATGAGCTGCGCAAAGTCACTCTTCGTGCACTCGTTCGAATGCAGCAACTGCCAGCAACTGTGGCAAGCAATCAGGCAGTTCGGTGCATCCACGCTGACCGGAGATGTGACGAGAATGTGCGGTATCTCGAGCACACCCTCGAGAGCGTGCCGCTTCCGGTCCGGCAGTACGGGCACATCCTTGAGCGCTTCGACCAGAATTACTTCCGTTTCGGCCGTTCCATCCTTTGAGCGGAGCCGCGAATGACCAATGTACTCCTGCAGTGCCAGCACAAACACAAACGTCGCACAGAACAGGATCTGCTTGCTTTCCGTCGACCCAAACGGGTCGAGCTTGTAGATGTGGATGATCTTCTGCCAGTACACGTCCTTGCTCCAGTTCTTCTTGTACAACACGAATGGTTCCCACTTGAGGATCTTGCCGCAAAAATCGAGGATGTCGAAGATCTTCTTCCAGCAGTCGGCCGTCGATCGGCTACGGTCGTCACCACACTCCGTTCCGAGCATCTGGCTGAGGTAGTACTCCAAGCAAACGGCCAAAAGCCGGTGCACGTGCTTCGGCGCCAGGTCCGGCACCCGGTTGTACACGAGGGGAATCGCCTCGTTAAACAGCATCTCCGTGAAGCTCGGCATCGATACGTTCTGTATCAACGTTTCCAGCAGTCGTGGCTGTGAATCGAAACGAAAATGAGTTCCTTCCGCACAGTACAAGCACCCCGACACTTACCGCGTGGGTAGAAATGGCTTGTGGGAACCGCTTCAACAGTAGTAGAATCAGCCGACAGTGGTCCAGATTGTTATTCGAGTGAGCCGCCGTCAGCAGCAGAATCTGGTGCTGAACCTCGTACGAAATGTACTGGAACATCTTCACGTAAAACTCCTGCTCCGGTGTGGCACATCCTTCCGGGATGCGCAGGGCGTTCGTCATGAGCGAAATTTCGTTCAACAAATTCGACGGCGTCTGGTGGGCGCCGTGAAACGTCATCACACTGCAGAAAAGAATCGACCCAATGCTCGATCGGAAGGGCGGTGATATCATCCGGGAACGCGTCTACTTACATGTAGCTCAGACACTTGGCCGCTTCCTCAAAGTTGTTTGCATTCTTTTCGATCTCGTACGCCTCAAACTGCAAACGGGAAACAACAAACAACACGTGTTTAGTTTGATACGGGACCGGAACGGTAAAAACGGAGCTCCGATTACCTGTACGCCGAAATCGTTCGGGAACAGCGTTTTTGCCGCTATAATCCATGCTTTGGCTTTGTACGGGTCGCTGGATTCTTTCGCGCGTGCAATAAGGTACTTCTCGTTCGATAAAACGTCCATTCTCTCGCCGCTTAGCGCCTGAAAAAAAACCCCGAAAGTACGTGTTGCGCCTCCAAACAAAACAAACAAACCCAAACAAAACGGTAACGGTGTGACAGTTCGATTGCGAACGTAAACAGTGGTGATGGCTGCGTACGTGCACAGTGGTTGCCAAGCAATAGGATTTGGTCAAAAAAAAAGGAATAGCTTTGAGACTCACAAATAGATGAATACTTCATAGATAAATACTGATGCCAGCCATCATTAGTTAGTTCGATCATTTCAGTGTGCAGTGTGTTTAAAACCGAATGTAACTTTAATATTTTTAAGATGATAAACTTTCATTCAACAAGTACGCAGCCCAAACGATCTGTCAACGCTAGCCGCAGCAAACCAGAGACTGGGAAATCAGAGTCAGGTTGGAAAATTCAAAGTCAGCTTTAAAAGTCAGTTAGATTCAGAAACAGCGGCTCAGAAAAACACGGAAAACACAAATTTCAAAAATTGAAGCGTACGGTTGTGTTTCTTTCTTTCGATTCTTTCGCCCGGGAAAGCGGGCGTGCTGTCGACATATTTTTCCAATTAAAAGCCGCTCGATTTCGGGTTTGTTGAATCAGCAACCGCGGGTTGCGTTGTGATTTTCTATCGCCGATCGCAACCGACTCAACCAACGCGATCCGATCAGTCAGTGAAAGGCGATTTGAGTAATAAAAACGAAAGCGAAAGTGGCCAGAAGTGTTGTGCGTACGTGTGTGCTTACCCCTTTCACCGCGTTCTCTTTAGAAGAGACAGATAAGGAGAGAGGGAGAAATTACGCCACCGGTAGCGCGGTTTTTGGCGGGCGGAGAGTTCAACAAACTCTTTCAAGTGCCATTCGTATCCCCGGCAAGCGCCATCGCCCGGCGGACGGATTCATATTTGTCGATCGGTGCGATTCGGGTGATAATTTTGTTAAAAAATTTTATTTATAAACCTCACACGCCACAGTGTATTTGTATCGTGCGCATCGTGATTAGAGAAATATTTTCATCAACCGCCATTCCGCGCCGATCGCAGCGTGCTGTGCTTCGATTTGCCTAAGTTTGATTTGCGTTTACGTCCCTCAACGGTGTATTAAAAGGCAATAGTTTTATCCCGTTAATCGTTGGTTTGCGTTGTTACGACCGTCCGAAGAAGAGCGAACGGCCGCACGAAGATTCTAGTCCGGCCAGCAAGAAAACCAGACATCCCAGCAGAGAGAAACCTGCAGAGCGAAGTGAAAAACCGGTTTGCGATCGTCGTCGCACCGTGAAGGTCCCTTCGTGATCATTCCCGTTGGGTGCCCCGTTCCAAAACATCAGCGAACCACACAGCGTCTCTAAGCCCTCGAACGCGAATCCGAAGACCGGCGGGGGTGAACGGGGTGGTCACTGCGGACACGACACAATCACACACATTTCATGCTGCTTATGCTCACAGCACCAGCAGCAGGCAGCATAACTCATCAGTAACGATAGACGCGCAACAATAGTCCATAAAATCTTACGATTTTCCGTCCTTTCCAAGGTTCAACAGGTCGTACGAAAACAGAATCCATAAATGTTTGCTTCCGGAGTAGATATGATTGAGCCGCAAGATTCGTAACAGTTCGCAGTGAAGTGAAGGAAAAAGAAAAGAGTTTGGGTTTACGAAACTTCCGGAGGCAGCAAGTGATCCAAACACAAGCAGTGATCAGTTAAAGAAAGTATTCATTGACAAGCAGATTCCTTTCCCCTGCGCCTATACTACGACCGCCTATACTTCAGTTGGAACGGATACAATCCTGCGAACCGTTTCGAGGCCACTGCGGAGTACCCAACGAATTGGAACGTGTTTAAAGGTACGTTTTATTAGATCATCTAGTTACCATTGATATCTCGACAAACGTACAAAGTACGACAAATAGCCTACAGGATTAGCAATCAATAATGCTTGCAATAAATCAAAAGCGCCATTATAAACCATTCTAAGAGCCGATCAGCTCATCGAGCTCAGCGGCCGATGACGATATCCTCAATACGGTTTATGCGGCATCACTTCCGGCGCGGTAAAAAAACAAAGTAAACCGCGATCGTGACTCTCGATCTGTGCCACCATTTTGGACTCCCAGTTGACGAATATTTTCTCCCGAATATTAGTTCGCAGCGATTGGCCGAATTCATTGAATGATTACATGACCGGCTGTTACTGCGGCACTGCTGCCCCGTGGGTGGTGAATCATATTCACCTCTTTCATTTCGTTTTCGGAACACCGCCGAAAACCGTCGGGTCCCATTGCGTTATCCACCGTACGCGGCGGATGAAAGTTCCCAGCGAACGCCATGAAACATTAATTTACATTTTAATGTATGCACCCTTTGCCGCAGAAACGTCTCTCCCGGCTTTTCTTCATCTTTGGAAGTCAACGAGCGCCACGGTCAGCGATGACGACGCGACAGCGAACGCAGAACACCTACAGCAGACCACACCACCACAACAAAACAGACAGACAGAGGAAACGAAGAAAACAATCCATGCTCAGGAAAAAATGGAGAAACAAATGAAAAGGCGCCCGGTGCGCTAAACGCGCCCCAAACAAAAACACAACCCGTTTTCTTTGGGAGACGAAAAATGAATAAGTGGTGGTGGGGTCCAGTTTTTATTTCCAGTCTTTTGCGAACGACACGCCGGCGGAGGTGTGACGCGTTTCATGTTTCACTGCAACATAATTGGCCGGCTGCCTATTGTTTAAGCTGGTCGAGCTGGTTGCCCTCGGCGGCGGTGCGATAACGGTGTCGTGTCCGTGAGGAGGCTGAATCACTTATCCGCAGACGGTCATCTTTCTGCTGGTCGAGGCAGCAAAATGATGCTCTTTCATTGCACTTTTTCGTGCTTTTTTGCTTAATGTAGCTCCTATTGTGCTGCTTTGTGCAGATTATTACACTCGTTCGAGATCGTGAACACATTCTCAAAAATGACCAATTTCTGGGCCCGTCCACTGAAACATTCGTTTACTGCAAAGCCTCAGCCTACGGCTTTTGCCGAACTGGACATGATGAAAAATGGAAACGAAACATTTTCGATAATCATTCTGGCAGAACTTTCTGCCCGCACGTTCTGGCGCGCCGAAGCCAAGTGAAATTGCCCAAAATTATACGTACGGCCTGTCGGTGCGCCTAGAATAGAATCCACCCCGATCCGTCGTACCGTGAAGATCTAGCGGTTCTGCGCCCGGTGTTCTGCGCGAGTTGGTTCAAAAACATTAGCACGAGAACATTAGCCAGAATGGCGCGCCCACTGATCGCGTACGGATCTAATCTGCGATCAAATAAACGGATTGGCAGCACTGCGCGGACCCGACGGAGGACCCTATCTAAGATCGAAACTCACGGTCCCCGCACCGAAATGACCTGCCATTATTCGCCAAGAGTGCGGCACGAGAGAGAGAGCGAGAGAGAGACGGAGGCCTCGCTCGATGCCGTTCAAATAATTGCCCAACAACAACGGGCTGAAACGGGATAACCTGCCAAAAAAATCTATCCTCGTACTCAGCTTTCGGCGGGGTATTATTGCAAGATAATGCGATGCGAGCTGGTACGGTGGTGGTAACATAATCGCGGTACGTCATCATCCGTGGGCTGTTCCGTTACTCCACCGATCGACCGAGAACGAGATACACCAGCAACTCTGGAACCGAAATCCTATACCATCGGAGCACGGTTTGCGTGTGCGTGTTTTAATGGCCACACCGGCCCGCTAAGTATCGGTTCTTTCAGGCACAGTCTTGACCATGGCATCCAGTGAAACCACACCCAACGTCCGTCTTTCTTGGGCGCCACGAAGTGGCTACAAAATAGTAGCAGTAACCTGACGGAATGACGGATGATCCCCAATTTGTTCTAATGACGGTCACTTAATCGGGGTTCCAAGCCCCCCTGAAGAAGGTCCACCGTGGCAAGGTTTTACATTTCCTACCCAAAGGTGTCTAAGCTCCTGAAACACCGATGTCCGATGTTCCGTCTCGTGTCGACCTGTCTCTCGCGACCGTGCATCATTAGCATCCGGAGTGCCGGACTCTCCTTACGATCGTACACGATCTTTATGTCTCGCGTTCTTCGAGGACAGCTCTCACCCAGCTTCACTCACCCGGTGATCATCCGTCACTAATCTAGCCACAAACGCTCGTGCCTGGCCCAAAAGTGGCGCGGAACAAGCCACACGCCACTCTTCGAAGCGTCTTCGAAGCAGCATACCGCGGCTGTCACATGACTAAACTTATGCGCCACACATGCGGCGAGCGCCTCCCCACAGAGCGATCGGCGCTGATGGTGATGATGATAAAAACAGACACGAAGGCACGTAACGTGACAAAATTAATGGTTTCCGCTGTCGATTCGTCGTCGTCGGCGTGTGCCCTCGAGGACTTCCCGAGTGGTGGCACTGTCGAAAACACAAACCCGCGTTAATCTTGCACCAAAACGGTGCGCCGATAGGATTATTGGTCCACACAGGGTGTGCCACAAAATGAAGTTATCAATCCCGCCCCAAACTTTCGCTTAAGAACGGTCAGCTTACCAAACCCGCGATTGCTTCGAGTAGTGCTCCAGAAAAATCTGTACCGCGTCACCCCACGCTGTATTGCGGCTTCCATTATAACTTCTTAACTGCTTTCACGCGTCTCAGCGGGGTGCCCCCTCCGCGCCGCTATCTTCCACGTGTCTGCGGCTTCACGCCAGTGGCCACTAATTTGGATCACCGCCAGTCCAGTCTGTTAATGTGAAGTTTAGTGAGTCTCGTCGAGCGTCGAGCGTCGAAATCCCTCGGAGAGCACCGAGAGATAGAATTTCCAAATATAAACACACTACAAACACACACCCTTCGCGCTGCTCCGTACGAAGGACGCCCCCTACGTACGCCTTGGCTCGTAGTTCTCTCGAGGCCAACCGCTTCTAGGTGGGGTACCAACCATTGGAAGCCGACTTCTTAAGATGTGTTTTTTTTTGGGGACTTTGGTCTCGGACGGATGGCGGACTTTAATGTTGATTCTTGCGCGATCTCTTGGGGTCCCCACTCTGAGTAATCTGTTTCCGTTAATGATGTTTAAATTGGGGAGCGATAAAATTTGGAAGCAATCGTTGGCGTTTACTATCCATTTTGTAGTACACTAAACTGCGTGTCTGTTCCACTTTCCTTACTCCGCGTTGCCACGGGCAATCGCAATCCGCTCGCATTCCTCCGTCACTTTCGCTCATCCGGTTCACCCGGTAACGTTTTCTGCGATGGAGAAACCGTTTTAACACACCAACAAAACGACGGTTGCTAAATCATAAATCATCCCGAGCCGCGAGCGTACAGCTTCTCGTCGGGGACATTGTAACAAACGGTGCCCGAAGAGAAACAACATTGCCCGGCGGCGGCGTCGGCGAATGTGCCGCCGGTCATTAGGAGAAAGTTGTCTCCACGGGCAAATCGAAAAACAAAACAATTCGAGTGGTTGTGGGGAAAGGAACAACTGGCCCCAAGTGGCAGATGCAACATACACGACCAACGACCCGCCACCAGTTCCCTGTTGAGTTCATTCTACAAACTTTGTTGCAATTTTTCGTGTTTGCCGCGGGGAATCTGTGGTGTGGTCTTAATGTGTCCAAATTGACTCTCTTTAAGCTCACAACTCGATTACGATTTGATCAAAAATTATGCACTTCGCCTCCGAACACCCGCTGCGAGATGGAAAAGGCGGCAAAATGGTGTCAAAACAATTTACCTTCGATTTTGGACAGCACAGCTCTCCGTCGGTGCGCGAATAATCCTCGGTTAAGCGGTTCATGATGGGTGTGTTTAAGTCCGCGCTAAATTGAGCGAGATGGGCTTTCAGTTTCATCATAAACATCCACTTCCGAGATCACGATAACGCTCGCACATCGCACATAAAATTCCGTGGCGTGTGGGGTGGAAAATGAATATCAAAATTACCACACACCGAAAACCGAAAGGCTAATCGAAGCCGAAAATCGTGTGTCAGCCGCGGTACTGCAATTGTGGCGAAATTGTGTGAAGGCTCATCGATCGCGAAAGGGTTTTTCGTTTCGCTTTTTCGATCGCGTTACTTCATCTGCTGTGTGCACACTTTATGCTGCTATCAATTTTATCTTACATAAATCGCAACAGTCTCTGTTCTCTCGCCGGGTCGGGTTGTTGTCTGTTTTCTCGGTCGATCGCCGAAGCGATCGAATTAGATAATCAAGCGGACAAAAGCAGCGTTCCCGGGGCGCGAGCCTTTTCACATAAACAGCATAAAGTCAGCCCTCTCGCTCCCTCTCTCTCTCTCTCTCTCTCTGTTTTCAGTTATTTCGGTGAAAGAATTCGTGCCTCACTGGGAGTCATCAATTGTGTACTCCGTTTTTTTTCTTGCTTTGATCCGGGAATAAGCCAATCACCCCTGATAGGGGCGTCGCTGCGAAAGTCCCGAGCCGACCCGAGAGGAATCATCGCGCTCTCCACGCATCTTATTACGTGATCGCCTTCGCCACGGTGACTCAACATACGCGGTGACTGTCGTCGCGGTTGATGACCTCAATTTGAACCCGATGCGACGGGAACGGCTAACTGACTGGCTGGCTGGCTGGCTGGTGGGGTAATGCGCTGATTAGTGACCACAGCCAGCAGACCGGTTGTCGTCCCTGGCTCAGTGGAACCGGGAACCAGTGAAAACAGGGCAACCCCCGGCCGCCGTTCAATTGGTTGCGTACGCAAACATGGTGATAATTAGATTCCTCGTGGCTCCGCTAATTACAATCTACCGGACCGATCGGTGTACGCAACGTGGAAGAAATTAGACAAATCCCACAGACCGATATGGGGTGGCCACCAAAAGTGGAGAGTCTTCCGACTCCGATTCCGATCAGCTAAGATCAGCTTCTGCATAAAATTACGGTGCGCCCATTGAATGTTAAACAGGGCCCGATCTTAACCATTCCGAGTGCGAACTCGCTCCAGCGTCACGCAAAGTTCAAGGATGTGTGGACTGCGCGGAGATCCCTACTGTCCGCGTGTGAGACATCGTTGTCCAGCATTCGAAAGTCGTGTGAATAATACACCTTGCATAACTTTGGTGAATTGAAGGTTGTTTCCTGTTAGTCTTTCAGCTACCCTGAATGATTCGTTTCTGTGTACCTTTTGGGGATTTTCTGCATCGTCCGTTGCGCTCCGACGAATCATCGGCAAAGATCGACGATCACAACCTACTTCAGCCTGCGTTAGCGCCTGCGTTAGTGCGGCGAACCCGACCCGACGAAGCACAGGTTTATGGTCGATCGATTTCGAGTTTCGAGTTCGGCTTCGAAACGGAACTGATTAAGAACGCGGGCGAGAGTGGGTAGGGCTCACGTGGGAGCTTCATAAATTACCGCTTCTGACGCTAGTCAGAAGAGAAACATGTTCCAGCGCCGCCCGTCCATCCGGAGCGTAACGGTTCTAAAAATGGAGTCTCAATGGGGGGGCGCTCGCCGTATTTAAAACAAATCTATTGACTCCTGATTCGTTTGGAGCTCGCCGCAGGCAGGTTTTGGGATGCTGTCCGTTTTAGAACACTCTACCTGTGGGGCGGTTTGGAAATGTGATCTACATGCTCAGAAAACGAATCCCCGCGGGATGATGAGTCAGACCGCAAAGAAAGCCTCTGTCAGAGTCAGGAATCAGGGCCAAGGCAGGATGACGAACTCACAGCAGCGGCAAGCAACAAGCAAAAGTCCCTGGTCTGACGATGCTGCTGGAAGCGATAATGTTTCCTTTGTCAGCTGACAGCTCGCCGTGACAGCTGAGCGTGTCTGAAGTCGGTGTGCGATTTCAATTAATTATTGGCCGCCCATTCGGAAGTTCCGATTTGCCGGTCCGCTAGACGATGACGGTACCCCAGGGCCGCGTCATTACAGAGTGTGAAGAAAATAAGATGAGGATTCTCCCGGCTTCGGGGATCTCCGAAGTCGACCACATTCTGAACAAAGAATAACGCGAACCGATCTTCTGATTCATCTCGCAGAATTCTTAGCATGAAGCATCAAATTAGAACCCATTCACGGCTTGCACGGTGAATGACGACTGGTTGGTGCCTGTCCGATTTCATTTGTAACTCTCCACGTCAAGCCTTGTTCTCCAGATCTTCAAGAATCCAACCTTCCACAAACGGAATTTTGGATCAAGCTGGCCGTATGCTGGCAAGGCTGATGCCGGTGTTTGCATAAACACCATCTATCTTGGCGACACCCTTGGAACCAGACAGCGGGTCTGCGCCTGCTACTCTGAGCCACAACAAATTCCGACGATCACACGCCGGGCCATGCCACGCCACGGTAACGGTGCCAGCAGCGAACCTTTGGCGATCTTTGTCCGATCTTGGTAGCATTTTGGTCGGCAATGAACAAGCATGAAAACATGGCCAAGAATAAATCTCACGACTCTCGGGGCGCCCGGGGCCACGAAAGCGAGCGAGCGAGAGAGGGAGAGTTCAGCTTTTAATTGCACTAACGAGGCCAATTTATTTGCTGGGATTCGGTTCTGTCGAGGATCACGGGCGCTTTAGGCATTCAGTTTGCCTGTTCCATTCGCACCAAATCTATCTAACAGACGAGTTTCCTACAAAATTGAGTTATCTAAAATAAGAAACTTTTGGGCGACTTCTTTGAATGTTTAATATTATTTTACTACCCAAAAAAATGGTAGCGTAACACTTTCTCGGACATCGGAAGCTTGGGCATGCCGCGGTCCGGAGCAACATTCCCAACAGCTTCCCACGTGGCGGGCTGCCGTTACTAACACGCCGCCGCCCCACGTGTACGCACGGCAGCGGCAGCAAAATGGTTGAAATTAATACGATTGTTGCGCTCGTAAATTGATGTAAATCCATTTAGCTTGTTAACGCCGGCCGCCACGCCACCGGAGCGTCGCGGGATGCGCCGAGAGAAGAAACTATACCGCGGCGAAATGCTTCGATCGCGCGAAGTGAAAGTATGCGCATTTACGGCCGCGCCGGTAAATAGTGGACATCTTGCGCCGAGCCAACAGGCGAATGCCATGCCCAGTTTGGTCCAGTTTATGGCACCCCTCTAAATGTGAGCCCGCAGTTTCTACTCACTTTGCGCGCACTCCGCCGCACTAATCTTCAGTCCCCGGATGGCGGGTTTTGATCCTCTCATGGTCAACCACAATTTTATTTGTCGGTTCATTAATTAATAGAAAGTGACAATATATTCATAAAAAGCACCATCGACAACCCTCCCCGAATCGGGAAGGGTGTTCCGAAAATGTGATCAAATTTAGGTGCTCCCCACTAGTTCCCCTGCTGCTATGCGATCGAGCGGATCGATTCAAATGTATCAAATGACCGGCGGGTTGTCGGTCGAACTGGTTTGCGGTGCCGGTTCAGGTGCAGATGATGAACTTCCGTTCCCCGACATAAAAGCTGGGCTTCTGTTGGGCAGCTGTGAGGTGAACCGCGCAAAAAAAAAACAGAAAGCATGACCAACGCACACGTGCGTGCGCCATGCTAATTCGCGGTGGGTTATGGTGGTGTTGAGTCTGGCTGGCTGTCAGTCTGTGGCTAACGACTATGTTTACTGTGTGAGAATTGTGGAATTACCGAGGCCGTGTGATACAATGACCCCCGGCACTAGTGACAAAAGTGACCGACGTCACGATCATTGGGCGGCACTTTTATGTGTGCTCGGGAAAGGAGTTCGGGTTTTCTTGCATTTCTAATGCATCCATTAATTCCGCCTAATGCGCCACGAAATTAGGGATCACTCCCGTGTTACGGTAATAGCGGTCAATAAATGTTACAGCTTAGGCCGGGAACCACTTTGAAGTGTTGACCACGATCATTCACGGCGCCACAGATTGACCGATTGCGCCAGCCAATTGCCAATCTTCAACCATAATGGCGGGCCTTAGAAAGATGAGGAAGACATTTCGGTACCCTTTAATGCGGGACCTGTTTCTGTTTTACGTGAAACTCCTTTAATGGTCAAAAGAGGAAGTTCGCGTAAGGTATCACCACAGTACGCCCTTGAGCAAGAACTGGGCTGTGGGTTGGAGTTGGAAAGACCGAACTGAGCCGTAATTAAATTGAAGTCGTTCCGGCTCGGCTCACGAAACCCAGGCAGTGAGTGGTGTCATTGAACACACAGAAGTTCGGTCGGTTTGCTGCCCGTCCCGGAAGATCTCTTAGCGGATGCTGGGAACTTCCTCGGGGGACTTCGTGCTGGCAGACGATCGCTTCCAGCGCTACTTAGCGCAGGGTTCGCTATGCTGACTTTATGTGGCGATTGGGTGGACAGCAAACAGAGGTCAGAGGGTTGCCGCCGTTGGAAGGTTGAAGGACGACCACCTTTTTTCCCGGTTCTGTAGCTCGCGTGCGTTGGCCGTTCTTCTTGATGGCGAAAGGTGAATCATGTTGCGGTTACTGTTCAAGCCTTCGTTGGTTTATTTGGTATTTTATAAACCAATTTTAAGGGATTAATTGCTCTCCAATTGCTGAATAACGCTTAAAGTGAGTCTGTTGTTACTCACTTCACTCCAGTAATCCTAATTCCAAATTATAGTTTTATTGCTCTGGCTGTAACTGTTTTGCTACCTTTAATACTCTGTAAATCACGATAACGCCCTTCACTGGCTCCCTTCAATGGAGCTGGCAATCCCATTTGGGGACATTCGGACGCAGTCCTTGGACTCCAGACGCACGTCTGTCGCCCGGCTATCTCTTCCCGCCGGACAGCTTTATGGCTGCGACAGTGAGTTCGGAGAAATATATGCGAGGACCTGAAAATGGGCCACAGTCGGACCGAGTTCTCCGGGTGTTCCGATTTGTCGCGGCTTCACGGAATCATGGAGGTCACACCAGACTGACGTGTCTGCTACCGTAAAACGTGATTTCACCGACAGTAGCCAAGCTGCCCACCCATAACAAGACACATCACCGAGCCACGCTGCTACCTCCTTTCACTTTTCGGAGGAGTTTTGCGGCGGGAAAAAACTCCCGGGCAAGCCCAAAAACCCGAAACGATCGCGGTTCCGTACCTTCCGTGATCCGTAAATCACTTTTCGCCCCATTTTGCCCAAGCCTCAGGGACTTCCGCTGGACTTATTTCGGAGCACCAGTCTGGGGAGAAAGAAATGGGCTCGCTGATTGAATTATCGAAACTCCGTTACGAAACGGAATGGATTCGCGTATTTTTTTTCTACCGCTCTTCGCTCCAGGTTTAGGGCCCTTTGCCCCCTTCGTTCCAAAGGGGTTTCGACTCCGTTTGCTTTTCCTGCTTTCGAGTTCGAGACGTTCAAGTTGCCATACATGGGCGCTCTGGCGGATCTGGCGCATTCCACGTCGATCGGCTCGTTAGACGTTTTTTTCCCGTCCAGCATCCAGTTTGGACTTGGGCATCGATTTCACACCCAAAACAAAACTACCTTCCCCGACGCCTGTCAGAGGTACCTGATGATCAGCACGATCGATGACGTTTGTGTGCACGAGTCAGCCACTATTATGTCAGTGTCAGTGTCGCTGTTGCCTAACCCTCGAAAACTCCCGATCGTCAGGAAGTGGTGTCGGGTCTGTGTTTGGGTCCCGTTGCCGGGAGCACAATGTTAACGAAACATAAAAAATGTGCTGACATCCCGGGTTTCGACCCGGAGTTAGTAGTAGTTGGCTGAGCGAGGGAACTGGACCGGATCCCCCGGGGGCGCCACCGGTGGTAAGTTACAGTTGCTATGTGTGAGAATTTTGACTAAATTTTGGTTCCATTGTTTCGGTGCTGCCGACGATTCATTGTTTGTTTGAGGAAGTGATTGGCGAAAAATAAATTAATCACTCCCCAAAACAGGTTGCGCTTTTCTCACGACCGATCGCGAGTGGAGTTTCCTTGCTGAGTTCCGCCTCGCTACCCTGTGTTTCGGTTCCATTTCTGGGTTGGGTTATAAATTAAACAAAACAACACTCCGAATCTTGAACACACATCTTCGCTAATGCGCCTGTAAAATCACGAAAGTATCAGCTCAACTCTACTTAAGTGGAATTAAAAATAGGCGGCATCCGGGCGAGTTCGCTAATCAAGCGTCGGGGAGAAAAGTAATGAAAAGTGTCCCTCGACACGATCTCTCGGAGATCCCCCCATTTTACGATAGGCTGTCACTTTCGAACGCTCGACTGTTCTACAAAACTCTTCCCAAACTTGACTCTTGACGGACACGTGGCCGCGTGTCCCTTTCGAAACCAAAAGCCGACGATGAAGCAATATCCGCGCAGCATCCGTCTAACGCCCCGTCCAGAGTTTGTTAATCATCGTCGCCCAACGCGAACGATCGAGGGGCGTGATGAGTGGTGTTTGCATTAAAATAGAGCAAAGAATCTCCCGTCGCTTCCCGAAAATCATACTGTTCCCGGGAAGTGATCGTGATCCGGGTGGCCACTGACGTACGTTTATGACGGTTTGTTTGGCAGCTGCTGCTAATGGAGCTAATGGAGGATTCTTGCCGATCGTGGTGTCGGTTGCGAAATCATCCTTAGATGGGGCGGGTGCATTAATCAGACCACAATACTGCGATCCTCGATCGAGACCAAAATGAATGTCGAAATGCTCAAAGATGCGCATTTTAAAGTCGGGGTGTGTTTTGAAGAGTCGAAAGTCTTTTACGATTCCCCGATATCAATTTCATTGCCCCCATCGCGATCGGTGCCGCGCCATGTGTGATCGCCACATGTTGGTTCCGTGTGGTTTTCGGTGCCAACTTCGTAAAGGAATCAATTCGGAACGAAATGCCATTCGAAGCACGTGAACCAAATTTTAATTAAAAGCGCGATAAGTCGCCCGTTAAGATAATTCCTATGCTGCTATTAAGGCTGGGTTCGCCTAATTTGCTCCACATTTTCGCGAGGAGCTTCGACAGTTAAATTAACTCCAATCGAGACCAAACATATCACGATCGCCTAACACCAATCCGTAGACCCCTAGGTGATCCCTAAAGTTAGGTGTTCAAGTGTAACGGTCACTTTCTGGACGGCCCCCAACGTGGTTAATTGATTTTAACAATCGCGCTCGATATTGTTTTGAAACGGCCACCGGTCGGTCGGTGTGAACAGCGGTGTCTCTTTTGGCTTCGAAGCCGGTGAGACAACGATCGAAGCCGAAGATTGAAGCTTCGGAGCTTATCGTGTCCCACACATCGGCCGCGGGGATCCGCTATCCGGCCACATGTTGTGCGTTTTATGCTGGCTGACCTCTTTCTGTCCCGTACCAAACGGAGAATTCGCGTGTGATAAATGGCCGGCGTGGCAACATTTATTCGTCTCTACCGAAAAACCGCCCAACCCGGCTGAGATCCGAAACCCGATCCTCTCGCACTTCTGGGTGACCTTATTCGTCGCCGCGCCGGCCGTGGTTCGCCGGCGTTTATTTTGTGGTTCATTTTCGTGCTTCTTTTTCAACACTTGTCAACAAGTGCCAACAACCACCGGCCACAGCCCGTGCGTTTGTTCTGGATGGTTGGAAACGGGGAATCTGGAATCTTCCCGAATCCCGTGTGCTACTTCAGGGTAATCGTGGCAAAAAGGATGTTTACATGGTCCATAAACCATCTGTTGTCCCAGCTTATCTTTCGTAGCACTGTAGACATTAGCTAGGTTTATCATTCGCCATTGTGTTACCGTCTGTAAGTGTGGTGCGACTGATAAGCTGGACTATAAACAGGGATGCAATTCGGAACCACGAGCCCCCCCGATGCACAGCAGCGCTTCTCGCGGAACAAGACGATGCGATCTTGAGAGTTGCGCAGCGTCTCGAGGGGGTCAAGTGATCTGCGTGTTACGGACGAGAATCGAATGAATCACTAGACTTTGTCTTAACAAAAACGGGCCATCTTTCTTCGTGGACGATAGCATGGGGAAACAAAATACTCCTAATGGAATCACCATCTCGCGGACGATCGTGGAGATGGGAATCAGAATATCGATTGTGGCCGTCGCTTTATGGCAGGTAGCACTGTCCAGTTGTAACCGAATGTCGCCAACACGACAATTCTGCTAACTATCGTAACCACCGAGGTGGAAATAAGCTTTTCGCACAGTTGGAGTTGAAGACTCGCGCACTTTGGAAGAAAGTTTTGAATATTTCCCCTATTTTCAGCAAGCGTGAAGCGTCCCATTTCGTCTGCCTCTAAGTGTTTGTCAAATGTTTACCATTTCCCGAATCAAATTTGACGATTGAACGTCAACTATTCGGTAGTTTAATCGCTGGTTTGACCACCTCGGAATACACGAGAACCATTGGAAGGGAACAGTATGGTAAAATTCGCTTCCTGGACGCGGTTAGAAAATGCAAATCATGGAGAAAAAGTCCCGACAAACCGTGAGTCACCACGTGTTGGATATGGCGCAACGTGCTCGCGCGCATTTGCACCCATTTTATGCTCGCGTCTTGGCGGGGCGCAAGATAAGAAAGTGTGCGCTCGACATTAACACGCGGTGCCCGTGGCCGTGCTGCTGGAGCTGTTGGTTTTATTTATTGGCCATTTGCTTCACCAACGCTCGCGCATTGCCCGCTATCGGTGGCCCGCTGTTTGGCCGGCCTGCCGACCGACCCGGTGCGATATCACCGTTAGAGTGACGTGCTCTTCGACCGCGAAACGCAAAGGAATCTCACTTTGCAACTTAATTGCCCCCGGCGGCCACACCACGCGGAGATACGAACATTGTTTACAGTGATTGATACTCTGTCGCGCCAGTCGCGGTTTTGTGTAGCGTCGTGTCGCGATCGAGCGCGAAGTACAGCCCCCTAAGTAAAAGGAGTCACAGGCCGAAAATTGGTATCCATTATCTAATCGATTATTAGGGAAGCAACGGCCATAATAGTAGCCGCCTGTCAGGCCGAGAAGGGAAGATCGTAAACCGTTTTACTACCCTGCCTATTTATGTTGAATTTGTGTGCCCACCGCAGTTAGGCAATCGATACGTGCGTTCGATTGGAAATCGCAATCGGGTGCGGGGAAAGGGTACGTTCTCTTTTTTTTTCGGGAAAAGAAAGTCCAATAGACTTGGACCGTCACTCGAAACTGTTAATAACTTTTCAGCGTTTTCCTCGAACTGGAAAATCTCGGTCACGCGTAACCGGGGAAGCCGCGCGTGGATCGTGCGCGGGTTGAAATTCAAGTGCCAGGCCCCAGCGGTCCTGTCGAGCGAAGAACGAGCGGCACGCGCTCTGCTATGGAGTTGGTCGGCCCAATAATAGAAACACCACAATATAGGTCACCTCTCGCGTCGATCCGCGCAATGGCTCCTGGTGACTCCGACTCCGGTCTGGAGTGCTCTGCTCTGCTGAAGTGATCTTACCAGGAGCGGTCACTTTCTAGCAGCGCGAAATTTTCCAAATTCATCCTCAGCCCGGGGTGCATTCACTTTTGCTAAACGCGAGTGCAGCAGCTTGCGATTATTTCTGCGTAAACCCCATCACCTAGCGGTCAGCGCGTGTGCGTTTCGAAGATTCCCGTTCCGTGTGCCGGCTACAGTTGGCGAAAGTCGGTTGGTCGCGCGCACCGATGCACTTCAGTGGTAGCGCCCCCAAAACAATGACTTTCCTTGTGTGTCGTTGTCGTTTGCCCAAAATGGCCTCATTTTTTTGCGGGACATTTGAGGACGAAGGATGAGCCCTTCGGAGAGAGCCATGGGCAGAGGGCGCGCTTGCTGATCGGTGAACCTCGTGACCCAATTTCGATCGCCGATTGTGGTGCAGTACCACCCTCTCGCAGCTCACTACGCCGACGACGACGGTCGTCGGTTTGGCCCAGATTTAGAGGACCCACTTCAGTTACACACGCACACCAATGCCGTGGTTCGCGATTAATTAGATTAATGATATTAGCAAAACGAAGCAGGCGAGAAGCGCTTGGCCAAGGGGTTTTATCCCCTCCTTGATCACGCTCCGAGCGTTATGACCGCGGAAGAGTCCAGACACACGAGAGGCGGGGAGCGACATCCCCATTTACGGGAACAACCTTCCCTTAAAACGGGTTCCGGCGTGTTTGCCCCGAGAAAAACAGGTCAGGAAGGTCCGGAACCCTCTCGTTCCAGGAGCCCCAAGGAGTCAAGTGGCGGACGAAGGGCACCCGGGACATGCCAGATAAAACCTGAATTCGTGACGATGCTTCCTGGTCTCTCTCTCTCTCTCTCTGTGCTGGTGGTCATAAAGTTGCACTGCTTGCCACTCGGTGTACACGCGGAAGACGAGCGGAACGAATGAAAACCGAATCCAGTCGGTCCCGTGGAGAGTGTCAATCCTATCCGGGCTCTTCTTCCGGGCCAGCAGGACCGGTTTCGCGTGCGATGGATTCGCTGTTCGCGTTCTTCCCTTTCCATTTCCGAGTGCGAGTCCGGAGCCATCGGGTGGCCACCTTGTCTCCGGATAATTGGAACTGGTGCTTCACGTCTTAACCAGGTGGACAGGCGGGCGACGGTGGGGGCTTCTGGTGGCTCCGCGGCTTCCGCATGCAAAAGTGGTAATTATTACTATTCGCTTACGCGTCTCGGGGCCACGCGTCGGCGAGGTGCGCACGGAAGCAGATGAGCCAAATTAGCCTCTCGCCTTAGCCGAAGGCACGATCTTCACGCCCCGCACATCCGATCGATCGGCCTCACGGTCCATTAGCGGTTCGATAGTGCACTTTGCCCACAAACTGACGGACGGTCCGAGGAAAGTCTAATGAAGCCGGAGCGTTCTGATGCTGTGCGCGCAGCCGGCAATTGGCAATTGAATTACAAGTTTCGGTGGAGCCTTGAAATGTGCAAGAAAGCACAAAACTTATCGTCAAACCGTTCAACCTAGCAGCGCCGTAAATAACGCTTAAAGTAAGTCAATACATCAGCGGCAACTATCGAATCACTTTGGAACACGCTCTCTCGATCGTGAAATCAGCGAATTACTTTGGAAAATGGCTTTCGCTGGGCAATTTCATTTCAACGCCTCTCTCGCCCCACGAAAACAATCCAACCCAAACCATCTGCGCGCTAATCTAAACACACACCTCATCGATTGGTCCTTGTGAAGATTACTTTCGTTCGGCCACGGCCCACCGGTTCGCACCTGTTCGCGATCCGAGCGAAGCGCCATATGGCCCGATGGGGGGAAGGTGCGGTTTCACTTCGCAATCGGCGCACCCCTTGGGGGCCGGGTGCAAAGTTTATTTAATTTTATCTCGTTTGGTGCCGGTCCCCTTCATTCGCGGGGTTTTCTTCTTCAGTCGGGCGGCCGGCAGCGCAGCGCTCGAAATCGGAGGCACCACTTCGGGGGCCACGGATTTCGGCCATCTCTTCGGCAAGATCAGCTTCAAGAGCAGGGCCAGCAAATACTAGAGACCACCACTAGGGGACAACAGTCCAGGAGGAGGAGCATTAGCGAAAATGTTTCCAATTTTCTGCCCGCCCATTGTTTCGGAGATTTTATTCGGAGTCCGGTTCCGTCCGTCGCCAGCGCCAGCAAGTGCATTGCGTAATTTGGACTTACAGCTAATGGCAATAAAGAAAGGAAAATGCACCCACAAGCAGGAGCAGCAGGTCAGTGTCTCGGGCGCTCGGGCCGGCTTCAAATTAATCAAATGAAGAAAACGAAAATGCTCACGAATGCTCGGATATTGTTTTCGGTTTCGCTTTTTCCTTCCTTTCGTGCGACGGCGCCCAAAAGATCCACGATCCACCGATGAGAGGCTGAGATCTTGCGGGAGGATCAGAGATGAGGCGTTACCTAATGTCCGATAGTGCCATTAGCGGGTGCGTAGGATTTCGTCTTCTTTCGATTTTAATTAAGCATCCGCGCGATCCGCGCGTATCAGTGGCGTCATCTCCGGCGCAGAGGTGCGCACGACCCTCTCGTGGATGGAGGTCTTGCCCATGGTGCCCTAATAGTGTCGCATTTCCGATGTCTGGCCGCTACCACGGTGCGATGCGATGCGCGACCCCGTTATGCAATCTCGCGTCGACGTGCTTGGGTGGCAGCCAACCGACGACGATCGCCGTCGGGGCCCACCTTGATCAATAACACTGGTGCAGTACGCGCGCACACGCCTAGCATGCGGTACACCTCCATGAGCTTCAGCCAACACCCCATACGATGGTAGGGAGGGACCGCCGGTCGTACATGGCCAACCGTGATCCACATCCAATTGTCAATGCAAAATCGGTCGACCGACGTGGCAAACCTGCAAAACATACAAACGTACTTCAAACATTCCTCTTTCGTCGCGTAATAATTCGGTGCCCGCATGGGAATAAAGCTCAAATCGATCACCGTGGCCACTTCGAATGCAGAGCCGTGTTTGAATTGGTGTACATACCATACGCTTCCACTTTTGGGCGCTGCCAAGTGACATGCCCTTCGCTGGCAACCGGCTCTCAGAGCATGCTTCGCATACGAAATCGCTAACTGGTCCATAGGGGCTCGTCGCAGCCATTCGGTCTACCGATTTCGAATCCAAGCAACGGCTAGAGCGACGCGTTGCCATCGAGAAAATCTGCCATACAGCTAGCGCTCGATCGATCGATCTGCAGATCTTCTCCGTGAAGCTGATTTGAAGCTTTTGAAACTCGTTGTCAATTACATCCTAGCATCCGTGGAGCAATCGATCAGTTTGATAGTCTGCGTGTTCCATCTGCGTATTTTGGTTCTGTTACGATACGGAAGGATGTTGCTGTTGCTTAATATGGTCGCCCTCGTGGGGCTTTGTGAAACCAATAGAAACACACACCCACGTATAGCGTTAGTAAAGACCTGTACATCCCACCACACGCTGTTACCACCCCTACAATGGTGGGCCATCAATAATGTCAGATATTTCAGGGTTACACCTCGTGGTTGCAATAGCATGGTATGGTCACGGGTAACTCTTCTATTAAACTCCCCCACAGCGAACGAATATGATTGTTTGGAGTCGAACAGCCACGTAGCGATTTATGGCCCATTTTTTTGACATATTTCGGACTCCTTTTGCCAACGGCACTTGTTTAGGGTTTTTTTTTCACTCCTTCAAAGCTCCCCATTTAACGTCCTCGTTTAGACGCCCAGTTCTGAGCCCGTTGAACATTAACTTGTTGGGGCAACATTGTCACCGCCGTCGCTACGTCTGGCTCGGTCGCTGTCGCATACACAGTGCCCGTTTTATTAATTTGATCGGCAAAACGAGCAACCGCCAACACAGCCACCGTACGACCTCGACGGGGGCCGTCCTATGGCCGCACACTTTTCAGGTGGATTTACTTTTACTTCTTCCTTCTCGCTTTGTGCCCAACGTCTCAAAGCTCATTTGCCTTGATCCTCTCGAACCTTGAACCTAATTGTCGAGCACTGTGCGCTAGCCTTTTGAGTACGAAAGGTTCATGTGATCTACCCTCGTTTGGTATGGTGAAGCAAAATTTTCCTCTTTGTAATGGCCACCGTTTTGCCAAATCATGCTAATGATCAGCTTGATCACCATCCGCACCAGAAGAGTGCGTTCGGAAAACCATGAAGTACACTTACTGAAATGTTCTCTAGGTTGGCTGGCCTCGTGGACCTAATGGTTTCATCTGCACTTTTACTTCACAGAACACAACCGCTATCCACTGAGCGCAGTCTTCTCTTCTCTACCCTCTCTGCACAGAACCGCGGGCAACCGTCGTCGTCACCGTGGAGCAAAAACACAGCCAAACCGTAACCGGCAAGAAGATGGCGGCCAGCACGGGCGACATTTGGTTGCAGTGGTTCTCGTGCTGCTTCCATCAGCCGCAGAGCCCCGGCCGTCGAAGACACCATCAACGGCTGCGGATCGACCGCTCCATGATCGGGAATCCGACCAACTTTGTCCACACGGGTAAGGATTCACGGGTTGTTCCGACTCCCTGAACACAGCTGCGGCACAGCTGACCTATGTCTGTTTTTCGCGATTTTAGGCCACATTGGTTCGAACGATGTCGAGCTATCGACGAACCATCTCTCCGCCATACAGAATCAGATGCAGAGTAAAGGTGGATACGAGATGAACTCGCTCAGGTTACAAGTAAGCCAGACACCGGACGAAAAAAATCATTTTCCTTCTGCTAATTGTGTACCATTTTGTTGCTCCATTACAGACCTGTTGATACTTGTTGGTGTGAAACCAAGCAGCTTACTCGCCTGCCTGAGCCCGATTGCCGTTCGACGCTCTGACCTGTGCCCTGTTTACTTTCCATCCGTGCCTTAAAAATACAAGCAACGACTAACGAAATACGTTCAACGTTCAACGATGTTTGAGCATCAGCATAAGCATTGACCCAAGGTGACATATCAACGGCGTGTGTGCGATGGACAAGAATTCTACTTTCTGGCAACATGAGGGCGTCAGGTTCCACAAGCACTTTCAATCGTGCAACTGTATATATTGAGTCTGTAAATAGTTTCACTATCGCTCGCGATTAATTTAAGAACGCATTTGGCTAATGTTTGTGAACGATCGGTATAATATTAAGACCCAAAGGGGGGGGGCAGCAATGAAAACTGTCGCTGCCGGCACTACGAACCAGAGACGAAACTTTCTGAAAAACGGTAGCAAACCAGACATGGGGAAGTTGGAAAATAGTGGCTGCAGTGCTGTAGTGAAATGGGAACTGATCGAAACAAGTAATACAGCAGCATGTTTGCGTTACTCATGCGCGACACAATTTAACTGATGATGTAGTTTTGTAAGTGAGAACCAACTGACCGGACGGTGTTGAGAAACCGAAACTGTGCTAACAATTTATGGATATTAAAAAATAAACATGATACTTTGGTGTAAGCATAAGCATTATTATTTTCATCGTTCCAATTTCAACCGTTTCAGTTCACGAGTTTCTTATACTGGAATACAAATCAAGCATGGCTTGGCAGTAACATTATTAACTTTATAGTGACGCCCCGTTTCTACTGCTCTCTTAAGCTTGTCTTGAATCAATGAATTCCTGCCTTCGTCATCACGAATCATAAATCTATAATTCGTAGCTTTTTCCCATTTTGAAATTGTTTTAACGTCACCCGCTATCCGTTTTCATTATTCAAAAACATCCCTTTAAAAAATTTCCCTTTTTTAACTCCTCTACCAAAACGTACGCAGCTCCATCGTCTTTCACAGAACGCAGCCCCTGGCAGCTGTCATTTCTGTGTCAGCCTGCGTTTGTGCGACGAGTGTTGTTTGCGAATTCTTTCGCGGCCGTGTCGCGTTAATGCACTTTCACCTCAAGGCTTAAGTGGCCGAACCCGTGGAAAAACTTGGCGGTGATATACTAGCGCATTGTTTCGTTTGATTCACCTTATTTCTCCGGTAGGTATGAATAAACATTTCTCTGTCTCTCTGCACTCAAACTGACACACACCACAAAGCTAACTTTTGGCGCAATTTTTGTCGTACCTGCCTTTTCCCTAACCTTTGTGAAGTTCCGCCCAAAGTAGCTGGCCACTGGTATCCACAATGTCCAACCTTTCGAACTTGAAAGGTTACGTGAGCTGCGCCCTCGACTGTACCCGGTTTCTGTTGGTGCGCAATGAGGCGGATATGGCTACCGGGAGCGGGAGCTGGTTTAAGCCGGAGATGGCCCACCAGATATTCGGCGAATCGGAAAGTATCTTTGGTTACCGGGACCTAAAGATAGACGTGATGGCTTCGGCGGGACCGCTTGATCTGTACTTCAACATCAGCTACAGTAAGAAGGTCGAGGAACTGCATACCGAGGGCCTAAAGGCGGACGATGTGGAGAAAGCGTTGGCCGAAATCGTCGAGGACGGTTGCTACTACACGAACCGGGACGAGTTCGTTCGCGTGATGGCGTCCAAAGCCGGCAGCTTCGTGCCGCGCGGTAAAAAAGTGGACGAGTTCCAGGTTCCCGCTTCGAAAGGTAGCTCGTCACTTGCCAATGGCGAGGGTCAGCGACCTATGCGCACGTTCGAGGTGTACATGAACACGGCGAAGGATGCGGAGTACATGAAATTCCACTCGCGACTGGAAACGTTCTCTTTCTTCTTCATCGATGGCTTTAGCCGTGTCGAGATCGACCCGCTCTGGATGTTCTTCACCATCTACGAGCGCCACTCGACCGACAACAATAACGAGACTGCTGCTGCTCAGCGGTATGCAACAGTTGGCTACATAGCCGCCTATCCGTACTATGCATACCCGAATCAAATCCGTCCGCGCATCAGTCAGGTGCTTGTGTTGCCACCGTTTCAGAAGCTCGGCATCGCGACCCGTCTAATCGAACACGTGAGTAGCGCGGGCCATTTGTTCTTTTTGCAACCCCTTGGTCATTCCCGTTAGCTTTCACTCCTTTCAGACCATTTATGAACATCTCAAAACGAAGGGAAACGTTGCGGACATTACGTACGAGGAGCCGATCGAAGCGATCCAGCATATCCGCTCGGTGATCGATGCGCGCCGCTGCAAATCGCTACCCGCGTTCACCCAAGAAAAGCTGCAGGCCGGCTTCTCGAAGGAAATGCTGCGGCAGGCCAAGGAACAGTTTCTCATCAATCCGAAGCAGTGCCGCGTGGTGTACGAGATACTGCGCCTCGGGACGACCGATCTGGATAACGAGGAGCAGTATCGTGCGTACCGGATTGAGGTAAAGAAACGGCTCAACATGAACTACAGCAAGCATCGGCGCGATCTGTTCCGGGCCAAGAAGCGTGGCGGCGACGTCACGGCTGCCCTCTGCGGGCTACCTAGCGTGGCCGAGCGCATCGAGTCGCTGAACGCGGAATATAAAGAGGTTGAAGAGATCTACGCTCAGGTGTTGCACAAGCTACTGCTTACGACGTAAATTCTCCCGCCCATTTGGGTGTTCTTTTCGCTTCATTTCCATCGTTCATTTATTTTGTTCATCTGTTTTCTCCTAATGGAATATGTATGCTACTGCTTTGGTTCAATTTAATTAATAAAACTTATAATTTGTATTCCGAACTATACGTCACAATGTTAACAGTGTGAAGGCCTACCAGTGAAGTGGTGGGGAAAGTGGAACGATTAACCGTTTTATGTGCACAAAATCATCTTAGCAAACTGTGTAGATAAATGTAGAAAGAAACAAATCTAATACGGTAATTCAACGCACGGACAAGGCAGTCGAACGAGGCGTGATCAGACCAAAACTCCAACAATCGTAATTTCGTGTTACCGCAAAAACCGAAAAATGATCGAGAAGTGCAACCGATAACGTTGGAAAGTGTTTTTGTCTTGTGTAACATTTATTTCAACAAAAACCGCATAGGAACCACACCGAACTTACTAACCCACAGCGTCCAGGTTGGCGTTCACGGGCAAAATTAAGAATACGCTCAATGCTCCCGCCAAAAAAAAACAGAATAAAAACATCACGAGTTTGTCACGTCATTGGAACAGCTTCGAGAGTGCTTTTCGCTGCTGCTGCGTGTACTCGTGGATGCTCTTGCGTGTCCGATCGTATTCGCTCTGTATTAACCGGTCATCGGGAAGCCGCTGCAAAGCTTGCCCCAAATCTTCCAGAGCCAGTTCGTAGTTGCGTAATTCGTTCTGGGCCAAACCGCGACGGTACAGTGCCTTCGCGTTCTCCGGGTCTATGGCGAGGGCCGCACTGCACGCGTGTACTACATTCGTGAATTCTTTTAACCGCAACCGGACGGCCGCCTGGTTGAGGCAGTTGAGAAGGTGAAACTGCTCCAGCCGCGTCCGATGCTCGGGGTCGCGGCGCGACTGCTTGTTGAGCTGATTGCTGAAGTAGTTATAGTACCGTTCCGCCTTCTTATACCGTCGGTTTGCCGGGACGGCCTGCTCCTCGCGAAAGTAACGATTGCCGACGTTTCGGATTGCATTAAGGTACTGCAGCATTTCTTCCACCTGTCGAGAAAGAAAACTGCACCAATAAGAGGGAGACCAGAAACAAAAACGGACATCACGCGAGCATACTGTGAAGAGGTCATAAAATTTGTCCCAATCTTCTGGAAATGGTGGCAAGCGGTCGTGCGGATCATCGCCGTCGTCGATCCCCCAGTCAGACCCGTGGACGATTTGACCACTATTTTCGATTACTATCGCTACCGTCGGATCGCCGTCCTCTGTCGAATTGCGCTCCATTTCGCCAACGATTCCACCGCCGCGGATCACATACCCGACCACCACATTCGTCCCGTTCAGGTGCGGACACTCGCCGGACGTGATGAAAAACTGCGAGTTATTCGTGTGCGGTTTGCCAAGGTTAGCCATCGAAACAGCGCCATCTTCGTGCTGAAACAATGAAGGGCAATTAAGAGCGTGGTGCAAAAGCCGTGCGGTCGCTGTGTCCCTATTACCAAGAGGGTAAAATTTTCGTCCTCGAACGTGTCCCCGTAAATGCTTTCGCCACTCGTTCCGTTGAAATGAACGATATCGCCACCCTGCGACATGAACAGTGATTTTACACGATGAAATTTGCTGCCCTTATAGTGTAACCGTGTTCCGGTCCTGGGAGCGGTGCCCTTCTCGCCCGTGCACAAGGCCCGAAAATTCTCCGCCGTTTTCGGCACAACATCAGCGCGCAGCTCAATTACGATTCGGCCGACTGGAAAGTGAACAAACGGAAGGAAACGAATTCAGCTCAACCCGCGCCTTCGCCCCTATGCTTCTACTCACCGCTTTCTTCGCCGACTTTTACATCAAAGTACACGAGCGGATTTGCTGGGTCGTGCACCGCACGCTGTACCTTAATCACATCCGATATAGAAGCCATCACGCGGTCCAACTAGGAAAATTAGTTACTAACCGCAGCGACCGGGGGTCGCAAAGAAAGCGGAAATCTTTTCGCCGATCTTAAGTATGGTTGCACAGGTAATTGAGGAAACAATTAATTTTTCTATCTCTCCACAGCATCGATTCGCAATTCACTTTGTTTACGTTTTCGCAGGCGGCAGAGCGGCGCAGTTTGTAAATTTGTGTGCCCTACGTTAGACAGTGCGTGAAAGACCAAAGAGGATATTTTTTCGCTCCGTTCGTTTGATACTTTTATTTCCACTGATTGAAATTCTTTCGGCTTGTAACGTTGCCGAAAAGCATTGTGAAATTAAATTATGCTTTCGTATTAGCCTCAAACCTCCCAGATTTGTGCGTGAAACTTGCCCGTGACGCAGACGTCAAATGTGACGCAGACGTCAAATGTGACGCAGTTGTCAAATGTCTTGCGATGACAAACCGCCCAGAAACGGATTGCGTTGCAGTTCACTGGAAACTTGGACCGAGCTGGTCGAGCGTGTTTGCCAATCTAGCAGACTGTGCAGTGCTTTGGTGCCCATTGCGTGATGGCGGCATATTGCGTTGTATCTAATTGATTCCGGTTGCTCGGCGTGTCGCTAAAAGTCCCCAGTGATCCCGCATTTCGACATCCGTGGGCGTTTCAAGATGGAGTTCGCCGAGCTTATTCTCACGCCGAAGCTAGATGGTGTGCTTCTATACGACCAGCTCAGTGAAAGACCCATCGATGGGACTCTGTGTATTACCGGCCACCATCTCATTCTGAGCACGCGAAAGGAAGGGGCCCAGGAACTATGGGTAAGACAAAATTTATTATCTTTGCCGTGCAAATGCTTCGGACGACCCCAGGAGGGATGCACAATGGTAACCTCAATTTTTTGTGCCATATGGTGTGCTAAAACAACTATCATTATTCAGGGTGCTATCTCGAGTCAATCAAGGTAGCATTAGCCGGAACGTGTTTCCATGCGCCCTAACTTAATTTGTTGGAAGCGAAAAACCATACAGCATGGAAGAAATGGGAAGCGTACAAAAGAATGAATTCGGTCGAAGCCGTATTGTTCGTCTAGGGCGGGTCGGAGATCGTTGCATGCTCGAGCGTGTTCAGATGTTTTGTTCATGTCTTTTGTTCACCGTTTATCTGGATCGTCTGTCTATCGCACAGCAACGGCTCAGAATCGCTCACGACGGGTGCCAGATGTTCGAAATTACATACATTGCGGCGAAGTATGCCGCCATCGCGATTTTCGAGGCATGCTTTTGTTCGTTAGTCCGACCAGTCTCTGCGACATGTTCGATCGTGTTTTGGCCATGTCTTTGAAATTTTGATTGTGCTAACGGTTTGTCTTGGCGATATTTTTCGCTGGTGCTTCAGTAGCCGTTTGTTCTTTAGGGAGGCAAACTTTGCATGTTTATGTGTGCACAAACGCTAAAAATCACCATGGTAAGATATTTTTTATTATACTAGACCTTTGTGTAGAGATGTGGCGTTACTAGCGGTCGGTTTTCATTTGAACTCATTTTACAATACTAAGTGTTTTCGAATATTAATGTGTTTTATTTTTTATTTCGTGCAGCTCCTACACCAAAATATAGATCTCGTCGAGCGGAAACCACACATAGTCAACAATATTCTGGAAGGAGGGACGATAATATTAAAGTGCAAAGATTTACGGATAATTGCACTTAAAATCATGTCACCGCAGGAGTATTTCAATGTGTCCAATTCGATCGAGCAACTTTCGAATCTGGAGGAAACGAAAATGCTCTACCCATTCTTCTACATACCAATGTACAGCATACTGGAAGATGGATACGCATTGTATCGGCCAGAGCAAGAGTTTGCCAAGTTGCTAGCGAACGGTGACGAGTGGCGGCTAACGACAGTTAACAGTGCGTTCCAGATTTGCCCATCCTATGGTGCTAAGATGGTGGTGGCGCGTTCGATAACCGACGAACAAATCGTGCAATCGGCTGCCTTCCGAGACGGCGGACGCTTCCCGGTCCTCTCTTATCGCCATGCGAACGGGGCTACGATGCTTCGGAGTTCACAACCGTTGGTGGCGCCTGGTGTTACGAAGCGCTGCCGGGCGGATGAAGCGATCCTGAATACGGTGCTTGGCCGTAGCAAAAAGGGATTCATTTTCGACACATGGGGAGGCAAAGGCAAGAGCGGCTACACAGAGACAGATCAGCACTACCCCCAGTGGAAGAAAGTGACGCGCCCAATCGGACAATTTAGCTCGGTGTCCTCGTTGCTGGACAGCTTTCAAAAGCTGATGGAAGCGTGTAACGATGTGCAGTGCAGTTCGGACAAGTGGCTGTCGCGACTGGAACTGTCCGGGTGGCTGGGATATGTACTGAATGCACTGAATGCGGCGTGCGTCATCGCCCAATGCCTTGATCAGGAAGGTAGTCCCGTGCTGGTTCATGGAGGCAAGGGTCTGGATACAACGCTCATTGTTACTTCGTTGGTTCAAGTCATCCTTAATCCGGACTGTCGTACGATTAGAGGGTAAGTGACTAGACGGGGGAATTTACGTGGATCCTTGGGATCCGTGATCCGATTGGGGGTTGTGTATAGTTTTGTTGTGCTTTGTGCATCGTTTTAGGTTGCAAGCTCTCATCGAACGAGAATGGTTGCAGGGAGGACACCCTTTCACTACCCGCCATAAACACTCCTGCTACACGCCAGCGCATCAGCGAAGAAAAAGTTCCAGTGCCACGTTTCTACTCTTTCTGGATTGCACCTACCAGCTGTATGCGCAATTCCCGTGTAGCTTCGAGTACGACCACCGTTTGCTGACCGTAATCTTGGAACACAGTTACTTCAGCCAGTACGGCACATTTGTGGGCGATTGTGAGCGAGATCGGCTACAGTTGAAAGTGTTCTCTCGAACAACCAGTCTCTGGTCGCACCTGAATCGGCCAGAAGTGGTGAAATCGCTACTTAATCCACTCTATGAGCCGAATCCGGCTGTTATCTGGCCATCGGTGGCGCCCATCAGCATCATACTTTGGTCCGAACTGTACTCGCGCTGGTCGATCGATCAGTCTCAAGTAAAGATTACGTTTGGTCGGATACAAGCATTGGTTGGGAGAGAAAAAGATCTTCGCAGCAGGGCAGTGAAGCTTCGGCGACAGTTGGCAGAGCTGCAACGTCAGCTGAAGCACAGCCAGAATGGGAATGGTGCTGAAGACCACCGTCATCGACCTACCGACGACGTGTACGATCCGGGAGACGACGGTGACGAGGAAAGCGTTTCATCAGACCCATTGGGTACCAGTAAGTAGTAGCGATAAGGGCAAAACCAGGTGTGTCATGCGCGCTTACACAATGTAGATGAATCGTGACGTAACGTGTAACGTACTCATATATGCAATGTAGGTTAGATGAAATCCATCGTTACCAACGCTACCAGCTCTCCAATCAAAGGGTTATTTAACAGCAATTGTTTTTTTTCATTTGTTACCTGTACATTTTTCACTTGTTTACCCTAAATTTTACGCTATAGTTTGCGCTTTTGGCAGAGTTTCTTAACATTAACAACCTCAGAAAATGGCCTATGCAATTCCGCATATTATCAATGAGCAAACCTTATGAAGGATGTATAAGCACTACTGACAAAGGCATTAGTTTCATTCCGCTAGTCCGTACTCTTGTGCTTTTGAAGGACGAAAACGTCCCGGATATACACACGACGGAGTTTTCGCCCAAAGTCAAGTCATAAACCAAAAAAGTCATCTATTTTAACCTATGGGAGTGTGGGTATAATAAGGATATGTCACATTGCAGATGAAGGAGGATAACAGATACGATTTAGTGTAGCAGCGTCATCGACCCGCTCGTTTGTTTATTGCACTATTGTTATTGTGATCGTCCGTGCTTCAATCAGTGAGTGGGTGCATGCAAACAACATTTAGTAAAGGTGTACAAACTGGAGCTTCTATAACATTGATTAGATTAGCTACAGAACTTTTTCACTTGTTGCGAAAGCATCGGGGTAGCCTGAGCAGGCAGTCTGTTTAGCCTATGTTTGGAATGACTAAAGCCAGACCGTAGACCGTAGAGATGAGCTTCTGCAGCTGCCGGAAGTTTTTCCTGAACTCGTCTGATTGAACCTGATCAGCCGGGGCGAGTGTCTTCATGAGTCTACTGTCGGTAGGTTACGTAAATTGCTTCCGACGTCCGCGATCGAAATATATGGCTAGTTCATCACCAACGCAGGGGTGAAAAAATGTTTTCCAAAGTGGCCCAAAATTGAAACTGAGAATTTGAAATTCAAATTTTAACCACGAATGAACCGTTCCCGGTTTTAACGAAGCTGAAATGCCTCAAGCTGTACTGATTAGAAAACAATCACTTTGGTTTCTTCCGAATGAATGTCCCAAATTTGCACAGTCTTTACATGAGCTACGGGACAGATTTTTTATCGGAACCATTCCGTAGAACAAAGTTCGAACGAACAAACAAACATACTCTTTATCGGAACCATTCCGCAGAACAAAGTTCGAACAAACAAACAAACAGATTCGCCACGCCACGAGTTTTTTTTTTGAAGAACCGCCTCTTTGCGGCGTATTCACCTCGATGGCATTTACATATCTAAAACGTTAGTTGAAGACATCACGAACCACAGTCGAAAGTTGCTTTTTCCGAAAATATCGCAAAAAAATGCACTTTTCCGTGTTTTTCCAGAGCTAAAGAGCCTGAATCGACGACAACGATTTAATTGGCAATACGCAGCAGGCAATTCATTGTTCGTACAGCAAGTGACGACCGTTGCAAGGGCAGTAGTTAGAAGGTCGAACCCGGGGTGGTTGGCAACGTTTTCGATGGCAATATTCTTCTTTTCTCAGGAGTGCTCTATCCTGTTTTGCTTGATTATTTACAATTATACACTATCTACACTATACAGTGGTGTCTCAACATACGAATTTAATCCGTTCCGCAACCTTGTTCGTATGTCAAAACAGTTTTTTCCATTGAAATGTATGGAAATGTC
>NC_071286.1:3950775-3957091 GCF_943735745.2 Anopheles bellator | reverse complement strand
TCTCCGCTTCTATTCCCACTCCTCCTTCTGGTGTGCCTCAAGGGAGCACCCTTAGCCCTCTCCTTTTTCCCCTTTTTATCAACGACTGCTTTTCTGCCCTACATCCCGTTAATTTCCTTCTCTATGCCGACGATGTCAAATTCTGGCTTCCAATTGCATCCCCTAATGATGCAATCTCCCTCCAACGTGCTATTGATGAGTTTGCCGATTGGAGTGCCTCGAACGGTCTCTCTCTGTCCTCCTAAGTGCTGTGTCATTTCCTTCTGTAAGTCTAGCTCCAGACTTACTTGGAGCTATACTCTCCATGGCTCTCCTCTCCCAAGGGTGTCTACGATCAAGGATCTCGGTGTCCTACTCGATGACTCTCTCTCCTTTTCCCCTCAGGTGGAAGCAGTCATGGCAAAAGCCAACAAAGCCCTCGGCTTTGTGACTCGCATGGCATCTGAGATCCGCGATCCCTGGTGTCTCAGGGCACTTTTCTGTTGCTGGGTCCGGTCCCATCCTTGAGTATGCATGTGTGGTGTGGTCCCCCGCCGGCAGCACTGCCATGATCCGCCTTGAGAGGGTTCAGAGGAGCTTCACGAGGTGCGCCATCCGTCGCTTTGTTGGTGCTGCCTCCCCTATCATTGCTATTCTAAAAGAATGCTACGGACGGCCAGAGCTAGTCGTCGAATCCCTAGTGGATAAGATCCGCTGCATGCCCACCATCAAAGAGCACTACTTCGAAATGCTGGTGGAGTACGGGCTAGCCATCCGAAATTTGTGCGCCGCCATGAGTGCGACGGGGTTGCACAGTTATTTTTGGTTCGTGTCCCCGCAGTCCAATGGAAGGACAGTGAATGACGTGTGACATCACGCTTCAGCTTCTCTGATCATGTCGAGATCAGCTTCGTGGTTGGAGAGAAAAATAACAATTGCGGGGTGACATTGCCGAGAGTTGAAGCACTGCCAAGGTGGAAGGTGGGCCATATTTCAACAAGGATGCGTTTCTCGGAGCGCAGGAAGCGGCAGATTTCGACGGGGCAACTACGATTGCCGAGATTACACGCAGGCCGACCAGCGCCTGCAGCAGGGTGATGCCTTGCGTCCGACGCAAACCGGACAAACATACTGGTAAGCCCGTGTACTGGTGGAACCCTGAGATCGAAAGGCTTCAGAAGCATTGCCACTGGGCACCGAAGCGACTGCATGTCCAGGCTACAGCAGAAAAGCGCAAACGGCTAGGACAAGAAATGAAGGAAGTAAAGCGATTGCTCACACATGGCATCCGGCGTCAGGGGGCAGAGTCAGTGCAAAACCAGAAGGAGATAAGAGCGAGTGTTTTTGAACCGTATGGACAAAGTCATTATAAGAGAAGGCGAATAAACGGACCGGGACCAACAAACCGGATTGGACCGATTACTCGCCCACTTGATTTTGGAGTTACAAAAAGTCGCTGATCCCGAAGGTCAAGCAATAACTAGCGTGAGGAGTCGCACGGTAACGGCTGGGGTCCCGCAGGATTCCATCCTCGGCCCGACGTTGTGGAACGTTCTGTATGATGGCTAGCTACGGCTAGCTCTCCCCAGGGGTACCAACATATACGCATACGATGACGACGTACTTCTGACGAGCTTCGGGTATACCCAAAGGGGAGCCACTCGGACTGCAAAAACAGCAGTCTGTTTCCAAATGACGTCGATTTGGGGCAAAGGTTATTGCAGATTTCAAATATCAGCGACGGAAGCAAGGCGATGCAGTTCCTGGTTATCCGGATGTGCGTTCTACTGATGGTCTTGGTCGTATGTATACAGTTCATCCAAAAAATGATGATTGCTTCTATTTGCGGTTGTTGCTGGTAAATGTGCGTGTGCCAACGTAATTTAAGTCACTACGCACTGTTAATGGAACAATACACTCAGTCAACTATCTATAGGCGCACCCAAGTTTTACGCACTTCGCCATGTTTGCAACGTATTTTTTTAATAATGACAATTTTAGTGTGATTTTTTTGTGCTTGCTTGTGATAGTGTGTGTGCAGCATTTGTCAAAATTAGTATATATCAATTTCGTGACTGTCAATTTTGTATACACGCACTTTGAATTTTGCTTCCGAGAGTAAGTTTCGTGACGAGTTTTTCAAGTGAAATTTTTAAATATGCCAAAAGGAAGTGTTTTAAGTGAAACACAAAAGGGATTGATAGAGGCATATAAGCAGGAGGGTGTAGCTATTCGAGAAATGGCTCGAAGAATGAAGAGATCCGATAATGTGATCCGTAATTACTTAAAGGATCTTAAACGATATGGAACTGCGAAGAGTACTCCGAGAAAATCCAAGATGTCGATGAGAACCAAGTGAAACATTGTTAAATTGGCGTCAAATTTGACAATATCGCTATCAAAAATCAAATCTACACTGGATCTGCCAGTGAGCAGGGAAGCTGTTGCAAATTATTAGGGTCCTTCCACACCGGTGCCAAACAAGCGAGCGACAGCGTTAGTTCAACCGGCGAGCACTAGGGGGCGCCGGAGAAAGTCAGGCGAAAGATCAGAGAGAGAGAAGAGAGAAAAGGAGTGAGAAGGGAGAGAGAACGAAAAAGGACGAGATCGAACTAGCCCGCTGAACAGAGTAGTCGATTTTTTATTTGCACGCCACTAATTACTAATACTAAGTGCAAATAAAAATACGCTCTAGCGGCGATCTACACCACACTATACTATATTCTACACTATAAAATACAACAATAAAAAATCGACTAAGTGAGAGTGAATTAAACGCACGCGGTTGCGCGTGCTGGCAATGACCCCTGCCCGCACCAAGGGCACAGCGGCGTCATCCGCGATGACGCCAGCCGGCACCGAGCAAGCGAACCCAGCCAGCAGGAAAATGGCGTCACCACCAGCACCCGCGATGGCGGGTAAAACCAACCGACAGGCTGAACGGAACCTCTGCCGGCTGAAGTTGAGGATGCTGGAGGAGGAGCTCGCCAAAGAAAGAGAAAGGCTGGAGGAGGAGCTCGCCAAAGAAAGAGAAAAGGAGTGAGAAGGGAGAGAGAACGAAAAAGGATGAGATCGAACTAGCCCGCTGAACAGAGTAGTCGATTTTTTATTTGCACGCCACTAATTACTAATACTAAGTGCAAATAAAAATACGCTCTAGCGGCGATCTACACCACACTATACTATATTCTACACTATAAAATACAAAAAATATTCGCCAGGTTTTGCTAAAAAGCCCGAATATAACTCGAGCAAAAATGTCCAATGCACCAAATCTAAGCCTACTACACCAACAGAAACGTGTAGAATTTGCGAAACTGAACATGGCACGTCGGTGGTACATGGTATCTTTGGGTTTTCTTCTGCTTTTTGAAGAGCATATTTTGTATAACAAAAATCAATTCCTTTTTCGGTTTTTTTATTGTAGGTGATCTTTTCTGATGAAAAAAAGTTCAATTTGGATGGGCCGGACGGTTTAACAGGCTGTTGGCGCGATTTACGCAAAGATCCGCAGTACTTCTCCACCCGTAACTTTGGAGGAGGATCTCTTATGGTGTGGCTTGGGTTTTGCTCTGCGGGCAAGCTCAAGCTGGCTTTCACATCTTGTAAAATGAACTCCAACGATTACATCCAGCTTCTAGAAGACTGTCTGATCCCGTTTAAAGCTGCCCACCGCCGAAAAAATTGGGTTTCAGCAAAATAATGTCCGGATCTAAATCCAGTTGAAAATGAAAATGTCAAATCCGGATCTAAATCCAGTTGAAAATGTCTGGGGAATATTGGTTAGACAAATTTATGCGGATAGGAAGCAATATAGCTCTGTTAAGGCATCCATTTTGGAAGCTTGGGAACAAATGCACCCAATAATTTTGAAAAACCTGGTTAACAGTATGACAAACAGAATTTTCCAAGTCATTCAGCGATCAGGAAAGCCAACTGACTATTAAACCTCACAATAAATACAGAGACTTGAAAAAAAACACGTATTGATCATTTTATTAGGTGCGCCTATATTATTGTTTTTGCTTTCATGCCTTCTTCTTGGTAAATGTTTCGTCCGTGTCATTACCGTCAATGTTTCCCGCAAACCATTGGTTACCAGCTTGTTCGTTGCGTTGCGCCTGATCGATTAGCTTTAGTTCTAAGTTTATGGTTAAGTTCTATTGTCAATTAGGCTAAGTCGCCCGTTGACCTTTACAAACAAACAAATAAACAAATAATATTAACTTGACAGTGCTTATATCGTATTTGGTCGAAAAAAAGCTAAAAATCAAACAAACTCAATCCAACTAAATGGGTTTATTCATAATTTTTCTTACTTAAAAAAGTCCCAAAACCAGAAGTAGAATCGAAAAGACGGTTTGGAAGATACGGTAAAAACGTGGGTGCACCTATAGATAGTTGACTGAGTGTATTCCCAACATATCGAGCTGCATGTGACTTACTTAATTTACTAGAAAACGATTCCCATTTAGAGGGATGCTATACGATCTGGTTTAGCACAAGCGTGTGCTAAATCTGCTGCAGGGACCCACCGCGACTGACGTGACGTGTCAGGCGCGGTGGTAACGGCGATAACGGTCAGCCGCCAGACGAAATGTCATATCGGACACGCGGTGACCGGATATCGCCGGCTCCGAGGCCCGAGTGAGCGCCGAGCACCCTGCGTGGGTGACTCGGGCTCACCTTGGGTCACCAGCGATGGGGATCGTGCGATCGGCACCGGGACCCATCGCTCTCTTCCTTCGTGGACTGCTCGACGTAACAGACGTAAGTAGAACCAAGTAAAATAAAATCGCAAAATACCATCTCCCGTGATCTTCGTGCGTCGTGCACGAACATTTTGGTGACCCCGACGTGATTTTGATCACGTCTTGTGAGTTTTCGTGACTCCGTGAAGACGTAGACGTGCGTCTCCCGTGACTCTTCGCGCTCCGTGTGCGCCAATACTCCCGTGTACCCTTGTGTCGCGTCGGTGCGTTGGCTCCCGTGCCTCGAGCTCCGTGCTCCGTGCGCTTTCAGGTACTTTGTTGGTCGTACGCGCGCGCCATTTCGTGTGATCCCGTGCTTGGTGCGTTCATTTGCTCCCGTGCCCACGCCGTTACTGCTCGTGCGCGTGTGTTCGTGTGCTCGACGAGGGCTTCCGCACTTCGTTCCCGCGTGTTCCGCTCCGGTGTACGTGCGCGTGTGTCCGTGTGCTCGACGAGGGCTTCCGTACTGTATCCCACTCCCGTGTGTACGTGTGCGTGATGCCGACTACGAAACTGCCATCGGGCGATGAGTCGCCGGCACCGTGCGCCGACGGTGACGCTGGTCGGCCGCCGAAGGCCGAAGTGTCGAGCGCCAACAGCGATGGCAGACGCTTGGGTAGCGGAGCCGTCGACTTCAGGCATGTTTTGAGCTTCAAAATCAGCTCAAAGAGGACCCTGAACCCCCATACTCACCGGACCTGGCCCCCTGTGATTTCTTTTTGTTCCCCAGACTCAAAAGGAATATGAAAGGAAAGCGCTTTGCCACTGTGGAGGAGGTGAAACAAAAATCGCTGAAAGACTTACAGGACATCCCGATGAGTGAATTTAAAAACTGTTTTGAACAATGGAAGAATCGTTTGGAGAAGTGCGTTGTGGTCAATGGCGAATACTTTGAAGGGGATCAAAATTTGGTGTTAAAATATTGAGAAATAAAGAAGTTATGACGAAATTCCCGTTTTTTTTGGGTCCCCCCTCGTACAATGGCGCATAAACGTGCATTAGAAGCACTTAATCGAACATTGAAAGATCTACGCAATGACTCGAGATGTTTTGGAGGCACAATGATTTTACTATCTGGAGATTTCCGCCAAACACTACCAGTAATTCCAAGATCAACGGCTGCCGACCAAATATACGCTTGCCTCAAATCATCGAACCTATGGCGCTATGTGAAGACACTTCAGCTGACAACAAAAAACATGAGAGTTGTTTTGCGCGTCTCTACACAACAGTGAGGCAAGGTACAACAATGATTGTTATCAGAAATTTAGGTGATTGGTAACCATGCTAACTCATGTTGTCACCACGCATAAAATATAACTCATTTACGAAACGACTACTTTGTTAATTTTTTTCTTATTACCATTACCACCGACAAAGCTGCCAGACAATAAACAAAACGAAACAATAAAACCAAAATGCAAATCCTAACAGAACGGTAAATCGAATTAAATGTTGGAATAGAGAAAAAGGAAAGAAATGGAGAAGAATGGAGTAGAGTAAGAATGATGTACACCCCCACCCAAAAAATGCGCTGTTCAAATGCGATTACCTCTAATTTGCAATTCGTGTTTCATACACTTGAA
>NC_071286.1:3945455-3950275 GCF_943735745.2 Anopheles bellator | reverse complement strand
TTTTTTCCATTGAAATGTATGGAAATGTCATTAATCCGTTCCAGCTCCCACGAAAACCTCAGCAAAACGATTCCTCAGTTGTTTTTGTGTGGTGTTTTATTGGAGTGTTTGGAATAAGAAAAATGTGTTTACAAGAAGAAACAATCATTTTTGTATATATTCTATAAAAACATAAAAAAATAGTGAAGTGTTTACAAAAGCACTTAATTTTCGTCACTGGTTTTCGCTTTTTTCGTCACGCTTTGCTAATTTTTACCAGCAGATCGTTCAAAATAACTGTCCAAGGTTACTTGTTTCTTCCTCCCTTTCAGGATATTGCGGAAATGAGTTAGATAAGTGTCGTTGAATAACTCGGATGCACGCTCAGCCTCAATTTTTTTGGGGTGATTTCTATCCACGAACTCTACAACTTTTTGCCACATTCCCAAGATCTCCTTTATATCTCTTGTAGAGATAACAGCCTCCATATCTGGCTCCTCTTGAAAACTAATTTCTGGTTGAGCAACCGTATGCTGCTGTGAAAGCAGATCGTGCAACTCCTCGGTCGTCAGCTCCTAAGAATGTTCCTCGATGAGTTCGTTCACATCTCTCTCATCAGTCATCAGACCCATGGATTCTAACAGAGAAACAATCTCCTCTACCACTGACACTTCTGGTGCCAATCCTTCGAAGACCCTTTCATCTACAGCCTCAGGCCACAACTTCTTCCAAGCAGAGATTAAGGTCCTCGTTGTAACATCTAGCCAGGCCTGATCAATAATTCTAAGACATATCACGATGTTAAAGTGGTCTTTCCAGAACTGTCGAAGGGTAAGGTTTGTGTTCTCCGTCACATCAAAACAGCGCCGAAACATGTGCTTGGTGTACAGCTTCTTGAAATTAGCAATCACCTGCTGATCCATTGGCTGCAGGATAGGAGTGGTGTTCGGTGGTAGATAGAAAACCTTTATAAACTTAAACTCTTCGAGTAAATCACTTTCGAGATTTGGTGGGTGAGCAGGGGCATTATCGAGGACGAGAAGGGCTTGCATAGGTAGGTTTTTTTCCTGTAGGTATTTTTTCACAGAAGGGCCAAACACAAGGTTTACCCAATCCACAAAAAGTTTCCTGGTGACCCACGCCTTCGGGTTAGCCCTCCACATAACTTGCAGTTTTTCTTTTATAATCTTATGTGACTTAAAGGCTCTGGGATTTTCCGAATGGTAAACTAGCAGAGGCTTGATTTTGCAGTCGCCACTGGCATTGGCGCAAAGTGCTAGGGTTAATCTATCCTTCATGGATTTGTGACGTGGCATCGTCTTCTGCTCTGCCGTTATGTAAGTCTTATTCGGCATTCTTTTCCAGAAAAGCCCTGTCTCGTCACAGTTGAAGACTTGCTGGGGGATGTATTCTTCGGCTTTAATCAGCTCTAAAAACGTTTTGATGCAAACCTCAGCTGCCTTCGCATCAGAACTTGCGGCCTCACCATGCATGAATGACGGAGTGAATGCCGGTCCTTTTCCTGAAGTTGTGAAACCAGCCCCGACTCGCTTTAAACGAGTTTTCCAATTCCTCGTTTGTGGAAGTGTGTGAGATCTGCTTCAGTAAATCATCGTAAATCGTTCGTGCCTTCTCACATATGATGCTTTCTGTTAAAGTTCCTCCTTGAAGCTGCTTCTCTGTCATCCACACCATCAGCAGGTTTTCCATTTTTTCGTTGAGTGAAGTACGGCGCTTTGAAATTATTGTAGTGCCCTTAGCTGTCGTTGTACCCTTTACCAAGTCCTTCTGTTTGAGCACAGTGCATATTGTTGATGCGCTACGACCATACATGCTCGCCAAGTCAACTACTCGCACACCTTGCTCATGTTTTTCAATGATTTCACGCTTGATTTCAATAGATATCGTCTTCTTCTTCGGACCCATAGCTATGAAAATATAAAAAATAGCTAAGTTAACAAAAATGCTTCCAAAAAATACCAGGGACACAAATGCACTGTAGCCTAGACGATACTGAAGTCTCAACTGAGGCTTGTATAAACGGTCAATTCTTGTATGAACTGACAGTTCAGACATGACAGTTCCTACATCGGGAGTCCGGGTCTTGTGTACAAATATTCGTATCTCGAATTTTGTTCGTATGTTGAATCAAAATGTCGCTCGATCGGCGGTTCGTATGTCGAAATATTCGTATGTTGGGACGTTCGTATGTTGAGACACCACTGTACAGTCTTCCGCTATTATTTTCACAGAACTCCTTTACTCCGGTAAAACCGCCATACTGAGAGGGGGCATCTCACGAGTCGAAATCCGCGGCTAGAAAAATGAAAAATTGAGCGATTTTTTTGTTCGGGTCATAGTGTGGCGCCCGGGTAAGACCTCGTCGCGTTTTGAGTGCCAAGTGTGTGGCGTCTTCAAGTGCTCCCCTACGGTACTGCTGCCTTGACCCAATTCACCTACCGATTTCTCCTACTCGGTACGCTGTTGTGCGGTATCATTTTCCATGTCGCGATGTTACCGTTGTTTTGACCGCCATTTCTCTTTCTGTCGCCTTAGCGTGGTTGGTTCTGGCGATCGTCGTTGGCCGGTGGTATTAAATGTGCTACGCCTGCAGTTGGTGGCTTGTGGCTCGCTTAGAGGCACGCACCGCGTTGGGCTTCCAATTGCTTGCGGAATTCGACGCGTTGGCGTTGTTTTCAGGGTAGCTACGTGCTCAGCATTGCTTCCGGCTTGCTCCGTCAGTTGCTTCCGTCTCGCTCAGTCGCGGGTTCAACGCGGGGTTCGCGGGTTAGTTCCCTCCGTGGCCCAGTGTAGCCAGTGCAAAGATTCGGCTTGGGCAGGCTTTTGAGCGCTGCATTACATTTTTCTTTTCGAGCTAGAGGATGCTACTGGTACAGAATTATACTCCAGTGGATCGTAGGACCATTAGGTGCAATGTAGGACTATTGGATCGAGTGGGCTGGGCTCTGCAAATAGACGCGGAAACTCGGTATCACACCATCGATAAAGAATTATTGGCAATTGTTTGGACTGCCTAACATTTCCGACATTACGTATGTAGATTGTAAGATTGACAGATGAGTAGGAATTGGATATAACACCCAATAATTCCGTTTTCTAGGCTTTATTCTCGCAGGACACTGCTAACGTTCGACTAATCTGATCCACTGGTACTGTGCGACTGACTTGATCGACTGCTACTTTGCGACTGACGCCTCGTGCGCACCCGTCAACTGTTACATACTTCGTAAGGCCCGGTGGAAATTTTACCGTCATTCCTACACGTATATGGAGAAAGGTTCATTGTATATACCGATCACCGTCCACTGGTTTTCATCTGTAGGTTAAAAGAAACATCCCCGACGTTGACACGCCTAAGGCTCAAATTACAAGGTGTTGAATGCGACATCCGTTATAAGCAGGGCTGTGAAAACGTGGTAGGTGACTTCTTGTCACGCATACCAGGCTCTGACTAACAGAAAGATTACAATTAAGAAACGGCCGAAGCACCTATGGTCGGAATAACTACACGATTGCAAGCCATGAAAATGCAAGGGCCAACAGGTTCAGCGGATGACAATGCAGCTCAGGACACGGACGAACAGGGACCACCTACGGACCCCGATCAACATCTAATGGACATAATGGATTTGCCGGGTGATTTGATATCCTATCCGGACGGCGACGTTACAGCCAGCGAATTGAAGAAGCAATTCCGCCTCGCACGAACAAGCGGGGAGCTGGATGTAAGAAAAATCAGGTTCACAAAAAAGTTCGTCGATGACCCTTCACGGTACCGAGTTTTAATTCTGAACAGTAGATCCATCAATAGTGAGATCTCCAAACTCCACACGGATTGAAGGATTACATATCGCAAAATGTGATTCACATCCCCGAGGCCAGAATCATGGGGGTAGTAATGGAAGGAAAAAATAAATCGATTATAAACAGCGAACTGTTTCTCGTACGATTGAAACGTTGCATAAACAGATTGGTGGACGTAGCAGACGTGAAGCAAGAGATACCAATTTTATCATTTAAAAGCATAAATCAATTCGAAATCTTTGAAAAGGTTCAGTTCTTGGGACAACAACATGATCTCAAGTTCTCCCTTTACAATGCGAGAAGTGGCACCCTATGAAGTACCAGTAGTGCTAAGAGAATTCCATGATTCACCCATTGGTGGCCACGTGGGATCAAGGCGAATGCGACAAAAAAATCGCGTCCATTTACCACTGGAAAAACATGCGAAATGACATTGAGGAATATGTGAGGAAATGTGAGTCATGTCAGAAGAACAAGATATGTAAATACAACAAAATACCCATGAAAATAACTAGCACAGCCTCAAGACCCCTCGAAAAGGTTTTCATGGAGATCGTAGTACTAAGGGGAACTATGAATCGAACTATGAATCGGTCTACGAATTTCCTTTCCATTTGCACATCTTAATGAAACTACTATAGTTACGCCATCATTTCCTGGATGTATTTCCGTAATTTGTGCCATTGGCCATCTACACACTGCTACGTTATCTTCTTGCAAAATTACCAATCTACCTGGATCAATAGAAGTAGGAAATTTGTTCCACTTAGCACGTGTCTGTAACGTCCTTAAATATTCGCGATGCCAACGGTTCCAAATGTGTTGCATATGCCGTTGCATCAATCTCCAATGATTTAATCTGTTTGTAGGTAAATCGCTGATATCAATGTCTGGGATTGTTTGTAGATTATTGCCTACCATAACATGTCCTGGTGTAAGCGCCTCCATATCTCTAGGATCTTCTGATAAAGCTGTAATTGGTCGCGAATTTAGACATGTTTCTATCTCTGCCAATA
>NC_071286.1:3923008-3945255 GCF_943735745.2 Anopheles bellator | reverse complement strand
TTCTACTGACTACCGATCGTTACGAACAATGTTTTATTTCGTAACAGAGGGAGTGAGGGATGGAGTCGAACGCTGCACTGAAGTCAGTGTATACTACATCGACTTGTCCCCCAGCGGAGGTAGATACCCTAGAGGGACAACAGAAGGGACATGAGGTTAGAGGTGGTGGATCTTTTGGGCATAAAGCCATGTTGACGAGGGGAGATGTAGGGGCTCACCTTAGACATTACATGGGAGTGAATGATGTATTCAAAGACTTTGGATACAGCACAGAGGATCGAGATGCCACAATAGTTAGAGGCGGTCTGACGGTCTCCCTTCTTGTGGGTCGGGATTAGGAAAGCAGACTTCCACTCCCTAGGGAAAGTTCCCGTCCTAAACGATCTCAAAAATAGACGTGAGAGGATCGGAGCGAAAGAATGCATACAACCCTTCAACACAGAGGAAGGAATGCCATCAGGACCGGGAGAGAAGGAGTGCTTCAGGTTTTTTAAAGCCGAGAGGACAATGTGCTCATCGATAGGGACATCCGAACAGGACATGACATCACAAGGGGTGAGGGATAGTGCACGGGGAGACAGGAGTGAGTGTACGGGCTGGGCCGACAAACATGCATGCTTTGCAAATAATTCGCCAATCCCAGAAGGAGAGGAGGCCGTCTCGTCTTCGAGGGATAAGAAGGAGGAGATAGCGGAGACACCACGCCGATCATTCGCAAACCGCCAGAACGATCTCGGGTTCGTCGTGAACCGGGACTGGATACTCGCCAGGTATCCCCTGTATCTAGCCCGATTGTAAGCGCGATACGCGTTAGATGCATATTTGAATACGCGGCGATGGTACGGCGTGCGATAGCGAAGGTAAGCACGGGCAGACCTTCTAGTATCGGTCCTCAGCGAGCGGAGATGCCTATCGGCCCAAGCCGGATGAGGGGGGGACCTGGCAGGAGGACAATACAGAGGGAGGAAGGAGGTTACGACGTTCTTAAAGTAAGACACAGCAGCATCGATGGCGGGAGCTGATTCAAGCAACGCCCAGTTGGCGCTTGCCAGGAGGTTAGCAAGTTTAGGGCGGTCGCATTTTTTGAGCAACAGACCACCAGGTCCAGTGTTCCGACGGCGTGTAGTAGGAGGAGTCGCATCGGCAGGGACGGTGACGGCCAGCTCCAGCGCAGGATGAAAACTGTCCTCAGCGATGAGGGGAAGCGGGGAGCAGACCACGCTCGTTCTGGTGGCGAGGTCGTCTGAATTCGCGAGCACGAGGTCCAGCATACGATGTTTTAAGTTAAGCACCCCCGAGATCTCGACCAATCCGTTGATGGCCAGCCCGTCCAGGAAGAATCGGGCAGACGAAGAGGTCGTGGAAGGCCGCTGGTGAGCGCCGTCCGGCAGCCACGAGATTGCGGGCAAGTTAAAGTCGCCGAGCAGGATCAGGCGATCGCCCGGAGAGAGCCGATCGATCATCCGATATTGATCCGATAGAGAGCCGATCGATCATCATCATGTCTAGTCACCGAAAATGCTTGTCTGCGACAATCTACTCTTTCTGACGTTTCGACCTATTTTCGTTTTGACGACTTCTCGAAGTTTTGACGTGGGCACTAAGGTTACCACAGCATTAGGTGGGAACTAAGATCGCCACATGGCCAAGAAATTCGATTTGCTTGTGAAGAAGTTCGAATTTATCTAGTCTAGTAGTTACGGGGCGAAGGGAAGAGACGAATTTTAGGAAGCTTACTCTGGATGATGGCTGTCATTGTCGAATAATTTTAGAAATTTGTTCTGGATGGTTTGGAGTTTTTGTAAATGTGTTTGAGCGCAGCTGGACCAGATGGGGGCTGCGTATGACATAATTGGTCTGATTAACGATTTGTAGATAAAGGTTTGGTTCGTGAGTATTATGTCTAACGTAGACGGGTTTTGGTTTGGATTAACTGGGTAAAAGGTGTTAGACCACACTTTACGAAGACATACCACACTTTACCACACTACACGAGAGACGTCTTTGCAGTGAGATAATCACACGCAGTCTGGCGTGATGTATTTGACATCTACTATTTGACATTGTCACTTCTCAGCAGCCCTGTGGGAACGGTAGAGTTGTCACTGATACTCCGAGTGAGTACCAAGAGTGCCCCGACACGCTGTAATCGGCATCGGTGCTCCCCACGATTGACCGTTACTTCTGACAAGAGGTTGGGATGTTGGGTGGCAGATCGTGAAGCTTCCTCTTTGCATTGTATCACAGAGGGCTTTGCCATCCCAATTTGTAGAACAACAATTCCACATTCTGTGGCGTGCATTGAGATCACCGCAGATGAGGTAGTTGGCTTTGCAGTTGGTTAGTGTTTTGATGTCATTTATAAATTCAGTTTTGTTTTTGTTATCACCTGGGTGGTAGGCTGATATGATATCGATTGGGCCTGTTGTTGTTTGAATCGTGGTACCTATTGCTTCTAACGTGGATAACTTGATATTTCTCATAACTGAGTGTTTAATTCCTTTTCTTACCACTATAGCGACTCCGCATTTTGATTGTTCGGCTCTATCGTGTCTGTGTATTACGTAGTTTGTCAAATTGAATTTCATGTTTGGCTTGAGAAATGTTTCGGCTATGGCCAGGATGTGGATGTCGTTGGATTCTAGATAGTTCGTTATTTGTGGATTCTGGTTTGCCACGCTGTTAGCATTCCAGAGCGTGCAATTTAGAGTGTCGTGGATGTCGTTCATGGTGAGCAGTATTTACTTACTATTTGAAAAATAACCATTATTTGGTCGGTTTTAGATTTGCATGCCTTCATGCAGGTGAACGTCTCTGCGATAATACCAGAGAGTTCGTTTGCGGTGAACAGTTCGGCATTTTAAGTTGCCTTTTTTTTAATTATTATTTAAATTCCGGCCAAGCCGGCGCTGCGGAACCCCCCGCTGCCACGGGCCACAGGATTTCGCACGCGGGGAGAACCGTGACCTCGTGTGGTCAGCTTTATTGTTCTTTACAGGGTTGCATTGATTACACTGTTACACACCACACTGTTCCTGTTGCTGCTGTTGCCGCTGCTCAGGTTGCAACTTCTTCGGCCACCGTTGCATCGGCCCTCAGCCTGTCTCGCGCGAGGGCGGCCGCCAGGGTCCGTTGCTCCGCGCACCACTCCGCCATTTTGAGTTGCCTCTGTGTGTGTTTGTGTGGTGATTGGAACTCTTCTCTCCGACCAACTGTTCGGGAGACTGGGTAGTGGAGGATAGTTTACTCTGTTGAAGTTTGGAGCTGTCTGAACGGGCCTGGTTGGTGTTGGTGGTTTTTGTTTTGGCCTTGCTGGGCATTGCCAGAATGAAGCGACGTGGTTAGCACCGCAGTTTGCACACTTTAACTTGTGCTGGGGGATTTTGCCATCGCTGGTGGAGGATGCTGCTGCTAAGGGGCAACTTTTGCTTCCGTGTGTACCTGCACACTTATTACATTTTTCTTCTCTGTAGCAATTTGCTGCTCCGTGGCCGAAGCTCTGGCATTTTTTGCACTGCATTGGTGCGTTTGATTTGTTATAGTGCTCCCATCGCACTCGGCAGTGGTTTACTGCGGTTATTTTTCTAAGAGTACTTAGGTTAGTCTGGCCTTTTTTAAAGTGCAACAGGAACACTGCGTGGTCGGAGAACTTTTTCTTGATATTTAATTTTTTCACCTCAACCGGGGTAACTCCTTCCTCATTTAGGAGGGCTTTAGACTCCTCGCACGTACATTCTAATAGTCCCGTCAGGACTATTTTTGTTGTTTTGTCCTCTTCCAGCTGATATGTGTGGAAGGTTAGGCCCTTTGTATTTTCTAACGTGTTGATTAGTTTTCGGTGGTCGGTGACCGTTTCGGTTTGGATACGCGTACCCTTAAAAGTGGCAGTTGTGAGGAATCTCACTATGCCAGCTGAAATGGCTATACGGTGGACGTAGCCTACCGATGAACTATATACCACTATCGGCGGTATTTTTGTCGATTTTGCCGTGGTCGGTTCTCTTGTTTAGAACGTGGTTAAGGTAGTTGGATCGTCCTCTGCTTCGGAAAGTAGCTCCAATTCATTTCTTGTGCTGACTCTTTCTGTCTCGCACATTGATCCCTCGGCTGTCGAGGTCTCCAGTGGTTTAAACCTTTTTCTACGCTTTGATGTCATTTTCCGATGGTTCCTGTCTCTGTTTCTCTTTTCAATAAGGGGATTTGCACACGCACACTCTTATTTTTACAACCGCACTCGACGATGGGTACTTTGATCGATCGCACTCGACGACTGACACGAAGCGGCTGGTTGAGTTGTCACTGATACTCCGAGTGAGTACCGAGAGTGCCCCGACACGCTGTAACCGGCATCGGTGCTCCCCACGATAGATCGTTACTTCTGACATGAGGTTGGGGATGTTGGGTGGCAGATCGTGAAGCTTCCTCTTTGCATTGTATCACAGAGGGCTTGGCCATCCCAAGTTGTAGAACAACAATTCCACATTCTGTGGCGTGCATTGAGATCGCCGCATATGAAGTAGTTAGTTTTCCGGTTGGTTAAAGTTTTTATATCCTTTATGAAGTTGGTTCTGTTTTTGTTTCCTCCTGGATGGTAGACTGCTATGAAATCGATTGGTCCTGTCGTGGTGTGTATTGTAATACCAATTGCCTCTAGCGTGGACAAATGGAAGCTTTTCATTGATGAATGTTTGACATATAGTTACACGCCTGAACCTACGACTCGTCCGAGAAACCATATCCCGTACACGTGCCACGAGCCACATCCGCTTCACCGATGCGCCGGGACGATCCAGACGAAATCTAACGCTCATAACGGTACATCGGCGACCCACCAACCTGTTCCCACGATAGCAGTGCAGCAGTCAACGGCTAATTCGCTGCATCGACAATTATTTACTATAGGCAAACAGCGGCAAAAACAGACCAGGCCCTCCCAATAGGTCAGCTTGATAAGGTAGAAGTAAGAAATCATTCTAAGCAAGGTAAAAAGTAAGAAATAAAGTCAGTTCTATACTTGGACTCATAATTATATATACCACGTTGCACATTGCGTCGACGCGATTGTTCGCATCCGACGTTGCGGGACTGAGGAGTGGCTTCGTTTCCTCCCTCTGGTGTACTGTGCGCTCCATCGGCCATTGTATCACTGATTAAAAAGATAATATAGATTCTAACGAGGAAAAAATTAATCAATAAGCAAAATGAATCTTGTTAAATACGTCTAGTACACACTTGACACAAGGCATTTGCATTTTTTTTCATTCGGCATTTGCTGCTGCTGCAGTTGCTTTGGCTGCCGCTGCTCGATTGCGCTTAGTGCCGCCGCCAGCGTTGCCCGCAACTCCTCCACTTCTCGCCGCAGGGCTGCCGAATCGGCCTTGGCCGCCTCTGCCTTCATGTTTGCGGCTGCTGCCTCCATTTTGGCAGCCGCGCATTCGTTACAGCTAGCGGACGCCGTTGCCTTTGCCATCGTAATTGGCTTGGTCTTAGCCTTGCCCTTGGCCTCGGCCTTGGCTCCGCTGCTTCGCTCCACGATTGTGACATCGGCGTCACTTTCGGAGCTGGTGTCCGTTCCGCAGTCCGCGCTAGAACAGCTTAGCGCCCTTCTGTTGCCCTTCTTTGTCGAACGGGTGACCATTCGACATCGCTGAGCTTTAGGAGTGCTCTCTCCTTCGCAGTGGCTAATGTCTGCCGCAGTCGCCACGGCAGCCTTCATGTCTCTTGCCTTCGGAGGGGCCATTTCAATGGCCCTCCGAGGCTCTGCCTTTGTTTTGCGGTCCAAGTATTACACACACGACGGCGGTTTATGGGACGCAACGCAACGCAAACTGATGAGGTGGCAGAAAAACGGTAGGTTGCCTGCAATCAAGCGGTACGTTGCACGCAGGTACGGTGTTTATTACCGTTTTCGGCCACCAGACACCACTTTTGCCGCCAAATGTCACCCACTGTTTTCGGCGTAGTTTTCCACAGTTGATCGGTTCCTCACTTGGTTATGCACATTTTATTCTACTTTCCGGCTGGTTCCGGACTGCGCTGTGCGCAAGAACGACACGGATCGCTCCGTGGAGCCCTAGCGCTACCGATTGGGGCAGTTTTCTGAAAACTCGTATTGTTTCGATTTTTCACCGGCATCCACCACCTGTACCACTTTTCGTGTTCCCCTTCACTCCCGGAACACTCCGAACACTTTTGTTTCACTCGTTTTTGCTTTTTTGTCCGTTTTTTCAGCGTCTCAATTTTGCTTGGAAACTAGCAACTGACAGCTGCTCGGAACTCGACGAAAACACGTCCGTCCAGGATGGAACCCACTTTGCGACTTTAATGTTGGAAGGTTAACTGCCCCTTTTGTAAAGTGCAGCAAGAATACTGCATGTTCGGCATATTTCTTTTTAATGCTTAATTTCTTCACCTCACCTCCAGCGGGGTGATTCCTTCTTCGTTTAGGAGGGCTTGGGCCTCCTCGCATGTGCAGTCCAATAGTCCAGTCAGGACTATTTTGGTTGTTTTATCTTCTTCCAACTGATAAGTAGTAGGTGTAGTTTATTTGTTGGGTAGCCTCATGTGTTTACATCATTCATTAACATCATTGGTAACGGGTTCACAATGTTTGTTTTTCTTTCTTATTAAAATTTTCTTATGTGAGTCTGTGCGCAGGTACCCCAGATTGGTGATACATACATGATTGGGCGTATGCATGTTTTGTAAAGTAATAGTTTGTTTTTTTCGTTTAACTTTGATCTCCTGTTTATGAAAGGATAATGCTTTATCGTGCCGCTTGCCGCAGCCGGCAGCGGCTTGGTAATAACGCGCTGTGGAGTACTGGTGATCGGCTGTACGTCTATTCCATCCTCCAGAATACAGTATTGATTTTCGCACTCGAGTTGATTTTTACTGCAGCAGCTGCTGCTTCTGCTTGAGTCTTTTACACACTCACGCATGGTTGCTCTACGTTTGTTTTTTGGGGCCATGGTGGCCCTATTTTGTACTCCTTTTTTCACTTTCGCTTTTTCCCTTGCCTTTTGAATCACTCTAAAACACGTCTGTCTCCGATGGATGCTGGATGACGACTGAACTGATAAGTATGGAAGGTAATTCCCTTGTGGCGAACTCAAACTCAAACTAGTGCCATATTCGGATGACACCTACTATTGACTTGGCTCTCTTCTTGCTCTTTGTTTTACTGTTTCTTTTCTCAAGCACGTTCACGAGCGCGACCAATCCGTTCGATGGTCGGATTAGAACTGACGAGCTAACTAGACGGATATAGTTCTTCTCCTCATACTCTCTTATTTTGGAGCGAAGGACGGTCCTTAGTTCTGGGTCCCGCTCGATACGTCGCTTAATGCCGTGAAACCGCTGCAGGGCCATTTTGCGATTATCCGGAATGGTTGTATTTTCGCTGCGTTACGGCACACCTGACTTATATCGCCTTTTTTTCAGCATGGATATTCAGTCCAGCATGGCCAAAGCCCTCTCCTCCTCCGTTGACATTCCCGGGCGGAAACATCAGTCCTCGTCGTCACCATTTGCCGTTGGTGCACTGCTCGCTGATCACGAGGTCGATACAGCCAGCTCTCGATCCCCGGGAGCCTGTGGGGATCGGGCTGCTCCGCTGACCCTACGGCGCCCACGTTGCATCGTGTACGGCAAACCGCTCGATCGCGGCGTCATTGTCCCGAATGACGCACGTTCGCCGGCGTCGTCGCTCCTGGCGGTCGAGCTGAACGGCCCCGTTCCAGGCCCCGTCGTCTCGGTTCATTACAGCTCACTATCACTAATGAGGTCCTGATCCAGGAGCGTCAGCGTCGAGCCTTCGTCCAGAAAGGCAAAAGCGTGCACCGTTCTGTTTCCCCGGAGCGTCAAGGGAACATATCTGAACTGGGTGTCATGGTTGAAAGTGTTATGAGTTCGTACGGTGTCCAACGCCTTTCCCTTTGAAGTTGTTTTGGAGTCTTACGATGATCTCCTCAGCCGTATACCCACTCATCTGGGTCGTATGCTGAAAGGCGGCTATAACAGCTTTCCCCTGCAGGCGGTTCATTTTGAATTAGACCAAGACACTATTTTCCTGTTTCATAGAATAGTACTTCCAGTTTTTATTTGTGATCATGTGCCTCAAGCGTTATCTATTTGTGTTCGTGCACGGAGCACGAAGATCACGGGAGAAATGTACTTCACGAATTTATCTTGTTTGAAGGCTACTTACGTGTGTTACGTCGGGCGTTCCACGAAGAAAGAGAGCGATGGGTCCCGGTGCCGATCGCACGATCCCCATCGCCGGTGACCCAAGGTGAGCCCGAGTCACCCACGCAGGGTGCTCGGAACTCACTCGGGCCTCGGAGCCGGCGATATCCGGTCACCGCGTGTCCGATATGACATTTCGCCTGGCGGCCGTTACCGCAGTTACCACCGCGCCTGACACATCACGTCAGTCGCGGTGGGCCCCTACAGCAGATTTAGCACACGCTTGTGCTAAACCAATTTGCAATCGTCTCCCCGGCTAAATCGCCGGCCATGCGTAAGCTAACTTGTGATCTAGCTGACTCTTAATTTGCGAATACCGTTCTTCTGCCTATTCTCTGCCTTTTAACTCTGGACTCGTACTTGGCGTTGTCCTCCACTTGTGATCCACCGGGGTCACCGGTGGAGGCTACTGCCGGTACCCAACAAGCCTATTTATAGGAGTGAGTTATCGGCTTCTCTTTCCTCGGGTTTCCTCTCAAGGATCGGGGCAAGACTTCCTGAGAATTGCTTTTGCATTCAGGTCCCACTCATTCACCACTGTGCCCCCTTGGTCTTCTCATCAATAGCACGGGAAGCTAGTATTACCCTGTGGTAGAGCCATAGCTTTTCCACAGACGCTTTCTGCTTGCCTCCTATTATGGCATTCAACCTGATGGAAGCCAAGAAAGGGACAGAAGCACATCCATCCTGGATCATTGCCTTAGTCATAGTGCTGGCATACGATGGGTTCCTCACCACTGACAAGGAATGAAGGGGGAAAGATGCAGATATGCGAGCTAAGGTTAGTGTATCTGCACTCTTAACCTATCCCTCAGCCAGGACCTTAGACTTCAAATCAATACCAGCTACCATGGCCTCAAATGAGGATCTAAATTGGCCCTCCAACCCGTCTTTGTTGATGGCTTCTAGGTTATTCCCTCGCAAGTTGAAGATCATCATCAAAAGACTTACTAATGATGAGTATCCCCTCGGACTTCCGATCACAATCTCTTTCTCCACAGTGACCTCAACCATCATGGTTGGTATTGGATTCTTTCGGACTTCGGACGCGAGTTCGATCGAGACAACTCGAAAAGGTTACACGTTTCTTAACGCGCTTTATTTGGTTCTAGCGGGTATCAAAAACGGTTAAAAATTCCGTGCTCTCGCGGTCACTTTCGGAATCCAAGTCCCAGTCCGGGCCGATCGAAGGACATTCACCTGATCGCCCAGGATTATCGACCGCGAGAGACGGAACGAGATCGCTCTCTCGCGCTGGTGCACATTTGGAGCGGGCTCTGGTGGCCGGTGGCGCAATCGTCCCGACAGTTAAACGTGCAGGTCGATATTATCGGCCGCTTAACTGACACCGGCCCGCGTGTGACATGCTATTTGTCGTCACAATTGCTTTGCTCCGGTGCGTTACCGCGTGTTGGACGAATCGGCGGCTGTGAGGGCGCCAGGTGGGACAACTCGCAGTAGTTCTGTTGGGCGTCAGTCCTGGTGGCGCTCGCCTTCACTGGTTCGTCCTTAGCACGATCCCAGACGACCCGGCGAAACTTGCTGCTCGTCGAGCGTTTCTACTGGTAGGGGAAGCCCCTGGATGCTAGCTGCTCGCTGATGCGACACTTGAGGATTGCCGTCGCACCCTCGCGGGTGTCGAGAATCTCGTCTATGTCGGCCAACATCCCGACTAACGATGCCTCGATGATGATCGATGGCAGCGTTATTATCGCCAGCGATCTGTCCATTTTGTCCATACGGTTGGTAAAATGGTCTATTTTTTCTTTCCATGACGAGTACTTTGTCCATTAGTAGTTGCTGCTGCTGAAGTATGTGCGCGTATTGATTTTCAACCCGCACCAATATCAGTCATTTTCTCTATCAAAAATGTTTCTGTTGCCAATTGTGGCGAGGAGGATACTGCTACACTAGCTTGCGTTGCTGAGATGCTTTGCTGCATGCGTTGTTGGCTCGGAGTGATAGTTTCATGAGTGATGTTTCGGTCTATTTCCATTATTTTGTGTTTGTAGTCGGGGTAATGTATCGTTTTCACTTTCTTGGCAAAACGGAACAGGTAGGAACTACTGCTGAACGACATGTCCGACATCTCATCAACTGCTATATTTGCATCCGCAAGAATTACAAATTCTCTTTTAACTATACACCCGCCTGATGACCAAGACGTCCGACAGTACCGTGGCTGATTCGTGTGACGGTGAACAATGTCCTTTGCGGGGGATCACGCATCCGCTACGATGTCCACCAAGAAGTGTTGGCTGGTGGACTGGTCCCACACTAATAGTCGACTAGTGAGAGAAATCAGTTCCCAGGTTTCCGCTAGATTTCCCCCGGTACTTAGCTTACGTGGTCGAATGGCTTGAAGCGACGTGCGTTCGCACCGAAGGTCCGATGGTAGTAGCTCAGTCGGGGTTCGGCAGGAGGATCGGTGTAGTAGCGTAGTACTAGTATATTCTGTATGTTTGGTTTGGTGGTATACATGTAGGAAGGCAAGTCTCGGAGTTGTCCTCGAGCGTGCGTTAGCGGAGGACAACCCCGAGAACAACTTTGAGTATAAAAGGAAGTCGAAGCGAAGAATTACGGCAGTCGCAAAATAGGAACTCCTATGGCTTGGAACAAGGCCTTGGAACTCAACCCCACCCCAAATAGACTGGACTTTGAAAAACCTCATTCAAAAGAAAAATATCAGCACCAAATCGGCCCAAACCCTACACAAACTAATCTGTATAAAATACCATAACCACAAACACATCTACACTGACGGATCCGTTCACACACCCACAGCAGGTTGTGGTATCCACTCAGACACAGTGGATCGCACAATCCGACTCCCTGATCACACTTCCATTTTTTCAGCCGAAGCAATAGCCCTCACTATTGCAGCCAAGAGACACACTAGCGAGAATCAATTGAACATCATCTTCACTGACTCCGCAAGTGTCCTACAGGCCCTGGAAAAGGGATCTATAAAAGACCCCTTTATACAACACCTTGAAAACTCCCTATCACAAAACACGACCCTCTGTTGGATCCCCGGTCACTCCGGAATCCATGGGAATACAATAGCCGACAACCTTGCTAATCAAGCCAGACTCCAAACCGACCCAATTCAAATAGCACCCTCTCGAAGGGATGCTTCGAAAATCTCGCGATGCGATTTGGATGGTATTGGCCCTGCGCGATGGTGCAATTTGACACTCTCGCGTTCGAGTGTAACTGGGGCATTGCCTACACGGAAGGTGACGGTAGCTATTGCGGTTGACGATAGAATTGCAGAATTGTAGTTTATGCATATTGAATGCGAAGCACCTTTTGAGGTAGGTTCTTTGTTATGGTTCTCAAACATGTGGTCGCAAGCATATGACACCCCGAAGGAGCCGGACCTACTGGCTTGATCACCGGAGCTACAGTCGGCACGTTCTCTGGCATAAAACGCTCACCAGATTTCAGAATGGCAACTATCCCCTTACACAAATCCTCAATATGGCCCAGCTTCTCGACTGCGATACCCGGGATCTTGGAAGCCACTTCCATCTGATTGACGAGGCGCTCCCAGACGTCCGCCTGCTCGCTCATTCGGTGTGCGTCATATAGTCCGGATCTTTGGATCTGGTCGAGATAAAAGTTGTTGACCTCTGTGAGTAGCATCTCATCAGAGAGCTCATTCAAGCTCTTTGGCACATAAGGCCTTGGACCTCCTTCGACTGACCTAGACTGCAGGAACATCATTATTCCGTCGTCCGATATTAGGTGCGCGGAGATGTGTCGATTGGCACGCATGCTGAGAAGCCGGTTGTACACCTCGTCTGCTCGAACCGAGCGCTGTGTACCTCATACTCCTTGACATGACATAGTCTTAGACTTTTTTAGCACTTTATACGCAATTTTCGTTTAGCTCCCATGTAACGTAACGATATTTACGTCCACTCTGAATGCGCTGAAAAACGCCAAAAAATTTGTTTTTCCGGCCGGTTATTTTGCCGGGAGTCGGTTCTGAACCACACATAGTCTTAGGCATCGGAGGGGCGCTAACTGGAGGTGGACCTGCTGAAGCTGTATGTTCGTAGAAGTCCACGAGTGCATCGGCAACCGGGTCTGGATCCTCCTCTCCAGCTGCCTCGGGTTCCTCTACACCTTGCGGCATCAAGTAGCTCGGCGTGTTTTCTCGCGGGAGGGGTGCGTATATGTTAGAATACTCCCCTATTTGAGGAGGAGTGTACTTTCCGGCTACTATGGTCTCACGGAGGCGAGCTCCCCTCAGCAAGTAGTCTTGACAAGCCGGGACCACTATAACTAATCTTTTGGATCTGCTGCCTGAAGGCACTCGAGGCCTATCCAGGGTCTGATGGTCTCTATCTTGGGTGATGGCAAATAGTCTACGTTCAGCTTGATCTCGAACTCTTCTGCCATCCCCTTAATTCCTTGACCTTCTACCACCGACCTGATAACGGCATCCGACGCTTGGCCAATTCCCATAAGAAGCCCTATCATGAACAGGGCGTAATCTTCGAAACCAACTCATTCGACCGTGTAGATAACGAGGCCGTGAACCATGGTATGTGTGTTGAAGCCGACGTATTTTTGTCCCTTTGCGAGCAGGAGCGAGTGGTGCAGGAACCAAGCCTTCAGGATCTTATACGACCTCTGAGCTGGGTCATTCTGCATGGTCGACCAGCGGATGGGGACCCAGACGGTGAGATCATTGTCACCCCATGGCCTCTCCGGAAATACCTTTCCGCAGTCGTTTCCAGGCAATGGGAACGGCCGATTGGGAGGAGGGGTGCGTGGCGTTTTCGGCATCTTCGATCGTAAGGTATATGGCATCTACTTGTGTCTTTACTTTAACGTTTATTTTTAACTTCATCCGCAAAACACTCACTTCGAGCAACTTTAATCAGCAGTCGCTCGGCCTTCTCGTACTCTTCCTGTTGCAGCGGTGAGCGTACTGACGAGACATTTTTGTCTTTAATAACTTTACGCTGTCTGCTTGTGGCCTTGACTGTTCCGATTGGCAGACCTTGCACCTTCCGCTTACAGTTGGAAATGAATCGGAACACACACGCCATCGTTCGCACTAGCACTGTCCACTTAGAGATCCTATATGCGTCCACAACTGTCTCTAGTGCTTTCACTTCATGCAGCAGTAGATGGGCCCGTAGTTCTTCGGTCGTGTTTGCTGGCGGTAAGTCTTTTACAGGCCACTCTTCTTCCCTTTCATACAGGAAAGCTGGACCTCTAATTCAGACGCTATCTTGTTCCATATCAGGGTCTCTCAAACATTTGGTTAACAGGTCAGCTACGTTGAATTTTGTAGGCACCCAGCGCCAGTCTGCGATTTTGGTTAGGCTTAGAATTTCCCCAATGCGAAATCCAACGAACTGCCTATACCTCCGCTGATCGGACCTGATCCACGAAAGCACGACGCTAGCGTCCAACCAATGCACAACTTTCTCAATCTTGAAGTCATGATTTTCGGTGATGGCTTTCCCTAGTCGTGTCCCCAAAACCGCGGCCAGAAGCTCCAAGCGTGGAATGGACAACTGCTTCAGAGGGGGCACCTTAACCCTGCTCATCACCAATGCGCAGTTCACCTCTCCTTCCACCACAGCTCGGAAGTAACCTACTGCACCGTAGCCACTCTCACTAGCGTCCGCAAAGATGTGCAACTGTATGTCACTTATTTCCTTCTTCACGGCGTTTCCGAAGTAGCTCCTCGGTAGCTTAAACGACTCGGTGTGGCGCATCAGTAACTTCCATCGTTGCCACTTTGTTAAACACTCGTTGTCAATCTTGCTGTCCCATTCGTAGCCGGTTCGCCAAATATCCTGCATTAGCCGCTTTCCTTCTGCTGTTATCGGACTCAGGAAACCCATAGGATCGAACAGTGCCATTACACTACTGAGTACTGCTCGCTTGGTTGGGTGTTCTGCTTCTTTCGGATTTGACGGTAGATCGTTCATCTGTCCATTCGCGAAACAAAAGATGTCCTCATTAGGTTTCCAAATGATGCCCAAAATGCGTTCATATTCGATGTTCTTGTCTCGAGATAAGTGTATTGCTGTTTCCGCACTATTCTCACCGACTGCCTCTAGAAAGGTCGGAGAATTTGACACCCAATTTCGAAGGTGGAAACCTCCCTTGGAAAGGATGTATTTTACATCTTTGGCCTTTCGTATAGCCTGTTCTACGGTGTCTGAGCTGTCCAGGTAATCATCGACGTAATGCTTGTTGATGACAGCATTGGAGGCTTCTGGAAACTTTTCCGCATACTCTAGTGCGGTTAGGTTCTTAACGAATTGAGCTGAGTACGGGGAGCAGGTCGCTCCGAAGGTGGCTACATCCATTACGTACTTCTGTGGTAGTCCACTTTCATCAGTCCCGAATAGGAACCTCTGTGCCTGTTTGTCCTCTGTGCCTGGTTCTGGATTCTTACTTGATGGAACATTTCTTGAATGTCCGCTCCTAACGCTGCCGGACCCTCCCGAAATCCACTCACTATCTTTGGCAGTGATATAAGCATATCGGGTCCTTTTAGCAGTTCACTATTTAACGAAACACCATTCACAGTGGCCGCCGCATCCCAGACCAAACGCACCTTTCCGGGTTTCTTTGGATTTATAACCACGTTCAGTGGTAGATACCAAACATCCGAACTAGGAGTTTCTCGCAGTTCCTTTTCCGTAATTTTGTGCGCATATCCTTTAGCTTGATAGTCACTGATTTGTCACTGAACTTTCAGCTTTAGTGTTGGGTTTCTTTCCAACTTGCGTTCGAGCGATCCCATCCGTTTCAATGCCATAGGATAGCTGTCAGGGAAGCTTCGCTTATCGTTTCGCCACACTAGTCCTGTCTCGAATCGCTCACCTACCCTTGTCGTCGTGGCCTCGAGTATCTCTCTTGCCCGTTTCTCTTCTACAGGCTCGGGCATTACGATTGTCGCAGGTACATCTTCCACGATATACTGTTGCCTGACCGCATCATGCAGTTCCTGGTTGGTAACCGTTGACGTAGCGTGTATGTGAAGATAGCTGTGAACCGTTTTTATTCGCTTTTCCGGGCCGTAGATTGTCCATCCGATACGCGATCGTACGCCAATAGGTTCACCCGCTTCACCGACTCGCGATTCCACTGGCGCGAATAGGTCCAAGTTATCTAATCCAATCAGCAGTGTCGGGCTTCCTGTAGAGTCCGACACAGGTATATCTGCCAGGTGTTTGTAGCGTTGTTTCACCTCCGCGTATCGCACATCTTGTCTCGGTAACTGAAGCTTCGACACTGTGCGTACGTTGCTCAGTGGGAATCTTTCTCGAGATCCTTGAGCCGAAATGAACAACTCTACTTTCCGCGACTTGTCTTCGATGCGGTTGATGTCGGCCGTCCATGCTACTATTAGCGGCTCGACTTTGCCGTCTGCTTTTAGGTTGGTGGCGATCGCATCGTCAAACAGCGTGGCTGACGATCCTTCGTCTAGGAACGCCAATAGTTCCATCTGCTGGTTACCCGCGTATATTGTTACCGGCAATGTCCGGAAGATCACGGAGCACTCTTCGCTGGTGTCCTTTTGTACATCCTGTATGTGGACAGTCTCCTCGACGTGATGTAGCAACGGATGGTGTAGTCCATCGCACTTCTCAACTGTACATCGGTATGTTGAAGCCCATGATCCAACGTCGTGTTTACACAAACACACTTCGCACACGTTAGCCTGTTTCACGGTCTTCAGGCGCTCCGTCAGCTCCATCCGCTTGAACGCGAAGCATGCTTTCAGCAAGTGCTCCGGCTTTCCACACGCCCAACAAACCTTTGCGTTCACATTTTTCGGGCCTTTATTTGCCATTTCGCGTTCAGCGGTATGTACGTGTAAACCAACCTTCCGTCTGGCACCTTTATCATGTCCGATGTCATTTGGTTTTGAAGACGGGAAATCAGCTACTTCAGATACCTCTTCCATGATCTTGTCCATGAAGCAGGCAAATGCTAGTAGCGACTGTTCCTCCCGATCTTTCTTGTACCTCACCCAGTCCAAGCTGTAGGTCGGTGGGAGCTTATCAACCAATTCTTGTACGAGCATAGGATTATTTAGGTGCTCGTTTAGTTGTGCTGCTTGAATATGGTCGCATAATTGTTTTACGATAATTCCAAAAGGCAGAAAGGTTTCAAGTTTTTCTGGCTTTGGTGCCGGCGCGTTCTTAACCTTCATCATCAGTGCCTTTAGCAGCTTCTCCGGCCTTCCGAAAAGATTTCTCAGGTCCCGGATTACGCCCGGTACCGAGTCTGGCAACAGAAGACGACCTCTTACTGCTTCCAGAGCATCACCCGCCAGGCTGTCTTGGAGCCGCTTCAGGTTCTCCAAGTTTGAGAACCCACACACTTCCGTGGTGGTCTCATAGCTACTCAGGAACTGTGGCCAAACTTCTGGCTCACCACGAAATTTGGGTAGACTTGCAGAAATCGCTTTCGAAGTTAGCGATCTCTTGTTGTAGCAGTATTTCCTGCGCAATAAGCTCTTCTTCAGCTTTTTTCCGCTGTTCGAACAACGCTCGTTGGTGTAGAAGGTTTCTACGTCGCTCTTCTAGCGCTTCGTTGAATTCCTTTGTAACCTGCTCTCCATGGGACTTCACGTCCATTCCACTCCTGCGCATGAGTAGTGAGCCCACTGGTCACACTCATCGCATTGGACCCATTCACCGTCCGTTGTACTCTTGCATTGGACACACTGTTCACCATTCATGGTTGTTTCACGATGTTAACTCTGCCACAAACTACGCAGAATCGCAATGTTCACTCCGGTCAGCCACAAACTACGCAGAATTGCAATGTTCGCTCCGGACATTTGCCTTGAGCTGCTGCACCAATTGAATTTTATACTAGTTTAACTTACTTTTATTTTAGATCGTTACGTAAAAGTCCTTCACCTCACCAACAATGTGGCTCATATGTGGCGTGTTACAAGTTACTTTTCCGCGCTTGTCATATTTTATGAACATCGTGATTTTCTGTATGACTTGACTTCTGGAACCTCTCATTGTGTTGTATATTTCGTTTTATTTCCGTTATTCGCATTCTTTTTGCCCATCACAATACTCTGCCTTAAAACGCGAACTTTCTTCTATTCTCCATAGTATCCCATTCTATTCTTGTGTTTGTTTTGGCCTATTACGAAAAAGGGTACATTAGGTAAAAAAGGTAAAACCCACTGGTAAAAAGAACGAGAGCTGGTAACGCTGTTAATAAGATAGAGAGCTGCCATACTGACTGGAACGGTGACGATGAAACGAGAGTTATGATTGTTGATTTTACGTTTCGAGCGGCTTCTCATGTAGTAGGATCACTACAACAGTATATAGGTACACTAGATAAGAAGACGTGATAACACACACTGAATATGCCCAAATGATAGACTTTCTAGCTTTCATTGTTTGTCGCCTTAGGTGACGGATATCATTCCCTCTATTTTGTGTAAATGTGGTGGTTTCTTAAAATATTATTGGCGCGCTCGCTGTTGGCCGATGTTCACACTTCGGCATTTTGTGTCACGGTATATCACCTCGGATAATTTACTCGAATAACACCCCACACAAACAAAACACCACATGCCTTCTAAAAGCGAATTTGAAGAAAAGATAAAAGAAGAGTATGTCCAGGGCTAGGTTGGACTCTCAGGTCAGGGATGGATAATTAGTTTGAGTCAGCACAGAACCATGTACAGGTAGAGGCGATAAAGAGAGGGCATCGATCTTTGAACACTGAAAATGCGCACTTTAGATAGAACATAACTAATACACCTAGGAAGAGAGAAACAGGGCGCGTATCAATATCATCACGCAATTTATTGTCAATTTAGAATATATCAGCAAAGCGACAAAGCGGCGAGAAACGCCGATTCCAATTCTTTCGCCGAAAACCCCTCGCTTCAATTCGTTCCTCTCATGACTGAAAAGTGTGCGTACTTTAATAAAACAATGTAAACGAAGCAAGTAAAAGAAATACCCATCCTCCCGTGTGTCCTTATTCTAATCGACGGTCGTGACACCAGATCGAGTGGCCAATCTCCTTTCTACACACACTTTAAGTTGCAGGAAGTTAATTGCAAAGAATATGTTTTAGTCCAGCAACTCGCGGAGTAAAGTGGTGTAATGTACAGCTGGTTGGTGAACACAAACTTGCTAGAGAGAAAAAGCTGTAAAAAATAAACCACGAAAACTTCTACACAACAACATTTATGAAATACTTTTTTTTCTCTAGTCTATCCGAACTCATTTTTGGTTTGTTTCTCTTGTTGATGGTTTGCTTGGCAGACATATTATCTGCAAAACGTGCCAACAAAGGTAAGTAACGTCAATTGAGGTAGCTTTGCACCCGAAGTTACGTAATCTGGATGACACCTGCTCCGATAAAATCATAGCAAATAGTTCATAGCATAGTTCAAATCATAGCAACTGTGCACCTATCCGATAGAGCGATCTCGCTCCGTCTCTCGCGGCCGCTCATCTGGGCCGATCGGGTGAATGTCCTTCGTCCGATCGGCCTGGACGCGAGGTCGGTCGCTGGAATGGTCGTCTCGGTGTAAACACCTAGGCGCGAGCAACGAGCGTCCTGATTTGGAGTCCGAACGCGACCGCGATAAGACACGGAACTTTTTGACCGCCCGTTAGTGGCCGAGCTGTGAGTTTAACGCACTTGAATCGCGAATTTATCCGTCCGCCCGCAAGCAGTGATTTAGGACAATTTAGCCTAATAAAGCGCGTTAAAAAAAGTGTTGAATAGTATTGATTCATATTGACTTCATTCCGCGATTCATGAGCACGAAAGAATCCAATAAAATTAATAAATTGCAAACCGCGGCTTGCGGCTTGTAGATTTCCAACACCCATCGAATGCTAACGGACATTTTGAAGTTGAAAATCGCAATTTATCGTTCGTTCAGTGTGTGGCTTGAAAAAAATCATTTCGATGTGAAATATTTCGAAGAAAATTTCAAACTCAAAATGTTCGCTACGTCGTGACACGAAAACGGCGCAGCATCCGCTTGGGGACATGCTTCGAGCAGAACAATGCGTGAACAAAATGCGCTGTGCGCTCTGTGGTGCACCAATTTCTAATCACTTTTAACGGCCGATGTTTTTGAACAGCCTTTTGCTGGTTGGTGCATTCCTACTGGTTGGTTCGTGAACGGTTTGACGGCAAAATCCGATGCCGAGGGTATAATAATTTCGTGTTTGTCACGCTAAACACTCAACACCCACATGTAAGAGACGAAATATCGCCTAGCCTTGATCCCCCGGATCCCTTGCCACCAGTTGCCGCTCCCCTCGACTGCCGAGCACGACAAATCCAGCTCAGATTTGGGCAATAAAGTGCAACATGCTGACACGGTCAAGAAGTGATTACGTTCAGCGCACAGGCCATGGAATGGCCACCCCTTGTGTTCGCCCAGTCCTTGAATGATCGGATGTTCGCCAGACTTTCAATGTGTTTCTTTCGCATTCCTCTCCGCTAGAACCGACACAGTTTTACGACTCACGCCGCGAGACGCTGCGGCTTCAGTTTTCCCTCTTTTTTTTATTGTCCTTTATGTGCCCGATTGTTGTAGCTCTGGGCTGCTGACGGTGCTGACGAGTGAAAGAGGTATAGCTCAAGCGAAACCCGCGATACCCATATCGCGGCGTGTCGCGACATGAGCATTACGTTATGATCCACTGCTCAGATCGAGCCGGGCCAGCGAGAAACCATTAACCGGAATTAGTCACGGGTCCGGGGCGACCCCTCTGTGACCGTCCGCCGACTCACAGCCGACGTCGCGGAAGCACTCGGACGTAGTGGTGAAAACTAATTACCATAAATTATTAAATTTTACTGTCAAATCAACCATTGATCCGCGCAATGAATCCAATCCGTCGTCCGCATTACTTCCCTCATACCGCCAAGAAGTGGGACGGTAACACGCATAAATCTTGCGGGTGACGGCCCCGCAGCTCAGCAAACTAATCGCTCGAGAAACTTCGTCTATCATCACCTACGTCGCCAATCGGGCTCGGGGTTTTTTGCCCCACCGAAAATGCTCAGTGGAGATACCGAGTTTTAAGCTTCCATCATTTGTTAGCTGGAATCAGTATAGTTTCTAATATCAATCCGTAGAAACAATCCAAAAGGTAACGGCCTTTTCTGACACGACTGGCCGTAGAAAACCACCGAGTTCACTGCTACCGATTCTACCTAATCCATCTTTGCGCAGAAAATTTTCTTCCAATGCTCGGGCATAAAACGCAGCATCATAATTGCTTTGCCGCATTTTTGTGCATATTTTATCCTTCCGTTGCCCTCCCCCCCGCCGCCCTCCTCGGCACTAGCCTCGTCGACTGGCCAATGGAACTGACACTGTGTGGTCCACCGACGGACGGTCCCACGGTGTCCTGTCCTGACCGAAGCGAACCCCAAAATATTGGTTCCAGCGTGCCGGCGTAACGCAAACGCAACCGCTCAAGGTTATGAAAGCGGGATTTACGATCCCAATGATCCGCAGACGAAGACGAACCTTCGGACCTCCAGTGCGCGATGGACGGACCCGGACGACGCGATCGAGCTGTGTTTCCGTCTCGCCTCTATTGTTCATCGATATCGATACTGCCACACAGGCTGTCCCGCTGGCTGGAACGTTGGGGAACGTTGGAGGGGCAGACGGGGAGTTGTGGGGGGTCGTAAAACAGTAGGTCCAGTAGGGGGGCTGGCATGCATCTGGAATTCGCTGGGCTTCGAGGCGGGCGTCGGATGGGCGCGTGATCTTCACGCACCCACGGCCTCGGCCGCTGTCGTAAATCTGCAAACGACAAAACCGAGCTGGCTAATAAAACCATCAGCATCCAACAACGGACACCAAAGGAGACGAATCGGAACGCATCATATTTTTACTGTTGCAAAAAAAACGCGAACGGGTGTTTCGACAATTCACTTGCATTTTAATGTTTCTCTTCTTCCCTTCTGGCTGAAATACCTGCCCAGAGGGGTCGGCGTGAAGCGAGCCCCAAACGGCCAGGACGGATATGGGGCCACAAAAATCCCGCGAAGGTATGCCAACTGTCCGTCAGCCTCCGGGTGTGCTGTTAAAGTCGTTTTAATACATGATTATGTGTTGGGTGTTCCAGCTTATTTTTCAGTTTCACATGATCGACTAGAGAGAGTGTTTTCCAGAACATGTTCATTCATGCTGAAATTTAACTTCAGCATTTCAGACAACTTTCGTTCATTTTATTTATTACAGTTTGGGGATGTTATCCCTCCCCGATTGGGCCAATAAATCTAGAAGATGTTTCAGAAAAACTGTGTGGATTTCATAAAATCACATTTATTCCGCGCCAAGCCCGTCTTTTCCTTAGTGATACGATCGATCTACAACGCTTTTTCACCCTTTCTGTGATCATCGGGAACGATCTTTTTTCCAGTTTCAATGCGCCAGCCAAGTCAGTACCGATCCTGTCCTGAAGAATTGTGACTTCGGTAACTGTAACGCCATCGTCAGACGTCATCTCTCGAGCTCATTGGCCCAGTGTCACCATCGTCGCCACACGTATTGTTGCCCGTTCGACACCCAACAGTGTTTGGCCTTCGTTTCCCATTTCGTCATTCCGATCCGTCTCCCGAAAATGAGTTGCCCTTCTGCAGCACGACCTCTTTTGGAATGTTTTCTATTGGTGACGTGTCATTTTTTGTGCGGCCCCTTATCGAAGCCCCTTTTACTAATGCTTGTGGTCTTCGGAGCTGTCAGGTTCTGTTGGTGCCAGGTTGGTTGCGGAAAGAATTGGGTCGTCTTCGAATTGATCACGAGATGATCAGGAAAATGTGATGCCGCACCCATACTACGATGATGAAGGAAAACGGTTTCCCGTTTGGGTGTGGTCGCAGAACCACCGGTCACTCACACGCCGAAGGCTACGCCACCGGTCGCTCACCACACTGATAGTGTCTTACGATCTTCGATCATCCTTGCCCACAACTATGATTTT
>NC_071286.1:3921550-3922908 GCF_943735745.2 Anopheles bellator | reverse complement strand
ACTTGTGCAACGCGAGTGGCTTTTTCCTCTCGCGGGCACGATCGGGACGATCGGCGATCGGCCAGCCGACCGCTCGCTCATTTGCGTTCCGGCCACCGATAAGGGTGGATATGTTTCCACCAGTGACGAGTGTGAAACTAAATCGAAATTAGTGTGTCCGTTGCGAAAGCAAAACCACTGTGTTCCGCTCATTGTGACGTACAACTGCTGTGCTGCTACGTGTGTGCTTGTGAACCCAGGTGTACGGCACAAGGCCCTTTTAGTGCTCTGTGGTAGTAGCTGGAAACATGTTGGAGTGGCTGCGTAAGTATTTTCGGCGAGCTTTGAAAAACATGGCGGATGAAAAACATGGCGGATGAAAAACATGAATCATCTTGTTGTGCTAGTGCCAAGATATCAAAGTTGTGCTTAGTATCGTAACGATTACGCAATATTGCACGAAGCAGTGAATACCGAATATTTTCGCACTCCGTAGGCAAATTTGTGGGCCGTCCGCAACCGAAACCGGGTACCGGTGACGGTTCCCCTCCCAGCCTACCGCCACGCTACGAGGTATGTTGAATCCTTTGCCGTGCGAGGGCTTCCTGGGCCACCGATGGTAATTGGATGTTTCGTTTTCGGTTGTAGTATATGAACCTCACGTCGGTGGGCAAAGTGACTTCTGGCGAAGTTCAGTCGATCGTGCTGATTCACCAGCGGCGTAAATGTGGTGAAAATTTGCAGTAAGTCTACTTGGAAGTTCATTTTACGAACAGCTCATATCGTAACAACATGGTTTCAATATCGGCAGCTGTCGACTCCTGCTAACGAACAAGAAGGAGCTGATGATGAACATTCCCTACGAACGTTCCGCGACGGTCAGGGACTACTGCATCACGCTGGATTTCGTGCGAGCTGGCGTACCCGGACAATCCTGGGTCTTGCGCCAACAAGTTTCCACTTCTGCGGATGCGGATCGAGCAAATGAAGGATGACAACGTTGCCCAACCCGGAAAACAGACCGACCTCCGAGCTTTCAACCAAAACCTTTTCGGCTTTTCAACCTTTTCGGCAGCCCCAGTTCTCGATTTCTCGCAAAACATACTAACAGTAAGTCGCCCTGTTTTAGTTAAGGCTTTAGCTAGTTTCTTTTGGCGTATCCTTTGTGTGTCCCCTTTCTTAGTTTACTTGGCAAATCCTAATGTTCCGGAAAGTTGCACTACCATTGGTCGTCGGCCGTCTGATACTGTTTCGACAAACTTCTCGGTCTCTTAGTGTTCTTCTAAAAACGAAACTTTGACTTAAGGATGCATTAAGCTAAATTATTATTTTTATTTTTTACCGAAGTGGTACATCCCAACCACTTCAATTTCTGATAA
>NC_071286.1:3874427-3906550 GCF_943735745.2 Anopheles bellator | reverse complement strand
GAGAACCTGCGTCAAATGGAAGCTCACGTCCCCATGTTTCCGATTCAGCCATGGCTCCACCCTTGGGATAACGCGGTGCGCCCATCGCGCGTAGCGACTCGCGCTGGGTCTACCCGCTTGATGGTCCCACTGTTGCTGCCACCGTCGCAGCGAAACCTCACGCTCTTGTGCCCGGATCTGCCGTCTGGTTACCCGTTCGGCTCCGTCGGCAGCTGCTCGGTCGCGGCAACGCACATCTTCGTCCAGCATGAGGCAGGGGGGGAACATCCCTGCCAGCACGAAAGCTGTGCTGTGCGAGACTGTCCGGAACGACCTCAGAACCCGTTTAGCGGCACGGGCCTGTACGGCGTTCAGTCTCCGCTGGCAATACTGGAATCGCAAGGCTCCAGACCACACAGGCGCCGCGCACCGCAGCAGGGACGTGGAAACTGCGGCCAGCAGCTTCCGTTTGCCTACAGAGGGTCCTCCATGTTTCGGCATCAGTCGACCGACAGCTTGCGTCACTCTTTCCGCTCGAGCCGCTGTTGCAAGCACGTGCGGCTTGAAGTTCAGGTGGTCCTGAAGTTCGACTCCAAGATACCGTACCGTGCGCTTCGCCATTAGCCTCGCGTCTCCTGCACGGTAGGGCACAAGCTGCCTGCCCCTCCTCAGGCTGCTGAAGACTAGGGCTTCGGTCTTGTTGCAGGCCAGCTCTAAGGACTGTCTGCCCAACCATGCCTGGACGGCAGTTATCGCACTCTCCGCTCTCGCGGCTGCGCGTCGCGGGGTAGTTGCCGGGACCAGTAGCGCTAAGTCATCGGCGTATCCTACGATGCGGACTCCCGGCTCGAGATCCACAGAGAATACCCCGTCATACATAGCGTTCCACAGTGTCGGCCCAAGGATCGACCCCTGTGGCACCCCAGCTGTCACGGCCCGACTTCTTAGCCCCGCGCTTGTTTGGTAAAGCAGCGTGCGGTCGCTAAGGTAATTCCCCAGGATCGCCCGGAGGCCCAGCGGGGTACGCTTAGCTAGTAGTGCCTGCCCGATCGCCGTCCAACTCACTGAGTTAAAGGCGTTCTTCACGTCCAGGGCCACCATCATGCAGCACCGATTGTGCTTTTTGCTGTAGCGGTTATATCGCATGGTTCCTTTGTCGGAATGTTATTATACTACTGATACTAACTATACCTTATTGTTATTGTGCTACTATTACTGATACTTTCCTGTATCGTTCCAACTGGAGTATATGTCCAGCCGAAGCTAGGACGATTACTAAAACTTTCGCTTCGTATCAATGCACCTAAGTTCAAAGATCGATCCTTTATACTTCTTGTTCATTTTCTTCACTCTCCATCATTACGAGGACAGCTTCAAAATGACTGATTGAGTTTCAGATCCTCAGTAAGCCATTCTTACAGTGGTAGTTTGCTTCTAAGAGACATTCTTCGAACGGCATAGCATTGTGAAAATAGTCTACTCTGGATAGACTATTGACACAATTTTTACTTCCACTTTACTCCAAATCGAGGACGTTCTGATCCACTTTGTGGTTTCAGGTTAGGGTCGTTTTAGAGATTTTCTGGATTGTAAATTCTAAACTTCATCACCAATTGTTAGTCGGAGCAGCAGTATCCGACACATTGACGGTACAGTTTACGAGCGACGACCATGTTAGTGCTAACAACTTTCCGGAATTAAGAGTGACGCGCGTCCCGATCAATTTCTGCTTGTACGCCAAAGAATTAGCTACTCCGTGTAGGTTACCTCTTCACCACTGCTACCCGAGAAAAAATCGAAGCAAAAATAAATTTTCACGCATAAAACGCTACTCATACATAACAAACCGGGAAGCTCGGGTCGGCTCGCAAATGTAAAGCAAACGTTCACTCTCTCTTTGATGTGTAACATTACCGAATAAGCAAACAATCGTACCGAAATTGTAAACTCTTTCCCAGCATTCGAATAAAACACACCACGAAAATGGAAGGGTTGGTTTTTTGAATTTGTTACCTTTCTTGTGTTTCTGATCCGCGAATCCGGTAAAGGTAAGATACCGCAAAGGCTTGGGTTGGTTAGGTTTTTTTCTTTATTGCCATAAAATAATTCTTTTCTATCCTTACAATTAGCTACTTAAATACTATCAAAACTTCGTTTCCATCGCGGTCCGAAGCCGCAACACTTCGTCGGGTTCGATAAGGGCCCCCACTTTTCTTTCGTTTCGTGTTGCGATGCGTTCTAACGGTTCAAACGGTCCCCAGAAGAGGGACATTAAAAACGTTTGTTAGTTTGTGCATTCCGCACGACGTGAGGGCGTAATTTTATTACAATGTCCATCGCAATAAAAGTGTTAATGGAAGGCGCTCAAGTGCCAACGTAGCGGAAGTGGAAATCGTGTTCTTCTGCGCCGAGTATCCCCGTACGTGTGTTCCGCACTTCACTGTTTTAGTATCGTAACCAATAATGTTTCGGATATGTTTACCGTTGGAACCGAACCGGCTTTCGGCAGAACTGTTCTCAAGCGCGGGCGACGGGCACCGAAGCGGCACTACATATTCTAGGACGATTAATTAAACGTAATCACAGGTTAGGTATGTTTTCTGCACTGTGCCAGTTTGGTTTTTGCTCCGTTCCACATCGAACTGGTTGTGTTTCTGCCACAAACAAGTGGGGCTATGTTGTGGCGCAACAGATATCTTCCCTTCTTTCTAATCATCGGTGTCTTTTGTGTGCGCCTTGTTCTCTCTCTCTCTCTCTCTCTTTGTTGCTCTCTTCAAAGGAAGCGAGCCCGTTTTTGATTTTGCTCGTCTCGCTGTCCTAAGCCTTCTTCGACGGAAACACACGACTAACAACTCCTTACACAGGGTGCAAAAATTTCTCAGCTAACAACAAAACAAAACATGTCTGTGTTGTATGTGCCGTCTTCCTACTGTCCACCCTGCGAAAGGGAGACCGCCTCCTATTAGATAGGATACCGTTCTCGTGCCGAGCGCTGCTCTCGATCGGTCGGCTGGCCTAGGCTCGCCACACAGACCCGCTCGCATCCTGCACGCTACATCACACGTACTGCTCCGGTGCGTCCTCGTCCTTGATCGTGGTGTAGTGGACCTTCTTCGAAACGGAGTCGACGACCGGGGTCAACAGCGTTTTCAGGCGGTCCTTGCTCACGTACAGCAGACCCGCGACGAGCGCCACCAGCACGCAGCTCAAGCAGATCAGCACGAAGACGAGCGTGGTGGTGGTGTGCCCCCCGTCATCCGCCGGCGAGCCCGTCCGCAGCTTCCGGCACTTGCCCATTCCGAGCGAACGGATCGGTTCCCGTGCCTGCCGGTTCCGCAGGCACACCAGCCCGTCCCGGTTCCGGACGGTAACGTTGGTCCGCGCGAGCCACTCGTACAGCGGAAACAGACCACAGTCGCACACGAACGGATTGTACGTAAAGTCCACCGTCAGCGGCGTGGTGCGTCCCGGCTGCACCTGGACCGCTTCCAGCAGCGCCAGATCGCGCGGTCGGACCGCCTCGAACCGATTGCGCTCGAGATCGAGAAAGCGAAGCCGCGGCATGCAGCTCAGGTTGAAGTTCAGCTCCGTCAGCAGGTTGTCGCCCAGGTGGAGATCCAGCAGCGCGGGCAGATCGCAAAACACGCGCTTGTCGTTGAACTGCGAGATTTCGTTCTGCTCGAGGTGCAACTTGACCAGCTTGGTGAGGTTGCTGTTGACGAAGATGTCGTGCAGATCGGCCGACAGCTCGGCCGACGTGTTGTCCGCGAACGCATTGGTCAGGTGCAGCTCCTGCAGGTTGACGAAGTTGGAAAAGACGCGCGGATGGTGGTGATTGAACTCCTCGTCGTCGTACCGCGAGATGCTCAGGTTGTTGTGGTTCAGGATGAGCCGGCGCACGTTCGGCACGTGGTGGTACGATTTGCCCCGGATCTCGCGAATGTGATTGTTGCTCATGTCGACGATCGTCAGGTTGGCGAGATCGTTCAGCGCACCGAACACGTTCCAGGGCAGCTCGTCGACGAGGTTCCCGTTGAAGATGAGCACCTCCGTCTGCGCCGGCAGGTGCTCCAGGACCAGCGTATCCCGGAAGCCGGTATCGGTGCAGTTGACCACGTACTGTGTCTGGTAGTTGTACATCTGATAACCACAGCTGCACTTGCCCCGGAACTCGCGACCACAATCGTCGGCCAGGGAGAGGACGGGCAGAAGCACGGCTACCAGCACCCGGACCAGCCAGCGCTTTATCCTGAATAGCTTTGCCATCTACAAGAAGAAAAGAACAAAAGAACAAAAGATGCAGTTAGAGTCGTCACAGAATAGAATTATTGGAACGTTCTGAACAAGATTGGTTGCTTTCCGAACTAGAAGCCAAAAGTTACGGTACGTTAATTAGTTAATCAGTGTCCTTTCCCAACCGACCACCCTGACCACGGATTGAGTGCACTTCGCTGCGGCATCATGATTAGCGTCATAATGATCATTACGGCTTCGCATCGACAGCACGTGATAATTTCGTGCCCAATTATTGGCGCTGGTTTTGCGGCTTACGGATTCCAATCCGTCGGAAACGAAATTCCCACCGGGTGGCGGCTATGCAAATGGGGTGGTTGCAGCCCCAAATCGGCGCGCTGTGCTTAATTCAGGTTAATGGAGCCGCCCCCATCGGGGCCGGGGAGTGCACAACTTCCGATCGGGAATCGTGTAGCCGCGCTAAAAGGCTGCTTAATCGGTTAGTTTATTATCAATGTGCAGTGGTTTCGTTTCGGTTCCGGTTCCGGTCTGCAGATAAACAATTCATGGTGACACATCGGAGAGCATACTCGCGGGTTCAATGTTAAATGTTAACAACAACGACGCCATAACTAAGAAGACTCGCGCTAGGGTCCTAGCAGTCAACAGATCATTCTGTGGTCTGTAGAAATTATTTCCCTCACATCCCGCATCTCGTATACGCTTCGCGAGCCTCCGGTGGGCTGGTCATGTCATGAGAATGACGGACGACGAACCAGACGGCAGGTTGTTATCGAGAATGGAACGAATTTTTGACATTTTTTAACAGCTTTTAAACACAGAAGCGTTGTAACAATTGTACTCAAGAAGCAATGCGCAGGACCAGAGCTAAGAAAGCGGTCCTAACGAGCGGTACAACTCCCGATGATTGATTAATAAGTCGGCTTTCGTGCCGACGTTCCCGTCCCGAGTTTTATGCTAATGGGCAGATTGGATTAGATCCGCAGATCCGCAGGACCGTTTCGCAAATCCGTCGACATAATTTATGCCACCGGGAAACCCACCTTTCGAATGGCCCCCGAAAACCGGGTCATCGATTCAGCCGCACAGTGCGCCGTTTCAGGGCTGAATCACCGAGGTCTACACACTGGCGGTCGTTCCCGCCAATCACCGACCAAAATGTAAATGCTCCGTGGACGCTGCGGCTGCGATGCTAATGAATTTTTGATCCCACATCAAACCGTGTGCTGTTTGCTCGGTCGGTTCAAGTCCCGCGAACAGTTTGCTTTCATTTAGCGGCGAATGTTTTACCCATTTTCGCGGCTTCTTAGAAATCGGCCTCGTCGGCCTGCGAGAAATAATTTATTCTCTTTTCCCGGCCGCCAAAAACCGGCGTGTCCTGCGAAAGTGGGTTTGGATTTTAATTATCGTCGTCGTCGTCCTGTGCCCGAACACACATGCTATCCGACCACACGGCCGGGGGGTTAATTAAAGTAACAATATCTCAATCCACGGGCCCTCGGGCAGGCACCGAGCATTGAGAGGTTTATTTTTCGGTCACCGGACTGGGGAGCCACCGCCAGACGATGAGTTATAAAATAATTCAAAACGAGCCCTGCGCGATGTGAGCAGGCTCCAGAGTTATGTGCCCCAGGAACCGTTCCGTCCCATCGGCATACCGTCTAATCCCAGGCTGCTACCAGGGACGTCAGGAACGTATGAAAATTCAAGAAAATTACTCATCGGACCCAGCTGCCAGCCAAACTTCTAAATTCTCCACAACGGTGGCCAATATGTGTACCGGCCGCTTCGAAACGGTGGCCCCGCCTAAACTGGGGGCCCCTGAATTAGATTTTGGAACGGCAGACCTTTGCTGATCACCAGCGAACGCAACGGTACCGCCTCGGGGTCTAAGTTTATTAAAGTATATGGGAAGTTTAATTGGCAAAATTCGTTGCCCGGTCTCAGGGGTCCGATCAACGAAGGGAACGGCACGGCACGGTGTGTGTTGCTACGGAATGGTACACCATAATGATGTCGGTAGTGCGATTTGCAGAAGTTGAGGCCCAGTTAGCCTTAGCGGGAACCTCGGCATTGTGTGTCAATCCTTCGTCTCGGTGCCGGCACTAAAACGAAGGAGCTTTGATGTGAGGCCAAAGTTCATGCATTTTGGAGCAGGTTGCCTCGAAATCCGTTCCGTGCGAGCGTCCCATGTTCCTACGCCCGAGTGCGCCCAACAACGGTCCGCAGCCGGCCGGACGGTCGGAGGCTTCAATGTTTTCCTTTATCCTTTCGCCACTTTGTCACATCTTGTGCTTAGGCTTCATCAAATATCACTCTCTGTGCCGGTTATTGCTATAACGGCACACCAGAGTGCTGTGGGTCCATTTATGTGCTTCGAGCATCGAGAAAAAGGACCACCCCCACTAGCGTAGCGAACGAGGGTAATGCAAAGTGGTCCGAAAAAAGGATCATTTAGAAGGCCCTTTCTGAGAGCCGTCAATGCCGATAGAAAGCCAACAGCCAAGAAAAAAGGACGCGTGGCCCGATGTAAACCCGGCAGCACACCGGGAAAGGGTTCGGCAGATTTGCATTTACTGTGGACGTTGATCTCCACCACGACGCCCCGATGGCTCAGCATCAGTTTAGTTCGCCCCCTTTTTAGCGGAGACTCCGCGATCCGTATCTTCTAAAAGAAAGAAAGGACTCGATTAGGATGTTTACTTTTTCGCTTGCCTTATTTTTCCGGTCCTTATCCGTTTAGCTTTAGCCTTCTTGGATGGGGTGCCGTCACTTCGATGGCTGGTGGGCCCGTTTGGCTCAATTTTAGTAGCTGACGACCCTTCTCGCTGTGTCGCTACCGGCGGTAAGACAAACAGTGTCCGGTGTTATGTTCACGCCTCTTCCAGCCGTTGGTCTGTGGCTCGCTCAATTTGCTTCTGTTTGATGTTACACTTTACGCCGCCTGCAAAGTTTATTGAAAATTATATTTGTATTGACCGATGGCTGGTAGAATGCAAATAGGATGGTGGAAAATGAAGGTCCTGCCCGGGTTTGAGTTACGAATATATTCATCGTCGCCTAGAGAAAAGAGATTGTTCTGTTGTCGTCCAATTTATCTGTCATGCTATTTATGCCAACTATATTTTGCGATAACATTTTAAAATAGGACAGAGATAAATGAATAATTGAGTGATAGTTGAAAAACCAAAGTTTGCGAGATAGCAGCAAGTGCTTGTCGCAAGTAGAATTTATTTTAAAGAAATAATACACTTTTATGATAATAAATTCATCAATCTATATAAGACAAGACAAAATCAAAAAGGATCTATTTGGATTATAATTATGATTAAATGGTCTTTGAAAGCAACAGATTTATTATAAGATCACATAAATGATTATGTTGTAAAATTGGTAAAACGAAACAATGAATAAACTGTATAAGGAAATTGAAATTGAAATTTCGAAAACTTTGCCTACCCTGTCCGGCGTCAAGGATCCTACAAGTTCTGCCAGCCCTAATTCAACTCGCAAAACGAATACATTTGACCCCCAATCAGGGGATCGTAATCGTATTCGAATAGCCACCGGCGCTTCGTATGTCCCCTGGGAGCCTCTGGGGTCTTTACAGATTTGCAAATCCACAGAAAAATGTACCACCGAATGGTTTTCGGTGGAAGGAAAACCCACCACCCCCTGGGGGACAGAGAGCCGGAAACCCCCAGGACTGAAACGGCTTATTTCGTGTGCAAAACTTTGGCACCGTTAACGGGGTGCGATCGTCATGTTGTGCGAACTGCAAAACTTCTGCTCTGCGCAAAACCCGTTGAGCCGAAGCTTGGTTCTGGGATCCGGATTACAAGGTGAAGTAACCGGTGCCCTCTCCCCACGGGGGTGGCCAAACACCGCCACCACGGGCTGGTTCCACGTTCGGTTTCCGGTTGAAAGTTTAATGAAATACCGGAACACAACAATGCCATACAGCGTCGGCAGCCGCCGCGCTTCCGGGTTTTCGGCGTTTCCGCTCCAGGGCGCGCCAAAGGGTGCTGAAATGCTCCAGCAATTACAACCGACACCGGGTACCGTCTTTCGTTGTGCGTCGAGGAAACGTAGCACCACCCGAGACACCGCTAGTCAAAGGATTCACACCGAACGCGGGAAGGAGGCCGCGGGTTCTGGTATTTAGCAATGCAAACTACACAAAATGTAAATGAAGAGAGAACTGTATGTTGGCGCGACGGACAACCGGTCCCGGTGTTTTTTGGAAGGGTTGCCGGCTCCAAACAAAAAAAATCATCCAACTCAGCAACCGCCCCAGGACGCCTTTTCTATTTTCACAACCGGCAGCATCATATCTTGGGCCTAGTCTAAATCGTTCCCAAGAAAGTTTGTGGTCAGAGTGTATTTTTTGTGTAGCTCCGGCCGGGGCCACGAGGGCTGACTTTTTCGGACACCGACTTTGGGTCGTTCATTGTGCCTCGGTTGTTGGTTTGTTTTATTTCGGACTCTGCAGACAACTTTCGAGAGGGAGAAAAAAACCGAAAACCCCACAAAAGCCGCCCGCCAGGAAACAAACAAAAGCCACGAATAGAAGAAAAGATCTCCCCAGCCAGTCAAGAAACTGGAAGAAAGTATCGACCACACGGTTGAGCGGAAATAAAAATAAAAAACTTGAGAACCGCTGTACTGAGCTCCGCGGTGGAGGCGCATGGTGATTTCTACTTGTACGCCATTCGGTACTTACCCCGTGTTGCGAAAGAGGTTTGTGTTGTGGTTAGCCCCCATTTCGCGCTCACAGTTCTTTGCCTCAGTCGGGAGGGTAATAAAATTTGCCACAAGAACTTTGCCAGCCCGGTGGTGAGGGGCGGTAGAAAATGGGCCAACAAGGCCGGGCAAGGCTCGACAAAGCGTTCACTGGATCTCGACATGAAATTACCGGTCGGAAATTTGACTGAACGGAAATTAGATAGATTAAGGAGACAGGCGAGCACGAGAGAGAAAGAGAGAGAGAGCGCGCGTGTTTGAAGAAAATTCCCTAACACGGAGCGACAAATCGACGATGGCCTGAGAAGAAGAACCACATTTTTGAAACACCCGGTTCAATCTGTTGCTTCTCGGCGTTGTCACCGGTTGGCATTTGGATGGTTCAAACTTTTACCATGCTTCGACGTCACTTTGGTAAAATTTTAATCATTGTTTTTTCGGTACTTTCGGGCATCGAAGCTTGAAGCCAAACTAAATCAAGTAGTCAATACTTCCAATTCCAATGGTGGTTGGTTCGGTGAGTTCAAGTTGCTACATTACGTTTAAAGTGAGACAAATTTATGCTCCGGTTTGTATTTAGTATGCACGTGTAATTTGTACGAAAATGTGCAACAATATGAAAATTGAAGTTTTAAAGCACGACACTAACGTTTCTTTGGAATTTTAATTGCGGCCATCTTCGGGTGATAGCATCGTCTTCGATTGTCAGCTTCTTCCCGCCTAAGGAATCCAAGGAAGCTATGAAATGTCTGTCTTTATACAGAACATGGAATTTGAAAATTATCCGATCCCGATATCAGTAGGTCCTCTGACCGTTAAGACAAATTTACCGCAATCGAACCATGTTTTTGTTTTGCTCCCAAAAATGGCCAAAAACTCCCCGTGTTATGATTTCACCACAAACGTAGTGTTACTTCCATTCTGCGTGTCAAGTCCCCTATCTTCAGCGTGAATGTGTGCGTAAAATATGCTTATAATTCTCGTCGAAACCATGAGTTCCCGATCCGTGACGACCAACTTTTTGCGGTGTGCCACAGAAGCGACGAGAGAAAACTTTTGCTACGTTTTTCTGCTGATTCCTGGGTCGCCTTTTTTCTGCTACCAATGTTACTGACAGTTTCGGCGGGTGTCGCGTGACGAATGGATGCACCGGTAATGACCCGTGTGGGCCACCCGAACGAGAGGCGTTAGTCTTTTAATTTGCACAATTTACCGGAAACATTCGTGAGGCAGCAAAACGTGCGCGGGAGCGTTGCAAAGCTTTAAAGCGCATGCTGAACGTGAAAGGCGGTTTTCACCACGGGAAAAGAACGTTCAAACCTGGGCTAGGAGATCGGAATGGAACCCAAAAGCTGGCGAGAAAAGAAAATCCTTGTCTTTCAGCTATTTCCAGCTCATGAATTCTAATCTATATTCATCAAGAGCCATCAACGGCGGGGTCGAGAATTGAGCTTTTAAACGGACCTGCTCTCTGTCTGTGGCACGTAATTAACGCATTAATTTAAATTGCGTACGCCAAAACATTGTCTCTCGCTAGTCTGGACTGGCGGAACCTAATAAATAACTAACACCAGACAGCGCGCACCTTTTTCTTCGCTCGGCACAACGAATTTCGGCAAACGATTTGTCCTTCCGATAAATAATGAAGGTCCACAAAAGTGACAACCCGAAAGAATGGTCGTATTGCGTCACCCGTTCGGAAGTATTTCCGTACCCTTAATCCATCTCCACGGTCCCCCATCCATCTATGCGAGGGTTTTAAATGATTTGTTTGGCGGAAAAATTAACGAATTAAAATTACGAACGGCAAAAAAAGGTTTTCGTGGGATGGCCACCAGCAAAAGGATCACAACGGCACAGTTTAAAACGACGTTAGGGTTCTGTCGTTTGATTCAATCGGGGACCCTAATCACTTTAAGAAGATAAACGGCTGCTGATGGAGAAGCTATTAAACCTCAGAGAAAAACTTGCAATACTTAAATGAACTAAGGGTTAATTAAATGGCACACGACCCAACGCAATATCCGTTAATGAAGTAAACCCATTAATCCGTCTAAAATGTTAAGCTAGTCTTGTACATTTTTCGTCTTACTTTGTTTTAATTTGCAGTGAATGTCTTCCGATTCCTGCACTATCTGGAATGGGGCAAGAAAAGCGCGCTGAAAGAGCTGGAGAGCACTGGACAACATGAAAGCGATTCCGGTGCTCACTGAGGTCTCACTCAAGGACCTTCACCAGTTAAGCCTCATTTCTAGAAGGCTCCTTGCGCTCCTGGAGGGCGCCATTGCAAATGACGAACTAAACTGGCACCATTTGAGGGCTGCAAGTGCAACCAGCACTTAACCACCATCAAGACCGCGCGCCCTGATGACCTGGCGGAAAAGTGCTTCGGAAGGAGTCAAATGAGTGGCTCTACACGGTCGCACCAGGACCCAGAGCGTGGCAATCACGGCACACACAATGGTTCGCGTGTGCGCAGCAAATCCGGAAGTAAATCTAAACATGAATGGTGCACACCCTCAGAGACCGTGGCCCTTTCAAGTTTCCGGTCTGCCACCCGCACCCAGGCCCGAGCCGGTTGGGATTATAATTGAATTTTGTAGGGCCAAATTAATTTCCAGACTTGTTCTTAGGAACGGACCGGCAATTTACCGACCAGCAGGAGCAGCAACATTGGGAATGGCAAATAGCTACACACGCGCGGGTACCGTGTTGTTGCGGTGGGAAAATGGAAACGAATTAACAAATGTTCCGGAGCAGCAGCATTCGGAGGGAACGTGTGGCGGGCGACGTTCTGTGTCCTGCGCGTCGGCCACTCTCGAATGTGTTGCGATTTAAGTGATTTATTCATTGCCCGTCCCGTGTTGCCACGGACCGGACACAAAGATTATGTTTTCATTGCACTTTCCCGCCCCTTCATCGTCGTCCTCGTACGGGCGCCCCATTTCCAGCGCTAGTTTGGATTATCTCTTCGGATGCTTTTCCGCAATTTTGATGGCCACATCCTCTCAACCCGAGCCGGAAGTTTGTGTTGGGTGAATCCTTTCTCCCCGGTGCTGCTGCTGTAGCGACTTGCGAGTTATTCAAAAGATAATAAATTCAATTTTTACCGGTCAGTACCGCAAAGCACTAGGGTCTTAATGTCCTTAGATTATTTTAACCGTACACCATTGAACGGTGAAGGGCAACTGCGATTAGTCTGTGGTCGAAATTCCACTTCCCCAAAAAGGGCGCTTCAATCTGCAATTGATGTACTCCTTGAGCCTTTTGACATTCAATTGGTTGTTCTTGATAATGCCATTGTTAAAAGCACCACAAAAACGGATCAAAAGCATTTCATGACATCGGATTTTCTTCGGAAAATTGACTGACTTTTCGCTCTTGGAAACCGCCGGAAAACGAGAACTTTGAGCGACAATCACAACAAGACCTCGTATCACAACAATCAATTCCTGTCCACCGTTCCATATCATCAATATGAATGCTGAAGACAAAACACAATCGTTTGGCATGCCAACCATTCAACCGTACCCGTAATTGATGGGTCTCCTTCCCATTATGCTGCCATCTCGGAATCGGATTTCATACCATATGATCATTCGCCATGCAACGCAAATAGAAAAAAATGCGAACGAAAATTCGAAACGAACCATAAAAATGGTTCTTTGATTGCAACCCACCCCGGGTGGTGTATGCATTTGCATGAGATAAAGGACGACGACCGGAACACGGCGCCGGAGGAAAATCGAAATAAACCTCCCAGAGGCGACACACCTGAGGACCGCACGTTAAACGCTCGGACCGAGTCCCAGGGCGAAAGCAAACAGCTTTCGGGTGCATCGAGCGCTCTCGCCGTCGAGGGTTTTTGGGCAAAGTTTTCGGGTCCAATCGGGACGGGTGAAGCATAAGCCACCGGGTTCGTTGGAGCCGGGCCGTGCACAGAGACGACGAACGAACCACGGACACTGTTAACAGCAGACTGCTAGTGCATTGCTGGTCACCCGCGACACACTAATTGGACAGATGTGTCACCTCAGAGAGCCACAATCGGAGACCCAGGGTGCGTGAAAGTGGCCCTGCGGCGACCGGACGAGTGCGAAGAGGAGCACCCATCAGCCTGTCCCACTATCATTGGGTGATCATTGCAAATGGCAAGCGTAACCACTGCATCGCGTTCGGTAACTACTTTTGGTGGTCCATTCCGGCCAAGGGATAGTCGTTTGTGAAGGTAATTTCTTCTACAACAAGCAAAAAACACACACAAAAATAATGCGCCAATTCGAATGGCAATTGCATTCCGGATAATGTTTTCGATTTCATTCGCAGCGTTTTTTTTTTCGAATACCAAATAGTGCACGTCGGGCGACCAAATGTTAATAGATTTGCAGTAGATCCGTTCCGATACAGGGATTAGTGCCGTGCCGCCTTTATTTGCATTTTGTGCTGCTGGAAATAATTGAATCAATCAGTCTGGAAAAAAGTTTACCATTAGAGTTTATGTGCATAAAATGGGGACACCCGTTAATGATTGATGGCGATTGTGAACACACAGAAACGGGGTACGAAAATAAATGTACCATTTTCAAACCAAATTAAACAATGCAATGCTGAGTGAGGCCATTTTTAAGGCTGTCAATTAATTTTTGCAGCACTTTAAAGCTAGACCCGCGTTTTTCGTGCAGAGTTCGGCACAACGCCTCCTTCAATCGATAGAGTACGATGTGTGACTAGATCGTCGGAACCACATCTTTGGGCATCAAATGACGTGACCCACGATACCTCTTATCAGCGTAACCACTGACACCGGTAGAAGGTTCCACGCCCAACAGAAGTTCATCTGATATCGTCTGTTTTCGCGGAAATCTCTTTTGACTCGCCGGTTTCTATACGAAGCGAATTTTCAAAATGCCAAGAGACACCAAAGCACTAACTACATTCCATTCGGTGTGTAGCAAGCGGTGAAGATAAAGCTGTACGCAATTACATTCACGGTTTTCTTCGTTTGCCCCCGAGTGAGACCGAAGAGACCGTGCACGGATAGGACACATTGAAATGGTTCAAAGTGGGCGAAGGATGGGGTACGAAAGTGGAATATGGTCAAGATGCAACAAGGGCCTGTTTGCAGTTTCTGCATCTCCACGGACTCCCCAAATTGGAAGCAGCCGTGTACCACATGTGTCCAAAATTCAAAACCGCAAAGTGCATAATATGTGTCCGTCTTTCTCGACGGCAGCTGTTGATGTGCACGTTTATCTTCGCCTGCCAACTTGGGTCTTTTTTGCCCAGCGCCCAAGACGACTCTGAGGCACGTTCCGATCATAGTGAGCATAGCGAGCGCTGAGATTGAGTCACTAGGGCTACGCTGCGAATGGTCGACCGACTCTTTTGCTGCAAAATAATGACCAATCGTCAACAGTTTTTCGTACGATCCTCAGCATAGAAAAAAGGTCGGCCGCTAATGGAGCTACGCTAATTTCCATTCAAGCAAATCCGACGGTGACGAAGGCTCGACAAATAAAATGCTCGTTCCGTAGACCGCCAACCACAGTCATGCCCGTAGATGGGTTGTGGGTTGATCGCAAACATGCATGTTGATGCCGTTTTGACCATTTCTCGCCTCCGAAGCAGCCACCGCGCGCTTGGAAGTGGTTTTCGTGGTAATGGTGGACAACGGTGCGCCGGTGTGCGTTTGGTTTCCCCTTGCGCCAACCGGCTCGCCCACGGGGCCACACCGCGCGCTGTGGCTCTGGCAGGCGGAGAGGTAACAGAAAAAAGGAGATGAAGATGAAATAGAAAAACGGGGCCTCCACTGCACACACCGGTAATACGAGATGGCACCGCACAAACCGCTGAAAATGTGGTTCGCCGTGGAGCAGCTTATGCTTGCATATGAAGCCCACAACATACTGTACGAAGGCGACAACGCCAATTTGCGGCAACCTCGCGAATAGACTTACCGTTTTTCAGGAACGCCTCTGCAGAAGGGTTTCTTTCTTGCTCGACCACTTGCTCGACCGGTGCGATCTTTCGTTCGGGGGTTTCTGTTTAATCCAAGCAGGCTCCACACAGAACGGGGTACGGTTTCCTTTCGACGATGGTGACTTCGATCTCACGAATTCAACAGGCACGGCGGGACATGCGGCGCGCCCCGCAGGGGCCGAACGTCACGGAACCGTGTTTGTTTGCTTTTTTTCGGTGAGCCACCCAATTGCTTGCGTTCCTACGAAAAACCCACCAGCACGATTGCCCGGGGTGCTGCTAGCGAGCCAGAAATAGCTTTCACTGCGGTGACGAGAATGAAATTATCTTCCCCGCACACGGCCGTGGCACTATTTATTTAAGCTCACAGCGGCGCAAACATAAATCGTTTTCGTTGCACTCAATTCATTCACATTCTATGCTTCAATTTTACACGACAAGTGATACGGGACGCTTAGATTGGGGTCTCCGGTCCACGGTTATGCTGCGCGTTGCCAGCACGGGAATCTGCACACCTTGCACACACGTTTTGCAAGTCCACATTAATGCACTTTCGGAGCGAGAATGACGCACACTAAGCTTATTTCCGTCCACTGCCCAAGAGCGAATTCAGGTTTCTAACCGCGAGCTTTGCGTTGCGCTGCCGACTTTCGAATGAAACACGCACACAAACACCCGTCCGAAACTGACCGTTTACGCACTCGCGGGTTCGCGCTTTCAAGTGCGTGGTTTCCGCGCTTCGACTGTGTGGGTGAGGTTCCCAGACGCAGCACACACTCCAGGTGTGGCACACACCAAAAATCCGACACCCGAACTGACCAAAGCAGCAACCGATTCCGTACTGAAAACGCGTTCTCGGTGTGCGAGATTTCGAGAGATGATGCTGCGATGCGGGCGTCATCTCGCTCACGCGTCGTATCCTTCGGAAACACGAACGGAACACGAAACGCCCACATCGATTCGTGGTGCGCAATCTTTCGGCGGAAAAATAGAAGGGAAAAGCAAAACAGATGCCCGATTTATACGTTGCTTTATTGGTGAACAGTTATCACAAAGTATAAAGTGTGTTCTTACGAAGGTAGTTGATCTTTATCGCGCGTTTATCGGTGACCTCTCTCTCCTCTCTGGTAGCGGTGCGATAAATTCATACGTCTCAACGGACCACATTTGAAAAGAAACGACAAACGAGGCGCGGTTTTTTGACGAAATCATAAATCCGAACGGCCACAAAAATCTCTTGGCGACGAGCGTGGTGGCGCGATGTAAAGGGTTGTACTTTTTGCTTGTAACCTCCTTCCTTCATATAGCGAGCGCCTACTAGGATGCTACTGTCGTAATATACGTTTCCTTTTGTCTAGTCTACAACACTCTATCACACATGACACCAGCGTTACGAACAGATGAATGAAAGGTTCACTTCGTCTCAACAATGATGTGTGATGGACGAAAGCGGAAGGCGAAAGGCTTTTCCTAGACACATCATTTAGTCCTTTTTCATTACCCTCCTCGTATATATGATATATAAGCCTCACGCTTTTACTGTGTCTGTTTTACGCCTTTACTTGTTTAGTGTAGAGTTTCTTATTGTTTCTCCCATCTCGAACGTCCTCCGTTCGTACTGTACATCTGTTTGCACCAGCTCCATAGTAACGGAGATGGTGCACGTGTTGATAAGTGTGGGTAGTAATGGTACTAAGGTACAATCCTGGAAAGATTCTCACTGATGCGTCGATGTTTTACTTCCGCTCGATGTTATTGATTCCGCTAATCCTTTCTTTGTTTCTTCTCACTCGCTAGGCTACGCTTGATATTCGTGACTTTCCGATCGTGCGAATTTATTCAAGAATTTCTTTGTTCTACAATTTACAGCTAGCCAAAAGTAGCATAACGACCAAACAGAACCCAGTTGTGCAAACTATTAAAGACTTACTTCAAATGTGCTGTATGGCGGTTGATGTTTAGCGTACTTTCTGTGATGGCGCATCGATATCCTGTTTTGTTCCTTTAAGACTATTTTGATATTTATGATAGTAATAACTGTTGTTTGCAGCTAAGCGATGCAAGAGATTTTTCAAATGTATCGATATATGGCTTTTGATGTGGTTTTATTGTATTAACTTGTTGTGACCTGTTACGTGGGTTAGTGTCACCGGTTCCGCTTCTGCCTCGCGGGGAGCCGATGATACAACGCTGGGCTCACTCCGTTCCATCTCTTCCTTCTTCGGGACAGAAACAAAAACTGGGAACCGGTCATGGGGAAGTAGATTATTGCAACTGATCTTAGACACCTAAAGTAACAACGTTCGAAGAGAAAACTACCGTTCTTTTGTCACAGGCTCACACACACCCACACACACTCGCAAAACAACACACTCCGAGATCTTAATGATTAACCTCAGCAAAGCTCAACCACACACACGATCATACGAAAACGGATATCCGCCACTGCGCTGCCGGTTACCTCTTCAAGCGGTTTATTTTGTTTTCGAAAATAATTCAATCGATCGCCAAAGATGGATCTTTAGATGTATTCAGGGGACAAACAGTGTGAAAGCTTAAGTTAATAAACATGAAAATACCTCCGTCGGCAGTATTTTCCGACGAAAACAAAAGATGTACGCGCTAGATACCTGGGCGTACCTAAAAGGAATTTCGTTTCCATTTCACATGACCGCTATCTGGGTCTTCTACTGCTTCGCCGTAAACCTGTACCTTAATTTATACACATATCGCACTTCGAGATCTCCTTACGCCGCACATGGCCCGTACGGGGTGCTGAAGCAAGGGAACGACGAATCACATGCACGAACTGCCACCATTCCATGGGCAACTCGGGCACACATGTTATAACAAACTACAGCAAATCTTACAGTGACGACATGTTGTGCCGTCGTCCCTTTACTCGGCTTACGAGATTGCAGATCTTGAGCGCCGGGCCCAGCTTGAGGCCCATGTACTTCATCATCATGTCGCTGTTCAACAGCAATAGCGCCTTGCCGTCGATTTCCTGCGAAAGATGCGAAGATATTTCCGTGAACAAATGGTCGATGCGCACTCGACGGCCGCCCGATGCTTACGTGCTTCCGGAACAGATCGGCATGAACGGCCAGGGCAGGGTCCTGTACGGCGATGAACTGTATCACGTCCTCGATCGTCCAGTCGCTCGTCTGTCCCCGGGGCATCGCCGCCTGCGGTGTGGTGGTCTGTGGGACGAAGGCAACCGGCGGCGGAATGCCCGCTCCGCCAAGGTACTGAGCGGCACCGGTGCCCGCATAGGCAGCTGATGGTGCGGTGGCGGTAGCTGCCACGGGATACGGTGCCGAAGTGGAGGCTACCATAGGGATTAAAGCGACGGCTGGACCGAGCGTGCAAGCGGGTGCCGGAAGTAAACCCGGCGTCGCAGCGGGTGTGGTCATCAACGAAGCCACCGGCGGTTGATGGTGATAGGGAATGGCAGCGGCAGCTGCTGTTGCTACTGCTGCTGTGGCTGCCGCCGCCGGTACCGGCATCAACGATGGCACGGCAACGGCTGCCATTGTTGCTTCGGCCACACTTGCACTTTGAACTTCCATCTTCACGATACTGTCCGTAGCGTTGGCGGGTTGTGATGTCGCTTTGTTTGGCCCACTGTTCACCGCCGGCTTACTGCTGGACGTTGACGTAACTGTGTGCGTGGAGGAAACATATTTTAGAAGAATTCGAAACCGAAAGAACACAATGGGACATACCACTCGGGTCAGTTTTGCTCTTCGCAGGTTTGGAGGACGATTTGGTGACATTTGGTGCCGTCGTCGCCACCGTCGTTGTCGTCGTCTTCGCGCTCGTTGCCGTTGTCGTTGTGACCGTGGAACTGGATTTGTTCGGCTGTGACGATGTTGCTGTCGCAGAAGCCGCAGCGGTGCTGTGGCCACTCTCCTTCTTCGGTGGTTCGTTCACGGTGGCCGACTTGGCCCTGCGCTTCGGCGATGGTGGTCGTTCGACCTTGCTTGTGCTTTCTTTGGACGCCGGTAACGCCGGCTCCTTTTCGTCTCCACCGGTGACACTGCGCCCAGTAGCGGATGCTTTCGGTGAAGAGGCGGCAAGATTCGGCGGTGGGCTGGACGCCGCTGTTGCTCGCGGTTCCGTCTTAATCGAGCGTTTCAGGGGCGGTGAAACAATCATACACTCTTCGCACTGTTCCGCCCCCGGTTCGAGTGTGATCAGACGTGGGCAAGCTTGGCACGCGGTGCACAGCACTTCCAGAAACTCCGACACACCCGCGTTGCCCTTCTGCTTGATGTAGGTTGGTATTTTGACGGTAAAATTCTTTCCCGCCGCGGTGACGATATGCACTTCGCCGTCGAGGCCAAACAGCAGGGGCGACAGTTGCGAGTGGTCACGCGAAGCGGCCAAAACCTCCTGCAGGCACAGCTTGGCCAGCGTCTGGTGGTTCGGAGCCGTCACCATCGACGGGAGCTTCGAGCTGTTGACATACGGACCGCCGCGACAACGGCTGTGAAAGTGGGCCGTCACGAGAACCGCCGGTTGCATCGTGTCCGGCTCGGTGACCATCGCGAACGAGTTCCGGCTCTGCTTCGATCGATGGCCGCTGCCGTCGAGCTTGTTCTTCTGCCCTGGCGGTTGCATCGGGTGACAGCTTTGGGCGCACCACCCCACCGGGAAGATGTCGCGCGAATCGTAACGGCACCAGTAATCGAACGCTCCGCGCCACCCGTCGAACGTGACGTGGATCTGATCGTCGCGAACCTCGTTCACCGTCGCGCAGCAAATCAGCTGCGGATTCTTCTTGTCCACAGCCTCCAGCTTTTGACCGACCTGGAACAGATTGCACTTCGGGGTGGGTGGTTCCTGCACAAAGATGTAGCTCGGTGCCATCACCGCACCGTTGAGCGTTTTCGACAGAAACGTTGGCCAGCTGCTCGCGTTCAGCCTAAAGCCGAGCGGAGGCTTAAGCATCTCACCCGATTCCTCGCAGTGGCCGATCGTATGGATTTCGTTCGAATCCACCAGCCGCCAGAAGTCGTTCTTGTTGTCCCCACCATCGAGGCGCAACCGGAGCCGTGAACCCAGCACACCAACGACGGTCGCAATGCACGTAGCGGTGACATTGCGCGGATCGAGAGCCTCCAGTTTCATGCCGATCTTAAACTCATTCTTTGGTGGCACCACCGCCTGCTTGAAACACTCGGCCGGAGCCGGCACACTGCCCGACTCGCGCAGGTACTCCGTCCAATCGAACACGTGGAAGCTCTCGTACTGGAACGCTCCGGCTTGTGTCGTGGTCACGGGGCTAACTCGAGCCCCCGACCCGCCGCTGCCATTACCACCAGCAGTCCCATCGCCGGGTGTCCCGGCCGGCGAACTTCCTCCATTGCTTTTGCGGCCATTCGAACTTCCGTTACTGTTGCCGATGTTATTGTTATTGTTGTTGTGGTTGGTGCTGTTGTTATTGTTGGTTGTCGTTTTCAGTACGTCCAGCGGTGGCACCAACCCGGCCGTACCTTTTTTCATTTCCTTTTTCATACAAAATGTAGAGCAGAAGAACGAGTTTGGAGCGTTCGCCCGTACCACGTTATCGCACTGGAGGCAGGTGCCCTTGCCGCACGCCTTCCGGTAGTCGGCGATGCACGCCTCGGAGCAAAATTCCTTATTACCGCTCTGTGTCGGCAGCACGTACTTGAGCGGGTTCTTCGTTTCCAGGCACAGGGCACAAGCGGTCGCTACCACACCGTTGCTCTTCTTGTGCACGATGCAGTTACTGGTGGTGATGCAACTGTCAACAGGAAGAAGGTTAAAATTTGCGATATCGGTGCTGCTGGAGACCGCGGACGCAGGCGTCCCGCCTGAAAGACGCTTCAACGGCCGAGTAAAGGTTCCCGAGGTGCTGGTAGAGCTGCTGCCAGCAGCCGTCGTAGTCGGAATGTTTACTTTGCTACTAGCACTGTCGCTCGGCTCGGCGCAATCGATCGTACTAGAACCCACCGCGGGGCCTAGGGTGGTATCACCGTTGCCGCTGGTGGTGCTGGTCGCTGGAGCAGCAATGGACGTTGATGCTTCTTCACCCGCTTCGCTTTTCTGTTCCGCAGAGGGATTTTCGCCCTGCTCAACAGCATCTGACATGGCACTGCCAAATCTTGCTAAGCTAACAAAGGCTACTACGATGATGGGAGCTCTACTCTTCACCAATCACGAAACGTTCTTTACGCACTGCACTGCGAGCAATCGGAAATCAGCTTGCTGCGATGTAAACAATCAGTCGGTTCACATCAACGCACAGAACCAGCGACGCTCGCTCATCACGGCCAACCATCGCATTTGACGGCCAATTTTCGTAACCATTATTGGCACCGGGCCCGAAAGAGTGACTGACCTAAAACGATGAAAATGCGATAAATTTTCCAATTCGCCAAGGGAACCGTGACTGGAGCGCCTACGGACGGTCCGCGGTAACGGGGGTCCGGGGGTAACACCAACACACACTGAAGTGTAGAAATGCAAGTGACGCGCTCCCGCCACTATGCAGCCACGGACCGACCGATGTTGGATGAGTTGAACGCTTGCAAAGCACACAAACCGATGCACTTTCCGGTGCACTACACTGCACTTTATTTGCTGGTGCAACCGCGCAAGGGCCTTGTGCTGTTCGCGTTACCGTTTCGGAGGTTTTGACCAATTTATTTGCACTATTTTGCACTGTGTTTGCGGAACGTTAGGGGTGACGAATTTTCGCTCCTACCTTTGATGAGATAGAAAACAGACGCTGTCAAAAGGGGAAGCGTTTCCGTTGCAAACGTTAGCGAGTGGCAACGGCGATAGCTCGCACAAAGGGAGCAAGAGAGAAGGAAAGAGAGCGCAAAACATAACGCAACCCCAAACCACTCAGCCAGGGCATACGGACCTGGAAATGGGCTTGGTGTTAGCAAAACGTATGTCTGTGCTTACACTGAAGCGTTTCGCGTTATGGAAAAGGCCTTTTCGATATATTTGGTGTATCATTCTATTGCGAAAGGACTATTCAGAAGGTAGAATTTTTTTTCTAATTAATTAAAATAGAACACCTGCATTAAAAAGATTCATTGTGTTAATGTGCGTAACGAAGGTACATGTACAGCATAGCATCCTGTTTTAGTACAACATTTATTGCTGTTAACCGAGCTTTCATACTGCATTTCATAAAGTTTCCTTTCGTAACGTAACGATGAAGAAAAGGGAGGAAATGGTTTTTCGATTGAACACGAAAAGCTAGTGTAGGTGCTGCTCGAAAAGCTTCCTACTGACCCTCGATCCGACTGTCGTCGTCGTTTTCGCTGTCGGCCCGAACAGGTCGCCGCCAGCGGCCAAACGTTTATAAAAAGGGTATTCATGGAGTCGGAGTCCACGATTTGCTGGAAGGACGTCGTGGAAATAACACTTGTTGAACCTTCTGTGTGCGAGCCCGTCGGCCGTTGGGCTTCGGTGTTTTCCCGACCAGAAGAAAGTTGGTAGGCGCAAGTTTCAAAAAATTCAGCGCCCACGCCACGGACGGACAGTGCCACACCACAGCCACGCCATGTGAGCATCGACCCAAAACCCCGGAAGTGATTAGTCGTTCGTGGGCCGCTGTTGCTAACGGATTTTCGGTTGATCCAGTGGTTCAACAAAGGAGGATCGGATCGAATGTGCGATCGTTTCGGATGCTAGAAGGTGCGCAGAGGTTTAAAACGACAAAACACAAGTGCACGTGTTGCAATTACATACTTTTGATGCCGTGATTGATGCAAACGTGTTAAACATAACAGAACGATCGGTTTCTAGGAAGAAATACATTTCTCTCCCTGGTCGTTGCGGAACGCCAGCAGTGTTGTGTTTCGTCGACGTTAGAAAGCAGAAGTGAAACCTTAACCGAAAATTTGAAAGCACGTAAACCTGTTCCCTGAAACGCGGCAAGAATTTCACAAACATTTTCACCTGCGCACAGCCAGCAAAACAACAACGGTAAGTATTTCAATATCGGGTGGAAACGAATTTTTACTTTGAAGATCGTAAAGCACCAAACTTACCACTTTATGAAAAAAGCGAAACAATTGACGGAGAGAAATTATTCCACGTTTTCCTTAGAAAGTTTCAGAGCAACAGGAAAATGGATGTGCACGGATACGGTTTCGTTTTTATTTTTCTGGCCTAGCATTGGGAGGCGAATAGTTGAAATGTTATTTCGGTATTCAGAGAACTCAACGGTATTTCAGAACCAGAATCAATTGTTCCACTTAATGCAAACAATCGCCAACTATTGGGCGTTTGGGGTTTCTGCTCCGTGCGTTTCGAACCGAAATCAACAATTCGGCTTCTTTGCATTCTTTCAAACGAAATAGTCTTTGTCTGGATTCATTACATTCCTCCTCGATTGGTTTCTTGGCAAACACGCAACGAAAGAGCGATCTGAGGCATTCTTGTTCGCGGGGCCTGGAAATTAGTAGAAGAATTAGAATAAATGCCTCTTTGGTTGGTTTACGACGGCGGCAATTTCGGTCTTTCGTCTTTCATCCAGAAAATATCTGCCGTACCGTAAAAAAATTCCGCCACGCGCACGCAGATTGATTTCATTCAATCTCCAATCAAATTACAAACCACACGCGAACCGCGGTGTTTTGGTCATTTTCCCACGCCTAAAACACTGACTGGGGAAGCTTTTTCACGCCCTCAGAAATGACCGCCAGGATGCAGGATTTGTTATTTTTAACATCCGGTTTAGGGGCCCAAGGCACTGGACCAAGGTTGGCGGTGGGTCCTCGTCGGGGAAACGATGTTCGGTGGATCGGTTGGTGTGTGCATTAAATTTCCATCAAGAATGCCCACAAACCGACCGTTCTGGGGACTTTCTTCGTAACTTCTTGTTAGTAACACCAGGCCGGGGCCCAGCGAAAGATTTACGCTCACGCCGGTATCCAGAGGCCGTGGCATCGCTCGGCGGGAATGGTATGAAATAGCTTCCACCGCAAAGCGGCAGGCCAGTAAGTTTGTCGTGAAAATATTTCGGCCGAACCTCGAACCCGAAGAGGACCCTCCTGTGGGATGCCTGTGGGTCGTGCCGCGACAGGCAAGAGGTTTGGAATGTGATTTCGGCGGTCACTTCGGCCCGCACTTTGGGTACGGGATTCCTGGTCTCAGACCCACCCGGTTAAGGTCAAGATGTAGCACCGAGAAGCACGAACTCTGTTCGCACGACGCAAAGTATCAATTTAACGTAAAGCGAAAGAACTTCCTTTCGGCAAGAGCTATCAATGTCCATGATGACTCCAAGGGCGTTTGTGAAGGTTTTGCTTCTCGTGTGGTTTTCGTTGGGTAGAAAAAAAGAGCATAAAATTCCTAATGTCCTAATCCAGAGCGTGGTGTTGATTCAGTATGAACTTACTACTGGAACGGCAATGGGTGTATTACCGTTTCCTGTGGAATCTAAGCATAGCCTCGAATACAAGTTCATTGCCACGTGTCTGGTAACTGGAGATTGGGCGCAATCGGACCGCTAAATCGAGTGCTTAAAGGCTGCCGGTGAAATTGTTGCGATAAAACCATCCGAACTTTGGCCTTTGCTTGGTGAACTTTAACACCGTAGATCGTTCTAGAAGACCACCAAGAACAGTCCTACGTTATGGCCAAACATTTATGCTCACCGAATAAAAATGAATTCAAGTTAAAATATTCAGTTTCAAAGTTAGATAAAAAAATTTCCAATCATTCAAATGTTCTAACTTTTGCGACGAATTCGAAGATTGCGACTAAACAACTTACGTGTAACCTTCTCGGACCTTCTAATTTTGCATTGGGTAGAATGCCACCATTTCAAAGAGCTCCAAAGCACCGGCCTTGTAAAACATCGAAGAAAACGTGTAACAAAACATTGCCGGACGTCCGTGTCCAGCACACATCTTGCATATCGATTTGATAAAGATTTATTTATAAACTCCCCACCAGCCCAAGGATTATGGTACGGGGCATGGGCGAGTTTTATCCCATCCCGGTTCGTGAGCTTTCCCTGCCGGACCGGACCGACCAGACTCACTGACGCACGCAAACCACCGGCGGTTCCAGCGCGCGGGATAATTAGGTGAATGTTTTAGAGCTTCTTGAGCCTTTGAGGTTCACTGGAGCTCCGTCTCCGTCCCGCCATATTGCCGCCGTCGACCCACGTCGGTTGTTCTTGTTTACAAACGAAAGCGATAGTTTAAGTTCCGAAACGTTCGATTTGCCCGTTGTTCGGATCGCCGGAAGCGCCAATGTGGCGTAACTTAAATAGTGACACCGACCGAGACCGATCTACGAGTACGGGGAACTGACAATAATTAAGTTTTATTAATATTCCACCCCCAGGGGCTCTACGAAATCGTCTTCACGGAACTAATGCGCGCCTCGGTTGGTGAAAACTCAAATCCTGCGAATGGCACGTGCTCCGGAAAAGGGGTTCCGTTCCCAATATCCGCTGTTTAAGTATCGGTGGCCAAACGGTGTAAACAATTTGCTGTCGAAATTCGGCTCCGTCTAATTTCCCGTCCGCCTAAAAGGCTGTCGCTTTTACGCTAAATGGTTCGTTAACGATGCTGCCACCCGATGTTTAGGATGAAACGGGTTAAATTATGCATCGTCGACCGTCGAATCCGTCCGTAGCCCTGCTCGAAAGGATCGCTATCCGAGTGGCCGATGAGGTGAACAGTATTTTCTTCAAGAAATCCGTCTAATCGCTCGATGAGTTGAGCGAAACGCAAACAGATTACGCTTTCTTGCGTCCGTTCCGGGTTTATTTCTTTTTCGAACTGGATATTTTTAAAACAAAATATGCACTCCATCGACACCGATTAACCTTTCGGCCGTTTTGTCTCCAGTTTGTTGATGGGATGAATTAAATTTAGCAATTTGTTGAGCCCGGGGCTAAAAATGGTGACCCCGAAAAATGGCCGTCACAGTCCACCGTGAAGAGAATGACATTTGGCAACAGGTAATTCCTTAGGTGTCGCATTAAAGGATTAGAGCGGATAGGATCCTGATGGCGAGCGAGCTGCCATCTTAAGACCCGCTGAAAACCCCGGGGTCCGGGAAAAGAATCACATCGCCGCGTTCCATCGGCCATCGTCACCGTCCGCTTCATGTGGTTTCGGCGTAAAGTGGGGGCTCGAGAAAAATCCCACCTGAAGCCATCATCTTGGCCACGATGGAAAGCAAACAAAACGGCCACCTGCTAAGCAGATCGGCCGACGGGTCGCCCGCGAGGAGACATAAAATAGAAATCCTAGCCCCCAAAGCTGGTTAAACTCATAATGCTGTGCCATGACGTATTTCGAGTATTTTATGGTCCGTTTTCACCGCGTTCTTTCCACCAACTGGCACCCACTCGAAGCAGCAATAATCGTAAAACATTTGCGGAAAGAAATTCTAATGAAGCCCAATGCAAACGGATAGCGCCCCGCGGGACTCGAAACTCGCAGAGCAACTTTTAGCAAATGATTTTTCATTTCCAAAACGGAGCGAACATCATCTGCTCGGTCCGCTCGGGTGCGCGTGGGTTTGCCCGCAAAAAAGGTGTGATAATTCCGAAAAGTGTTTTCGATAAAAAATGGTGCCTCATTTCGTTAGCCTCCGTTCGCACCGGTTTCGATCAATGGTGGTGCCGAATCGAAGCCCGCCCCGTGCGAGTCGGAGTTAATCAATCGACCACCTGGTTGATGGTGCCCGTCAGCAGATTGTTTTGCGGTCGGAACTTGCACCGGGTGGAGACGCCTGGTGGCGCACGCCCTTTTTTCTGCTGGCATGAGAACGAACCAGACCTTTGCTAATGACCATGACGGTTCTGGAAATGGCTGCTGTTTATTGAATATTGTAAGGCATTCTTCCGATTATTATCTTAAAATGATCATCAACAAACACGCGACTGAACCGCTTTTACGTGGTTTACCTCAAAAAGCACGTCGGGTTGTCGAGAGTTGTCGTCGGGCTCTAGAGTTTCATAGCCAATTTAAATAATCATCTGATACGAACCGTTGTCAACTGCAAACGTAGAGAAAGCATTTCGGTTTTACATCGGCCGCCGTTATGCTTCGAACATCGGTCGCCTTGGCCACTACAGGTAGTTGTGGGGACGAGATAATCACAAAAGTAGATCAAGTTCTCGATTGTCCACTTCAATTTGCTTCCTGGCTCCGGCTGGCTTCTTCTAGTAGACCGCTCCTTGCAGAAACCGCACGAGACTGACCACAAAAAGCCTCTGAAGATGGTTTGTGGTTGTTGATGTCGTTGGGACGGTGTAATTGAATCATCTTCTCTCCATCTGTGCCTCTCTGTCTCTCTCTCAGCTTGCTTTTATCGGCCTCTGGACTCGCAACGTGTATGTAAATGGATGGCTTGAATTTTCGATTCGATTAAAATTCATTGCCAAACCCCTGTATGCTCCAAGTTTGTAGCCACACAACTTTCATAGCGTAGTTAGGCGTAAATATTCAAACAAAACTTACTCACACTTGACCGACGACCGTTGGCCGCCCGAAGACGTTTTCGGGCATCTTTTAGAGGAGAAAGAGAATTAATCACATTTGCCCTGCCAACCGTCATCAGGTGGCATCACCTTTGGTGCTGCCTTTACCTTCACGGAGCCTTCTCAGCGCCTGGAGTGTGGTCAGATGAAGCTTTTATTATTATCCATCTCCGGTGCTGCGCTGAGCTAGACATTCGCCTTGTAAGTTAACGTTGCCTGGCCCTGTCGACGGTTCCGTGGACAAGGCGATAAACTTCCATCACACTTCAGCACACGCGGAGCGGAAGTCCTCCACGTCGGCGGATGACGGTTCGTTTCCGGCTGGAAAAGGTATCCTTTCTGCCCCGCCGAGTGTCGAGTGCGAGCAAATCTCGTTCGGTCAAGTGTACACAGAGTGTTAGTTTAACCTTCACCGAGTGGCCGGGTGTATTTTAAAATCGCATCCCTCTCCAACACACTGGAGAGCGTGAAATCTTGGCTTGGAAGTCGAAGCCAAGCGTCTTCGAGACAGGAAGGATATGATTTGAGGGCCGTATCCACGTACTATACCCGTACGCTTCGTAATGGCCAACTGTTGCACGCTGATGGCCTGCAGCTTCAATAATCTCGTTTCTCGCTCCTCACACGATGCACCCGACGCTTCGGACACTTCTAGTTCATCTATATAACAATTTTCTCTCACTTTGCAACGGTTGCAAGCCACGCCAAAGACAACAAAAAGGATTGTTGACTCAAGCGTTCCACGAAGAACGAGGGTTTTCTGTAGCCGTTTTCCGATAACGCGCTGCACACATATTTTCGAGGGATCGTTGGAACGGTGTTTTGGACGAAAGTTGTTGCTCATCCGCCATCTGGTTGTTGCCGAATGCCGAATGCCGAACTGCTATGTTGCTACTTTCTGCCACATGATTGAGTTTGATGCGGTAAATTCAATAACGAACGCTGATTGATAGAAAACATCGGATTTGATGGAACCGGTTCTGAGTCATCACCTAGAGAATCATTGTATTCTTGAACGATAGAAAAACCGGAGTTTCTTGGTTTGGATGGATTTCACATTTTTGCTTCGACCATGAAAGAACAATGTTTTCGTTTTACTACAAACATACAAAAATTCACAGGAAAACCAAGACGCCTGTCATTTTGATTGCATAACTGTAGGCGATATTGCATAAATTAGATGATATGTAAAATAAAAATTGGCTACTTCCAGGCGCTGCTATTTGAAAACTATTGCGATCTTCTGAATGCTTTCTCTAGGTTCCTAAGAAACCCTTACGCGGAGCACCTTCTAGCAAAGTGCACCGCATCTACCGGGCAGAATCCTTTTATAGAATCACTCTAAATTTAATTCCATCCCCAGCGGGCATAAAACACGCCCCACGCACCCGGAGAAGCTACTGGCCAGTGTTTGGCCCCAGGGACCATGAACCTATGCTGTAGCAATTAGTAGTAAATGTACGCGGTCCGTTGGCCACGGCTGGTCCATCAACGCCTACTGGGGCACGCATCAACAATCTTGAAGGTTATGATTGCGGCTAAGAGCTCAGCACACACATCACAAGCGAACTTTAAAATGGCAGATTGAAAGAGTAATCGTTGGAACTTTTCCAAAGATCTTTAACAGATCTCGGAAGAGTGGCCGAGCATTGGAAATATGTAAACTTTTTCGCTGCTCCAACTCACGTTAATGAGCAAACAGTGCTAATGGCACTTTCTCTGTGAAATGTCTCCGATTACGGTTCCTGCAACAATACGGCAAAACATAACAAACAGTAAAGTAGTCGTCGGGTCGTCCTCGTAAAAACAGCAACTGACTTCCGAGCAAATCTGTTGTTGTTTGGCTTTCCGAAGGCAGTGGAAATCGAGATCGGTGGGGTGCGGGCCGGAACCGCTGATTAGAAAACTATGAGACGCGTCGGCATTCATCTCCCCGCAAAGAGCTCAGTGTCCAAGGAAGCGAACCAAGAGCAACACGAGGAAGTTCCCGTTGTTGACTGGGCGCTAATGGTGACACACTTTTGTAGAAACAGTGGCGGCAAACAAATACGTCAGCCGGCCCAGCATGACGATGACGAGTTGAACGAGGCGCGATATGAACGCCGAGCCCGAAGGAATTAAGCGATAATTATGCTCGGCTCGATAATACTATGCTCCCGCTATGCTGCTGCCCGATACACGGTTGCCCTCCTTTCGTGTGTTTCGGGCTGTTCACAAGCAACAGGCACACTCACTTATTAACGAACGTCCTGGGCAGGATTAGAGCTTCCCTTAGAGGTTCTCGAACACTCGGGCACTACTTTCATTGCGTGCGCTGCGTCACGGCGTTACGTTTGCCGACGGGACTTTCTTCGTTCTTTCCGTGGTTGCTTACGGCAACCGTCTTGACGGCGCTGAGGATCTCCGATAAGAACCGAAACGGGCGTTTCGAAAAAGAGACCAATCTTTCGGTCCGATCGTTCGCCCCAGGTATTGTGTATCGGTTTGGGGAAGGAAGCGGCTTAAATGATGAATGTTGTTTTACAGAGCGATGATTTCTGCGAAAATGTGCGCTTCACAGAACCGAGTTTCTACGCCCGCGGTTCTATTATTTGTCATTTCTGGCCGCGAACTATCTTGATTGTGTTGGGAGGACTCAACAGCATCTTTTCACACAGAACGAAGAGAAGCTCATCTTCCGAAACGATGGAGCAATTTTCGTAATGAGACCGTTTTGTATAGGACCTGGCGCAAACCTGAATTCTGAAGGTTCGTATTGTATTGATTGAACCGTCAACCTAGGCATTAAATAGAATAATTGATAACAATTTAAAAGGACTTTGTTTGCTGGTTTGGCAACGGAACGTTGAAAGTATTGCGCAAAGAACACCGTAATCGTCTTATAGGATGTATACCTTTGACTTGTTTTTTGTTTGCTTTTAATATTAGCAGATCCTCATCGTCAATGAAAAAAATCCCCGTCGAAATTTGGAAAACGACTTTGTTTTCTATTTACTGTTTCACTTCGCAACCAGATTTGCGTGGGTTCTTCGAAACTCCAGGTGTGCCAATTATCGCAATGCTGATAAAACTTTTATTTGTACAATGTTCACCTTCAATGATGCACTGGACGTAATGTTTTCGCCCATTTTGGTGGTCGTAATTGATGTGTCCGCTTGTAATATGCTCCCAAAAGAGAAGTGATACGGATATGCTGGGCTGGGAATAGCATCAAGACCCTACGCTGTTACCCAACCACCTTTGGCCAACGGGATATCCGTTAGTGCTTGCGTAAGATAAGGAAATGATAGCCCACAGAATGTCACGTTGACCGTGCAGCTGCTAGTGCTGAATGTCAATCAGTGTCCAAATGCACCGCACAAGTAATCACAATTTCTTATTATAACTTCCAGAACATCCAGCACCGTTTGTGTTATTCATTACGTCCTAAATTGAACTGCAAATTGGACAATGATTTCCTAGCACCCAAAGAAAAGCCGCGGGCGAAATATAATTCGATGATCGGGCCAACCGCGCAGCCCAAACGGGAAACCGACCTTTCCGCCGTGGACACTGATGACCGATAAGGGCCAGGGACCGCACTTTTCCACGCTTTGGCATTATCAAAAAATCAATCTACCAACACCTTATGCGCGCCTCATTTTTCGCGCCCCGAAAGTGCGCACAGATCGGAATCACGTAATTAATAAAATTTGCGCCGATAACCGAACCGATTGCCGGCGGCCAGGACAGTCACGTGATTTCTAGCGCCGCTTTAGCGCTCCAATTCGGCCATTTCGCGAACCGCATAACGAGGGAGGGACCAGCCGGGAGAGATAGAGCCATAAAGCCGCCGGTAATGATGGCATCGATGCTTATCTTTGATTATATTTGGCCAGTGTTTCCGGTTTAGGCGAACCCCGGGGCTAAGGTTCCAAAAATCGGTGTGCGTCTGTATGAGGTCGTAAAGTCGGTTCCATAAATACTCGCCATACGCCGTCGTCTATGCTGTTCCCTGTTAATGTTTAGCCGCTTTGTGCTGCGAGTCTAATGCACGCCGCTCGGCAACATCCTCAGAAAGGTTTCCGCATTCATTATCGATTCATGGTCAATCCACTTTCCTATCTCTGGTACGCATCATTCATATTCTGTGAATGGATCTGCTGCACGGTCGGTACCCAAATCATAAAACCCAAAAACCGTACTTCAAAAACCCAATTTTCCAACCGGTGCCATCGGTGACTGACCGCGCGCGCGGCATCATCAAAGAGAGATTAAAACCGATTAGTTCCGTTTGGAGAGCACTGTCAACAAGCTGCCCGAGCCCACCCCAGCCAAAAAGTGGGCAAAAGTAAATAACTTTCGCCAGGCAGGGGGCCGGCTAGACTAGGTCCTTCGGTTCGATTCATTTATCAGCGCCGGTCTGGCACTTCAAAAACGGTGCAAACAGTGAAACAATTCGCAAAACAGGAAAGAAAAAGAACCCGAGTCTTCAAACGCCAACAGAGAATGAGGCTTTTCCCCGGAAAACCGAACCGAAATTATGGAGAAATTTTGCAATTGATTTGCTCCATCGATAGCCCCCCATCGAGCGGTTCTCACGGTACGTCGACGGCGGCATAATTTTGTGTCAACAGAATCGCACCACCGCGACAACTTTATCGATTGAGGCGGAAAGCAAACTTACAGG
>NC_071286.1:3871092-3874227 GCF_943735745.2 Anopheles bellator | reverse complement strand
CAATACGTCAGCGGCAAGAAAATGTTGAAACTTTCTGCACCGCAATAAGGCAAATGCATCGGAATCGATTTAAAACAATCGAGCCACGAGTTGGGGGCCGCTCGGGAGCCTGGCTCGCCATTAATTGAAGTCATTGGGCTGGGTCGTCCAATCCAATGTGACCCGAACGGGGGCCCTGTTGAGACGAGGTGTAACAAAATCGCAGTGTAAGCAATAACATTGTTCCATTTCCCAAAGCACTTCAGCTGCAGATGGAAACGGTTGAATAAATCACATAAACGTTGCCGTGTTCCGAGCCCGGACTGAACGGCCCTTTTTTGTTCAACTGTGGCACAGGTTTCAATCAGGTGATTGATACAATTTTTGAATTTCACCTAAAACAGTAACAAATAACAAATAGCGGTAGAAAATGAAAGAGTTTACTAAATGGTGGTAAAATACTAAAGGAAGAGTGTAACATAAAATACTGACAGAATTATGTTTAAGCAGCTCACGTCAATTGGCTGTCAAATCTCGCTTGGACTGTTTTGGAAAATCAATAAGCCTCCTATGATGTCCAAAAGTAAATCAGTTAAATTTGCAATCATCAGAGTTAACTTTGACTAAAGTTGGCGGGAGGAACGGTCCCAACGAACGGTCTTAGTGACCCTTCGTTATCAACTCCGACCGAAAACCGCACTTACGGATAAACTGCAATTTTCAGAAGGATTATCAATAGTGCAACACCATGGAGCCCGTTGGCAAACCTCAAATTTGGCTACTGGCAACTGGCCTACTGGCTTTACGCTGACACTTTAGCGGTAAGTGTAAAATCCCTCAGCTGACCACAACCTGGGCTTACCGTACTAATTAACTCCCTTTGCTTCCACTCTAATCGCCGGTACCAGGAACCGAACGGGCAAACTACAAGATTGAGCGTATCTCAGAACCATTGGCCGCAGTTGGTCGAACAGGAACAACCAGGACCACGGACCCGAAGGATGTTTCGATAAGCGATGGACAGTAAGCGTGGTAAGGGTGATAACATAGCCATCTGGAGGCAACGGGTTCACACGTGCTTCCTAAATGTCACCAACACAAGACTGTCCGCAAACACGGCAACTTCAATCACAGACAATGGCTCCGTGACGTACGTCCGTCCGTGAGGGGACGAGTCTTGGATGGCTTCGAAAACAGACACCAGAGGCGTTTGTTTGCCCGTAACTTGCCGGCTTCAAATTCGAGTAAACACACCCGGGAACTTACCTGCATCATGCGGGACTCGCTGTAGGGCAGGGCGGCGGAAACCTGCACACCTACGCACACCAGGGCCATCGTCACTGTCCACGCGAGGCCGAGAGTGGCTTTCATTTTACTGGAAAAAAGAAAGGACGACGGTTATTAGTCGATGTTTTGTCCACAAAGATGATCGAAATTTTGAAACGAAACCAAAACAAATAGGGCTCCACCCCAAACCGGGCGTAATTACAGGGTCACTCGTATGAATGTGACCAGCCGGCCATTTTTGGGCCAAGGATATCGAAATGGGCCTCCCCCTCTGTAGGCTGCTGATAGGGTCTTAACCGAAGCAGCAATTTAGTGTTACTAAATGAATGACGTTGCTATGTTTACAGCACTGTTTGGGGAGTTCAGTTAGCAGTCGTCAAACTCTTTGGAAGGTTCCACTGTATTTTAAAACGTTAGCGAATGAACCGTTAACAGTACCACAAACCACGAAGGTTACTACGTTACAGTGTGCCTCACCAGGATTGCGGTTTGATCAGAATTTTGGTGCCATGTTTTGAACATAACTTTTTTTCTTCGGGACACAACTTTTATGACACCTGAGCTACGACAAGCACAGTAGCACCGGTACCGGTGCGCTGGCAATCAATCAACGAATGTAACATTTAAGCACACGCACGTCGTCTAATCGGCATGATAAAAGTTGCATGATATCATTTTTCCACTCGGCACGGTCCGGGAGTGGCCTTCAGCTAAGAATTAACTGGTGAAGCTCACCGCAGTGTAGTACAGTATCCTCCGGAGAATGGGTTTAATGGTACACCACTCACAGAACAAGCCTTCACGACCGGTGCCCGCGTTTTAGGAGAGGATCACAGCTCAGCACAATTTTCAGCGTTGGTTGTTCATCGTGAGAACTTTGAGACGATACTGAGCGATGGGCGCAATGGTAGAACCTCTTTTAAAAAGCACTACTTCCGTGAACTTGGGCTTCCCGTGAGCGAGTGGGTTGATGAAATATTTGCCAAATTTGTTAGAATCTCCCGAAAACATCGGCCGACCGAAAGGTGTTCCACGGAACTTTCGGTTGTGTCAGGTGCTTGTTGGCCACACACTCAAGGGGCCTGCTGTTTCACGGTCGTGTCCTATCGCTTTCTTTCGCTCTCTTTCCATCTCTTTCTCACACTCTTTGCAGATCAATTTCCATGACAAACACGTGAATCATGCTTGTTCAACATCCTAATTTAACAACATTAGGATGTTATACTCGACAGGAGACAAATGCCACTTGAACTCTGTAGGTATGTGATTCATGTCCACCCCGACAAGAGGTTCCGTATGTGTTACTCATAACAGTCATAACACAAAAAGGGCCGGCCCAACATGCTGTTGCTCGTCCACCGGTCGGAACATGTTTGCTTTGGTTAATCTGATAAACTTGGGCGTAATCGGCTGGGATCTGGCCCGAGTTTAGTCACTGTAATCGAAAATACACCGGACACGCAGAGTACGGAAAGCGTGACTAATTTGCGGTCACACAACAAGCACACAAAATGATCGAAAGTTTTTGAGTTCTTTTGAACGAAAAACCAACAAGCCTATTTATAGACCTTCACGTGGCCAGATACCCAAAAATGACGAACGAAACGGCGAAGAAAACAATGTAGCGGAAGTATAAGGTGTTGACGAAATCAACAAACTTATTCTTATTCCGGACTCCGGACCGATGGCAGTTTGCCACCAGGTGGTGCCAACCAATTTATTTTGAGTTGATACTTTGTGAATTGATTGAACAACTAAGGCGAGTCAATGTTGTTGCGCTACAAGTGGACCACAAGAAGTTTGAGGTCTTTTAAAAAGGAAGAAATGTAATAACAGCCGTTTTATTGGTTGTATGTTATTGCGGGTTTA
>NC_071286.1:3863885-3870592 GCF_943735745.2 Anopheles bellator | reverse complement strand
ACCACCGCGACAACTTTATCGATTGAGGCGGAAAGCAAACTTACAGGTTGTTAGCAAAGATTATCCACCAATAAACACTCCGGTGAGGCACACAAATCGCCAACAACAAGCCGATTTCATGCGCTCGCGTTGTTCGCTGAGCGTAATAGCCACGTGGCCAGATTGGGCTTTAATGTTTTATCAGTTCACCATCAGCAAGAAATGGTAGACCGAAACTAACCAGCTTTCTCGTGCCTGAGGGGGCCTTCGATGAATTCCTACGATGCTCGAGCCAGCTAAAAAACAAACATCAATTCCTGTTAACTCCACTATTTCCTGGATTGAATTATTGGAATTGAATTGCTGATGAGCGTTTCTGGTGAGCCCGATTGAGTTTGACTCACAACAAATGATGCGATGCGGCCGGATCGGGAACCTCAGCCAATAAGGTGACTGGATGAAGATGGTGGTTTCCGCTGGCAACAGTTATTCGGGATTGCATTAGCGACGATTGATTGCTGTGGCTCACCCGAAGCGCATTATGATTGATTTTGCGACGACCTTTGTCTTGCGACATGCGCCACAGATGGGTAAGGTTAAGATTATTCGATAAATTATGTGGCAGACGGCAGAAAACGGGATGATCAATAAGTTTGGTATAGGTCTTGAAACCCAGTTCCGAGGCTTACAGGAATCAGAAAGCAATAGCACCACAATACACGACACTCCATAAAAACGATAACAATTGGTGCGGAGTGTTAATTGATCGAAATGATCCTAATTACGATCCAGCGAAAGTCTTAAGACGTCGTAAACTCCTAAAAATCCTAAGTGATTAGAGCAGAGCCTGCCGTAGCCTCCCTCATTAACACACCAAAAGCCCCATTTTAATTGGGGTGAACAAATCCGCCGAAATCCTCGAGCGTTTTCACGGAATTTGCCTGCGGCGAGGCAGTGCTCACCGAAGGATGGACACGGAGAGATGGAGAAGTTTTTAATCCTCATTAATTTTTTGATATTTTAATTCTTTCCCCTCCAAGCGGACCTTAGACCTCAGACACACTCGAGAGTTGATTTCGCTAAGCAGCGCGTGGACGCCAGTGGACTTACGCAAGCAATCCGAATCAGGACATAGTCGCAGAAAGTATTCGAAGAATCTGAGAAGGGTTCAAACATTCGGACCACCCTTTGGGGTTGGTTCAAATTTCCGAAAGTCCCTGCCGTTGATCGAAACAAGCAACCTTGGAATGGCTTGGAGTACATCCAAGCAATCGCGCGCCATCGCTGTCGGCTTGTATTGATGAATCAAGTGTGCTCTTAAAGTGTCCAGACAGTTCGTTGAAATCACCAATAAAATTGGTGTCTCGAGTTCGTGTTCTCCGCAATGACGCTGGCCGTAAGAAAATGAAACACCGTCTTTACGTCGGTGGGACGTCTCAAGATAGGACAGCGTTTCGATCGGCACAGCGTGGGTCGCGCCGATCAAATCATCCGTCGCTCGCCCTCGTCCGAGGCGCATTGAATATTCATCGAGTGTTGGCGGTGATACCGGAGCCGATGCCGATGACAAATAAGAAAACCCCCCCGATAGCCCCTAATCATGGCCACGGGTGACGGTGAGACCGATAATCCTTCTCCGGTCGAAGTTCGAGTAAAATTTCGAACTCGGCCCCACCGGCACGTAGCCCCCGATGGCCAACCAGCCAGCCAGCCAGCCAGCCAGCGTCTTTCCGGTGCCGGTTGGAATGAATTAATCTTTTCCTCGACGACTGGTGGCTTCGTATAAATTACCTGCTCACGGTGATTGCGTGTGGCCAGCGGCAAACCAATAATGGTTAATCGAATCTTGTTGGCAGTTGGCGGTTGGCGGAGCTGATCGGCTTGAGACTCTGGAGACCTGTGCCGGTGATGATAAAGCGATTATTTATTCGGCAAAGACAAGTACCGGTGTTCGGTGATTATGCCGCATTAGGAGATGCGCAACATTAATCTTTTTTCCTCTCAAAGTGATAACAGAAAAATGTTTCTGTGTGCTTGTAGTTTAATTGTTTGAGAGTTTAGCGCATTCGCCGAATGGAGCTCCAATTTTTAAGTTTCCCAGTTTTGTTGTCCTATTCGACCTCACCACTATCCGCTTGCTGACATGCGTCATCCAAAAATAACATCAAACCAACATAAACCCCCCGAAATCGCCAATCCCATCATCGTGCATAGTTGCCGGCGACTGTCCCCAAAACACTAACGGTGTCAGTTACAGCTCCATCGAATCGCCCGCTTCGTCCCAAAGACAAATGGACAGGATCAACAAGTCACCGCCGGCAAGGACTTCATCATGTGACACCGACCGTTGGCTCAAGCGACACAGCGAGAGAGAGGTCCTTGTCTTGAAACGTGCGTCCACCGTAACCGGTGTGCTTACGAACCAATCTATCTTTTCGCTTTCCTCGTTCACCGTTCGTCGTTTTAGCCTCGAGCCGCGTTTTGTAGCGTGTCCTTTAACTGGCCACTTTGCTCCGGTCGGATGGGGCCGCGAGAGATCAGAGCGTTGGCAATCTTGAACGGCAATCGCTTGATCGTTTTGTTTACGATAAATAATACAATAATCATGACAATTTACTTTACCCACCTCCGGTTCCGGCGTTCCATTCTGCCCTTTCAAGGCGCAACAAGTTGCCGGCGAGGGTCATGTTATGTCGGCGGCTCCGGTCCTATGTCGTTGCGCCTCCATTTGTGCCGATAGTTCCAACACGCGGGTAGTAACGACTTCATTTTTTCATTTCCCTTCCTCACTCTGGGGAAATAGAGCCGTTGCGAACCGTTTCATTCCAGTCAAGGGATTTCCGAGCCATCCGAGCCGGTATGCTGGCCGCCTTGGAATGGTGAAAAAATTTAGCTGATTCTGAAAATAAAGCTCGTACAAAGCACGAACGTTTGATTTTACAAGCGAGTTTAGTGCCTTAAATCTGTTTTATGGGAATGGTTCAAATGCATTTATCAATCTCTGGACTGGCCGTGGAAGAGGAAGAATTTACAACATACTCGCCAGAGCGCACCAACCAACATAGCGCGGTCGTTATGAAACAGTCCGTAAAATGGAACTCGTCCGCTGTTACTGCATGTTACTTGAGAATGGAACGTTCCACTCCTTGTACTGTTGTGGAATGTGGAACTTCTTCCCTACTAAGCTTATACACTAAGCACTCCCACTGCAACCGGTGCTGAAAGTGGGTCATTTCCATTCCAAAGTGACCAGCATACCAGCAGTCCCTAATGGAAATTATGCCGGCCGTCGTAAGTGGTTTACTACTTCTACGGCGCAGCGCTAGTTTTCCTTAGCTCGATTTGCGGAAAGCTGTGAAGCGAGGAAAACTCAGCACCAAAACCTACAACACATCAATTGATTTCAGGATACGCTATTAAATTACTTTGCCGTTTCTTCGAAATCCGACAGATACTGTTTCGATGCGATGGATGCAATGCGGTCTGTTCTTGGTTGGGGTGCTGGCAGCAATTGCACGACCCATTGCCAATAACAAGACATTATTGGGGCATCCCGGCCACTAGGACGATACTGCTAAACGGCACTTCCTACTTAACACTCAATCTTGTTGTAAGGAATAGAACTCAAATTTCTTCCTTTTTAAAAGACCTCAAACTTCTTGTGGTCCACTTGTAGCGCAACAACATTGACTCGCCTTAGTTGTTCAATCAATTCACAAAGTATCAACTCAAAATAAATTGGTTGGCACCACCTGGTGGCAAATTGCCATCGGTCCGGAGTCCGGAATAAGAATAAGTTTGTTGATTTCGTCAACACCTTATACTTCCGCTATATTGTTTTCTTCGCCGTTTCGTTCGTCACTTTTGGGTATCTGGCCACGTGAAGGTCTATAAATAGGCATGTTGATTTTTTGTTCAAAAGAATTCAAAAACTTTCGATCATTTTGTATGCTTGTTGTGTGACCGCAAATTAGTCACGCTTTCCGTACTCTGCGTGTCCGGTGTATTTTCGATTACAGTGACTAAACTCGGGCCAGATCCCACCCGATTACGCCCAAGTTTATCAGATTAATCAAAGCAAACATGTTGCGACCGGTGGACGAGCAACAGCATGTTGGGCCGGCCCTTTTTGTGTTATGACTGTTATGAGTAACACATACGGAACCTCTTGTCGGGGTGGACATGAATCACATACCTACCGAGCGCAAGTGGCATTTGTCTCCTGTCGAGTATAACATCCTAATGTTGTTAAATTAGGATGTTGAACAAGCATGATTCACGTGTTTGTCATGGAAATTGATCTGCAAAGAGTGTGAGAAAGAGAGAGAAAGAGAGCGAAAGAAAGCCAGAGCGATTGGACACGACCGTGAAACAGCAGGCCCTTTGAGTGTGTGGCCAACAAGCACCCTGACACAACCGAAAGTTCCGTGGAACACCTTTCGGTCGGCCGATGTTTTCGGGAGATTCTAACAAATTTGGTAAATATTTCATCAACCCACTCGCTCACGGGAAGCCCAAGTTCACGGAAGTAGTGCTTTTTAAAAGAGGTTCTACCTTTGCGGCCATCGCTCAGTATCGCCTCAAAGTTCTCACGATGAACGTCCAAAGCCGGAAAGTGTGCTGAGCTGTGATCCTCTCCTAAAACGCGGGCCCTGGTCGTGAAGGCCTGTTCTGTGAGTGGTGTACCATTAAACCCATTCTCCGGAGGATACTGTACTACACTGCGGTGAGCTTCAACAGTCAATTCTTAGCTGAAGGCCACTCCCGGACCGTGCTGAGTGGAAAAATGATATCATGCAACTTTTATCATGCCGATTAGACGACGTGCGTGTGCTTAAATGTTACATTCGTTGATTGATTGCCAGCGCACCGGTACCGGTGCTACGGTGCTTGTCGTAGCTCAGGTGTCATAAAAGTTGTGTCCCATAGAAAAAAAAGTTATGCTCGAAACATGGCAACAAAGTTTTGATCAAACCGCAATCCTGGTGAGGCACACTGTAACGTAGTAACCTTCGTGGTTTGTAGAACTGTTAACGGTTCGTTCGCTGTAAAACGTTTTTAAAAACTAGTGGAAACTTCCAAAGCGTTTGACGGCTGCTAACTGAACTCCCCAAACTGTGCTGTAAACATAGCAACGTCATTCGTTTAGTAACACCAAATTGCTGCTTCGGTTAAGCCCCTATTAGTAGCCTACAGAGGGAGGCCCATTTCGATATCCTTGGCCCAAAAATGGCCGGCTGGTCACATTCATACGAGTGACCCTGTAATTACGCCCGGTTTGGTGTGGAGCCCTATTTGTTTTGGTTTCGTTTCAAAATTTCGATCATCTTTGTGGACAAAACATCGACTAATAACCGTCGTTCTTTCTTTTTTCCAGCAAAATGAAAGCCACTCTCGGCCTCGCGTGGACAGTGACGATGGCCCTGGTGTGCTTAGGTGTGCAGGTTTCCGCCGCCCTGCCCTACAGCGAGTCCCGCATGATGCAGGTAAGTTCCCGGGTGTGTTTACTCGAATTTGAAGCCGGCAAGTTACGAGCAAACAAACGCCTCTGGTGTCTGTTTTCGAAGCCATCCAAGACTCGTCCCCTCACGGACGGACGTACGTCACGGAGCCATTGTCTGTGATTGAAGTTGCCGTGTTTGCGGACAGTCTTGTGTTGGTGACATTTAGGAAGCACGTGTGAACCCGTTGCCTCCAGATGGCTATGTTATCACCCTTACCACCCTTACTGTCCATCGCTTATCGAAACATCCTTCGGGTCCGTGGTCCTCGTTGTTCCTGTTCGACCAACTGCGGCCAATGGTTCTGAGATACGCTCAATCTTGTAGTTTGCCCGTTCGGTTCCTGGTACCGGCGATTAGAGTGGAAGCAAAGGGAGTTAATTAGTACGGTAAGCCCAGGTTGTAGTCAGCTGAGGGATTTTACACTTACCGCTAAAGTGTCAGAGTAAAGTTGCCAGTAGTCAAATTTGAGGTTTGCCAACCGGTTCCATGGTGTTGCACTCTTGATAATCCTTCTGAAAATTGCAGTTCATCCGTAAGTGCGGTTTTCGGTCGGAGTTGATAACGAAGGGTCCGAAGGGCTAAGACCGTTCGTTGGGTTTCCGCCCGCCAACTCTAGTCGAAGTTAACTCTGATGATTGCAAATTTAACTGATTTGCTTTCGGACATCATAGGAGGCTTATTGATTTTCCAAAACAGTCCCAGCGAGATTTGACAGCCAATTCGCGTGAGGAATGTCTGCTTAAACATAATTATGTCAGTATTTTATTTTACACTCTTCCTTTAGTATTTCACCACCATTTAGTAAACTCTTTCATTTTCTACCGCCATTTGTTGTTTGTTACTGTTTTAGGTGAAATTCAAAAATTGTATCAATCACCTGATTGAAACCTGTGCCACAGTTGAACAAAAAAGGGCCGTTCAGTCCGGACTCGGAACACGGCAACGTTTATGTTATTTATTCAACCGTTTCCATCTGCAGCTGAAGTGCTTTGGGAAATGGAACAATGTTATTGCTTACACTGCGATTCTGTTACACCTCGTCTCAACAGGGCCCCCGTTCGGGTCACATTGGATTGGACGACCCAGCCCAATGACTTCAATTAATGGCGAGCCAGGCTCCCGAGCGGCCCCCAACTCGTGGCTCGATTGTTTTAAATCGATTCGGATGCATTTGCCATATTGCGGTGCAGAAAGTTTCAACATTTTCTTGCCGCTGACGTATTG
>NC_071286.1:3778783-3863685 GCF_943735745.2 Anopheles bellator | reverse complement strand
TATTGCGGTGCAGAAAGTTTCAACATTTTCTTGCCGCTGACGTATTGGCACGTGTAGCGACCCCTGCTGGCTGTGTTCGTTACACGAAGAATAATTTCGAAAGCCTCCTCTAATTGAGTCTCCTAGACCACAGGTCCTGATAACTCGTGGTTTTCTCTTCTTTTCAACACACAGGATAACAGCTACCTGCCGCTGAAAAGGACGAAACCATCGCTCTCGATCGTGAACCCGCTCGATGTGCTGCGCCAGCGAATCATTCTGGAAATGGCACGAAGACAAATGCGTGAAAACACCCGACAGGTAAGCAAACAGGATACATTAAAGCCCATCATCCCGGTCCGAATGCGGCTCAACCATCGCAATCCGGTCAGTCAATTCTGGTCACCATCAGCGCATTGGAAGTAGAATCTATGTTTCGGGGCAACAGCGAAGTAAGACGTCCGACATTTGGAGGGATTTTCGTCGAGTACCCCGTCATAATGCTTGCGCATTATATCTCGTACGTGATGCTTGGAATGTACCTTCTTTCCGAACCGGTCGTTTTGACGTAGGTTGGCGCTTCGCAGACCGAAATGGGTGCTGCGGTGAGCTGAAAAGCCTATTGACACGTACTCCCGCTACCCACTTGTGGTTTGTTTGGACCGACCTTCAGACAACGCTAAAGGTGTACCATTTTGTTCCCATCACGGACACTGCATGATGCCCAATTATGGACGAGTTCATTTTTGTTCCATTTGACTGTCCGGCAAGAGCATAAAATTAAATGCTCCTGGTTCAAGTGTGTTTGGTTTAATTCTCGGTAACCTAACCTTCTGTAGAATCGTCTGTAAATGCCGCTAAACGGATTAACCCTCGCAGCCCTGGGCAAAAAACCGTAGCACAATGTTCGGATCATCGCCACGTGGGCGCGGATCCTGTTTCGCGCTGGATTATGACATCGCTCACGTTCGAGGTTCAAGAGAACACTGGGCCAAGAATATGTTTCCCGAGCAAAATCGCCCTCGGTACGTGACACGGCCCCGCAGGGAATGTGAGTGTTTATGGTTGTACCACGACAGAAACGACGTTTCAACCACAGAATGACCACCTCCGGCAGTAGAGCATTCGGTGCCGTACGTACCACGCTTAATAGTGTTCATGAACCGGGCCACTAAGCGAGCATTACTTTACGACCGTTGTCATCCGTTGTGTTTTAATGAATGTTTCGCGGTGGATGGTGCTGGCACAGGGATGCAGTTCATTATGCATTTGATGGAAGAAAATGCTGGCAATGGCCGTTCTAACCCAAGGAATAGCACGTACATTTTTATATGTTTTATTCACAAAAGATAAAAAAAAGAACACATGTAGACAAAATATACAATGCGTGATGAAAGAATTTGTTTTGGATTGTCTAACAAAATGATCTCTGAAACTGATCTTGCATCCCGTTTGTTACAGAAATTTACTACGGCTGTCCTTAAAAGCAAAACACCTCTAATACCATTTTGTTGAATTAAAGTTTTCTAAACTCACAACAGATTGTTCGTTAAATACATGCCGACACACGTTCAATGATTGGACCACTTAAAAAAACACCATCGACGCCCGTCAAGAACCGTTTCGCCATGTTACCTCCGCAGATGAAAACATCGTTTCGTTTTTATCACCCGATTAGGGCCAGCCTCGGCGCTCCTTGGGGAACAATATTCGGCCGCATGTTGTCTTGGCCTTTTCGGTTCTGTTCTTTCGCCTTGAGGAAGAAACTGTCGCCTTATTCCTTTGCATGAAGCGAAAAGCCCAGCTACCTGCCGCGGGGCCCGGGGCTGGCCATTCCGTTCGTCTCCTCTCCAATACTGGCCATCATCCCATCAAAATGTAATGATTCCAATTTACGTGCCAAACCCGCCATTACCGGGCAACACACATTCCGTGACAAGGGACACACTTTTACAGCCAGCTGGCAGTTGGCAAAATGTGCCATTGGCTGGGCACCGTTTCCGGAGAACCGGGTGCGTTCAGATTTCGTTCAATGTTGGACCGATTGTGGGGCCCACTCATTTTTAGACGTGGTGTAGATTTTGGCGTAGGCTTTAAGCAAAATCCAAAATTCCAAATTGCCCCGGAATGGGAAACGGAGTTTGCAAATTAAACAATCATGACCTGATTGTGTGCTAAATTACAACGCGACGACTGTCCCGGTGATGGATGATAATCGCTTGTGATTAATTAGTGTAGAAAATCATCTCTCATCACAGACTCAGTTGGGCCACTAATTAAACCGGGCGCCTCCACCTGCAAACGATGTAATGGTCGGCAGGCTGATAACATAAACATTACGAGAAGAGCAACCTGTTATGGTTCTGGGTTCACGTTTCCCAACCAAAATCCACGCTTCATTCATCGTGCATCATGAATCGCCAAATTAATGAAAGAGGTGTAAAAAGCCAACCGAACATAAAGTATGAAACAAATCGATTGAGTAAAATAACTTCACCATCTCCGGGGTGACTCAATCAAGCGCTGCTAATGATGATACTGTCCGGAAATGGTTTTTCTCGTTCTCCATTTCCTTCCGCGATCTGAATCCAAGCGAACCCGGCTTTCCACGGAACACGCGACAGGTGACAGGATATTGTGCCGTGTATAAAAATTGGCAAACACGAAACAGTCGGGAGCCCAAACGACAAAGAAAGACGAAGGGGCACACAAAATGGGGTAAACTAAAATGTAAATTATTCGACGATGGGCGGGTGAGCGTAATGAACTCGGAAAACATCGAACACTTCGGTCACCGGAAGCCGTTCGACATCCGCCGTGAATCAATTAACGGCACATTTTATTCGTATGACCAACGGCAGGATTTGTGTATTTTCTGTGCTGTCTGAATGCTCTGATTATTAACGCCCAAACAGGTTCCCATCAGCGTCAGAATATTTTTCTTTCATTATAACTGAGCTCCTCGGTTTCTTCCCGCAGGTCGAGCTGAACAAGGCCTTGCTGCGGGAGATCGGCAAACGGAGCAGCAACTTTTACGATGGGCCCGAGTACCCACCGTATGACTACTCGTACTACGATCGCAAACGGTACAACCAGCACGTGGCACCCGATCCAGAGAGCAATCCAATCCTGGAGGACGAGATCGAAGAGATGATGGACAGTTTGCTGCGCAACGGTGGTCACCTTACGCTCGATGATGGAACCTTCCCCGGGAAACCACAGCGCGTCCGCTCTGTCAACGATCCACCGGCGGACCAGAAGGTACACGGAAACCCAACCCAGACCCAACCGCAGCAACTGAGCCGAATGTTTGAAAGCGTGCCATCGGACGATCGTAAACCGAAGGATCAGCAGGATCAGCCGCTGACGAACGATTCCGGCAGCGATGGAGTCCAGCTTGGAGATGGTGACGGGTTACCGAACAACGACAGCTACATGATACCGACCAATCCAAGCGGCGGACAACCGGCCACAGCGCTGGAGACGACGAACGATCGGGCCACTAACGATAACGACTATCGCCAGCAACGGTTTGTCTACGGTATGTACAAAAATCGGTACGCAAACTAAAATGGCCAGCGTGAATTCTATCCGAATCTGAACTCCCCGATACTCTCTGACGAACGCAAACAAACGCATTACGGCAAACATTTGACCAGGCAAGCTCTGGTAGTTGCAGTGCGCCCCCAAAAGAGGTGGTAAACAGCAAGGAGGTGGCCCTACGCAACCGGGAGAAGACATACCTAATCTAACCTGAGTAAGGCAGAGAGCGAATCAGAAGCGAAAAAGTTACCCTTTTTGATTATCGAGCCCCTTTCGCTAAGAGCCACACATATGACAGAGAAATACAATGCGATAGTGAAAAAGGATCATAGGTTAAACTTACTTTGCTCTTACTCCGAATAAAAAAACACGGAAACAATCGCTTCACTGTACGCTCCATAATCTTTTTCCTCGGAACGAGCACGAGAAAGTCAATCACGGACGGACGGCGGCCGGTTCTGGGAAGGCTCCGGCACATTCCGGCTCCCATGCCTAATGTTACATCAATCAGCGTCCGAGAAGTTCGCGTTTGCAAAATCCAAAACAGAAACACATTAAAAGCTTCGCAAAGCGCATTTTTAATGCCCAACCCCCCTCGGGGGAGCGAACCGGGAATACCTGTTGTGAGACTCTTCTTGTGGGTCGAGGAGGGCCCTTATGCTATGTTATGCTACTTCTGGCTTAAAAGAGGGGATTTTCAGCGCCTCCAACACTTTTATTGCGAGCGAGCAAACGAAGCACGAATCACCCTCAGCAATCCCTTTCTGGAGGCTTTCCACCCGGGGACGAAAGGGCTCGGATATGTTTGGTTTCCAATTTGTGCACTTCCCAAAATTATTCCACAACAACAAGCAAGCAACCCTGGAAACCTGGAAATAAAAAGACGGTCAACGCACACGAAGTGATGGTTGTTAAAAGTTTCGCAAATTATGAAGCTCCTCCTGTCAAGGATGGACGGTGCGTTGCTACGGTAACTACGCAAGGCATGCGTGCGGCACTGCTACATACTCCCCAGTTCGTTGGTTGAAGGGTTTCTTGGAAGTTTTTCTTTTCCTAATTAAGTTCAATGGTAACGGCAGTGCACAGGCCAAATAATAGGGTAGAGTTCGTGAGATTTATTCACCACTCGGCAGTTTTATCAGAACAAACATGGGCCCCGTAATTGGTGTTTAGCTCTCGGCCTATGGTTTGCTGTTTTTCCACAATTCGCTCCATCCGATTTCCAGCCACTCCTTAGTGAGCATGGCACACGCTGTTTAAAAATCGTCTGAGACCATGCGAGATGTGTGCCCTTCTTGGGCAGACTCCTTTTCTCAGGCCTACGCACGCGTTGAGGATCATTTCACCAGCACCAGGACCGCATTTGCGTCGTGGAAAACACTTTCATTTTTGCCCGTGCCCTTAAGGTAGAAGGGCAACATACGCTCCACATCTTGGACCACTTCGCAGCAGTAGGCTCAAACTTTTTCAGTTTTTCGCTGCTCCCTCTTAACGAGAGGATGCATTTTGCTGCGATGACGGGATCCGCCATTTGCACGCTCAGCCGGTGGGCTGGGGATCGAAACGAGCAGCAGTGTCCCCGGGGGCAGAGCCCTTGCTAGAACGAAATCCCCTTCCTTAGAGACTACCCTTCAAACACATACGCATTTTACCTGCCACTCGGTCGGGTTGGAAAAAGTCGAAACTCGCGTAAATTCTTGTTCTTCTCTCTTCGTCCTGCAGAGCGGAGGAATGTAGGCATTCCTTGCGTTTATTTTTCCCCTTTTCTGGCCGGAAAGGATGAGTAATGTTTGTGACAGTACACGTGTGTGGAAACCAGAAGACCGAAGAGGATCTCGTGTGCCGTCTTTTGGGTTCCGACACGAAACGATGCACCTTTTGCGGGATTAGGCACCAGTTTTGCCCCCCCTTTTTTGGTTGGAATTGTTGATGGGGAAAGTTACTTGTCCTTTTTGGTTTTCGGCACCGAGCCGGTTGATGCGGGCTGTCCCACATACCGGCGATGTTCCAGCTGCACCATATGACACAGAGCGTTGAAACTGTTTACTTACCCAAATAACCTATGTAGGAGGAGAAGGAAAATTTATTTTATTTTAATAGGCAATTTAGTTAGCCGCCACGGAAGGGCCACATATGATATGGTTTCATCATAAGTTTCAGCGTAGAATCCATCGCATAATCTAATCACTATTCCAATATTCCTAAGCCCTTCCGAGCCGTTTTCTGTTTTTCGTGGACCTGCAAACAAGACTAATGATAATGTAATGTTCGTGTGGCAAAGATAAATGAAACTGGCTGAAAACAAACAAATAAACGACCTTAAAAAATACGGAAACTGTGAGCAGCTACCTAGGGTAATATACTAGATGATTAACGGCGGCAGCCGTGTGACGACGTGTATTTTGTGGAGTGTAAACAAATCAACCCCCGCCGGAAAACGGCAGAACGAACGCTGGGGAGCGCCAGCGATAGGAAAAACCCGAAAATGTTGGCGTCTTGTGTTGCGTGCTAAGCGTAGACGACATCCTTTTGCGTTTGGTTTTTCCTCCAGCAAAGATCCGAGGCGCCAGTCCTCCTCGCAGTTGAAGAGCTCGAAAGCCGCGAGAGCCAATTTGAGTAAGCCGGTGAAGCAAATAACTGACCTAATACCTAATGATTACCTAATATACGAAGAACAGTACACACTCCAAAGCATGCACTGTTATATGCTCAGCAAGTAATAGGACGCTTAGGCCGTTATGTTTCACGCGCGTTGGCGCGTCCCCTAAATTCAGTATGTTCCAACACATCTAGAACCAACTCAAAAATACTGCTTAACTAACCTCTAGCAACTCTAAGCAAGCATTATATACAGTTTAGGTCCGCAAAACGGCTGTCCGGATTGAGCGCGAGACAGGAGTTGAATGTTTGAGGTGAAGAGTTTGAGAATGTTTTAAATGAAAATAGTGAGATTGAAAGCTTATTTGGTTCTCAAGCACGGAGCACGGGAACAGGCAAAACGGACGGCCACTGGTACGCAGGGGATTGGAAAACGCACTGAGCCGCACTGAGAGGCGTAGAGCTAAACCGAAACCGACCGACAAAACTAACCAACTAAAACTTACTCTAGCTCGTAACGATTTACTGGATGGCATCTTATCTTATGGGGCAAAGCAAAAACGAACCGACCGAAACGAACGGACCGAAGTCAACGCTCGATTGTACATACTTTGACGTCTTTGAACATTGATTACTGCTAGTCATAAACTTCAGCATCATGTGGAACAAACGGCAAACAGAAAACTTACAAAAATACCAGCAAACTATGGAACGGTAGCTCCCGCACAGTACAGTGCGTACGAAGAGAAATGGTAAATAAAGAGTTTAATTTCTAAGAGCAACATGTTATTGAGCGCCCCAACGCAACGCCCGAATTATGTCCCGTAGTTTGCCGATTGACGGCATCAGTATCCTGTCGTTTTCTTTTTCGTGGAACCCCCTCGTTGCCAAATGATGACACATTGGACTGCTTCAACATTATCCGATCATAGACACCGTTCTTTGTAGGTACACCGGGAAACACCGGCTTTTATTGACTTCAACCTCTGCGTAAAGGCCGGGACGTGACTTCTACTTTGGGTCTGATCTGTGCACTGCGCCTTCCGGTGGGAGCACTCTTACAGCTGCGGATCCTAGCAGGCCGTGGCCTTGTTGATCGCGTAGATGACCGGCATCTAAAGCCAGACTTGTAAAGCACCTTCGGTTCAATCAGTTTTCCACTGCGATGCACCTTGAAAAAGAAAAAGGAAGACCGGTGAAAATGGATGCAAATCTCCAAGAGCCACGATGCACGGTGTTGCTTACCCTCCAGAAACCGACCGTACACGGGTCATGAATGTCTTCCTTGTTGTGGCGCGTAATTTGATTCTGTAGATCCACCGAATCCAGGGCCCATCCTTTGCCGGGTCGCGTTACCTCCTGTGAGGACACAGAAGCGAACAAACAAGCAATCAATCTGCGGGTAATTGTACGCATGTCACACGTATCACTTCATATCGGGACCCCATCTACGGTTCTGGTATCGCTTTCAGTGTTCAGTGTGACCCGTTACCAACTCTTATAGACTCGACCGGGCTCAATGGGGAGGTGTTCCACGTCCAACCCAGTTTCAGGTTCCGGACATTGATTGCATCTTTTCGGTGCCTTTAACTAAACCAATTCATCAATACACTGACATCGATTATTTTTTGCGATTTTGCTTCCGCACCGACCTGGTTCCATGATTGAATTTTAATCATTTCTGTTTGTGTAATGAACGCGTTTTTTCGGAAATTCACAGGAGAACACGGGGCCCTAAGGTTAATAAGGGATTGCCTACTTTTAGGCGAATGGCACCTTGCGAATAATTTCAACTAGTCGATTGCCTCGTTTCCACTGTGATCGCTATCGTTCAATTTGCCTACCGGATCCTTCCTTCACAAACTAACCAAATTAAAGCCCTTGGAGTAGACAAATTTAGGACCAAACTGACACACTTTGAAGCCACTCCTGCAACACACACTCCTCATGCGGGCAGCGATAAGTGGTCACGCCTTGCGTTTTGGACCATCCGTCCCGGAAAGCGCATCACCGCCCGGCGGTAATGGTCGCTCGTTTACCGCCCCGGTTGGTCCCGTTTGTCCGGACGTGTGTAAATCCAGAGAAGTGGAAACAATCGTCGAGCTGGCACGGATGAGAACCATCCAGCAAATTCCTCGTGTTGGGTTTCCTGTTCATCCGTCGTCGCCACCGCTAAAGTTGGCCGGGTTGGAGGCTCCTGTTTTGGAGAATTGTTGCGTGCCGTCTTCCAGCATCCGAATCCGAACAGCCGCAGCTCGGGCGCCCAACCCAACTAACGGAAAACTCAAACAAATGAACAACTTTCTGTGGCAACGCCAACGCGTCCCGACGCCTTGCACGCACGGTTTCAGAAGGATCGCCGGGGATCGCCGGGAAAGTGATAGCGGCCGCCCGGAAGACGGCCGGAGTAACACAATTTGTTTTTCCATCTAGCCCCGCACGGCACGGCATTACGTACACACGGCACGGAATCTCATCGGAGTGTAGCTTTGGGCCGACGCCGTAAATCATCTTCCCGGCCACGGCACGCAAGGGTCCCGGCTGCTCTCGATGCCCCATCAACGGTCTCATTATGATCGGGCCCATCAACGACCTCATCAGTCACTTTACAGCGACTCCAACTCCGACGGCCACTACCCGGGCCCCGTTTGGTGGGTAGTAAAATATTCTGGCGAAGGTTCGTCACGTGGCCACCGGGCCGGCACACGTTGAACTACATAATAAGCTCATTCTTTTTGAAATTAAATCCTCGTTTTAACGCTAATTGAAAAGAATGCCACTGGGCCGGTCCTGGCCCGAGCTGGCACGCTAATGATTAAATTAATCCTTCAACGGAAGCCACGGACTAGGAGTAGCTTACCGGTGCAAAGACACTGTGAAGAGAAATTATGAACAGTGTGTGTCGTAAGGGAAAAGAAGGGACTCCAAGCGAACTGACACGTGGAAGGTTCGTGGAACCGGATGCCATTGTTTGGCCCAAAGGGCCCGTGTGAAAATACCCATTTAGTGCCGGATTGACTTAACATTAGTGTATCTTCTCGAGATTGACACTATGCTAAGCCTTTTGGCCGTCATAACGGAAAGCGGATTTAACGGCCGCGGTGGAAGCAAATCACTTCACGTGCTCGGTGTTGGGGTCGCAAGCTGAGACCTTACAAAAAGTTCTCTGCATCACGTATTACAATAATACAAAACAGCAGCCCATTGGGGGGGTTCCAATACGTGAGTGGCATTTCACCACCAAACACGCCTATCGATCCCGGGGAGCCGCCGATGATGTTTCGACGCGGTGCCCTCCCACGGGGCCAACATTATCCGATGATGAGGCACGCCACCTCCGCGGGCCGCGTTTCCCCGGAAGTTGCGCCGGAAGAAATTTGTATTCGTTGCGCTGCACTGCGTTCCGCTGCGGTCGGATAGTCTTCCGGGCGCGCTCGGTTCAACACGAGAAATGCAAGATTCTTTGCGGTTCGGTTGGCCTGACAACGGCCAATGGGGTTCGGAAATGGGTCTTCGTGACTCTCACCTGTCATCCAGAAAATCGGCGAAGGTATTGAAAGCATCATTGGAACCCGTTTGAAGGCAAAGGCTGGCGGGACATTGGGCGAGGATACTATTGCGCCTATCTTCGGTCGGTTGGAATTGATTCACGTGCGGAACTCTTGGTTCCTTTCCAGCAGCTCCGATTAGCAGATCCCGAACATCGTAGACTCCCAGGAGATTTACCGGGGCGCATCGGGGAAAGCGTTAGCGGTCATTATACTTCTTCGATCGCGGTTCTTCGGAATCGCGGTGCAAAATTCTCTTATGAATACATCTAAAATATACTTTTTCGGAATCCGCACAATTGGCGCAAGCCATTGACGCTAACTCATCACGATCGTAGCGACGATAGGCAGATGGCAAAGATTTTTGTGCACCGTGGTGATCGGCTATTGTACTTGGATGCCTATTGTGCCGATCGCCACAATTAAGCCTCCGGCCTTGGAGCCAGCACGCCTCTTCGTTACTCTCCAGAAACGCGTAAATATCGTACACGCGGGCCACCAGTATGTCGATCGTCTTTATCCTCTCCTGGCAATTCTCGTAAAACGTGACCCACGTCAGATTGGTCTACTTGAAGACAGAAGGTGGCGGAGGACTAGTTAATCGATCGCGCTGCTTGCGGAACAGTTTCATGGTACGATCGATCTCCTTTTGCTTGGACACCCTCTTGTACTTTTCATACATCGTGCTGAGGGGAATCATTTTGTGGATCTTCTCGAAATGGGCCAGAAATCGGATGCCCTGCAATCATCGATGCGATCGTTTCCTTCAGGCGCGCTTCCAGTATAGGTATAGTTCGTCCTGCTGTTTGCTCACCATCAGGATCTTGGCGATGCCCTTGATCCAGTTGCTCACGCGTTGATCTAGCTCTACACATGCGGTCGAGTTCCTCGATAGCTCCTTCACCTTGGCCAGCGTATTACCTGCAGTACCTGCTAAATGGTTCAAACAAGCAGTTATTTAGTCGGATAGTCTGATCAGGGGATCATTGAAAAAGGGGTGAAAGTTCTACCTTAGCGAACGTGGACACGTGTCAACAGTGGCGCCGTTCAATTCAGCACCACGTATCCTACGCACCCTATTTGACTGGCCACTTCCTCGACACAAGCAATTTTATCGTTTCAGTTGCGCTTGATTAAAAAAGGAACAACTAGTTACAGCCCCGGCATTTCTTATGCGAACAATTTCACGCTTAAACGCATTTCAGGACACCGGGACGAGAATAAATGGATTGGGCCGTAAATAGATCTCGTTAGTTCCCTCCGAGCGTCAGTGGAATGGGGAATTTTTCTAATTTTTATGCAAATCTGCCACGAGCTCATTGACGAAGAAAATGGATTTTTTCAACGAAACTTTCCCTCATCTGGCCCTGGCGGCGGGATGTCAAGTGAGATGAGAATTATGATTCTAATTACTTTCTACGGAGCGTCATTCGTGGCACTGGAGATAACGTAACCTGCTGTCCGGACATTCCGTATAATCTCTAAATTTGTTCGATGCACGGTTTTTGTGCTACTTGAGGCATAAGCTCTCCAAATAAATCCCCGACTTCCACGAAGGTAACGCGCTGTTGGCGAATTTATCCGCCCCTATGCCAAGCCGGTAAGACCATACGGTACCCACAAATCTTTCTGGAACCCCGCCTCGGTCAACTGCGTCTGGATGTTGATCCGGAACATGTAGATACAGATACTGGTGAAGGCGTAGCTCCAGCCGTCCGTGATGAATAGTTTGTGCTTGGTTGGGCGAGTTGAGTGAGTACGTACTGTTCGACTCTTCCGGCGGCCTCTTGGACGGGAAGTAACTGGAAGGGAACTCTGGCCGGGGATCCATCTCGCACTTCAACGCAAATAAAAAACAGTACGTACGGAGGGCAACTTGTTCTCCGTTAAATGACCACTCTAATGTTTATCGCTTGTTCTAAGCGTCAAAAGGTTAAGTAATGGCTTTCGAGTGTTAATTTCTGACAATTCCATGGAAATGAAACATAACTACAACAATCACGTACAACAAAACCTGTTCTGACCAAATATGTGCGATGGTTGACTTTCCAAACCAAATGAGTGTTCAGAAATTATGCAAGTTCTCAAAGGCTTCTCAGATGCTAAGATTTCATCTTGAATGCAGAATAAATTAATCGTATTCATCGTTGACTAATCAATAGCGTTCGGTGGCAGCCTGACAATTGAAGGTAATTTTATCGGCTCACTTAACCCGTCTTGATGATCGGCGACAATTAACTACACATGCCATAGGAAATCAGTTCTCTGGCAGGCGAAAGCATAATCGGAGCTAATTAGAACCTACGCTTGATTGCCGAATAATTTTTGAATTGCACTCTCCGAAGAACAGCGAGGGCTTTAATTTTCAAAGCAAACGGAGCCCGAAGCATGAAGCAATTCAAGAGTTGGCAATTGATGTGGCCACTCGACGGGTAGTTCAACCAAAGGCATCATTGATATCAAGGATCTAGCCGAAATCCTTGCTTAGGATGAGTTCTAATTCTTCAACCTGTGGCAAGAATTATAGCACGATTCTAGTTAAAAGTGAATATAAAGTGCAGTTGCATCTACACTCGCTCTCGCCGTAACTGATCATCTTCTAGGGGATCGCCCTCGTTATCCAAATCCTGCTCATAACCTTCATCCGGATTATCCGGTTGGTTTTGTAAACGGTAAACATGTGGCACAAAGTTAGGCGATATCCAATGGCAAGCACACAAAACAATCACGATCCACGATTGTGTTTCGTCCCATCATCGGAGCCCTAGTACCTCTTTAGGCTTCAATTCAATTATATTCTTCCATCAAACGAACGAAACGAATTCATGTGAACGGTAGCAACTTGTTGATCAATGCCACTTGTTGCCCCAATGGGATATTTATGGCCAGGTCGGGTATGGCCCGACATCTTCGACTGTCTCGAAGAGTGTATTTTTAAACCTAACCCTACAGACGCACCGACCGTAGTTTGAAACAGTTGAATGAGTTCAAATTATTCATCACCATGGTTCTCTAGATGTTCCACAGGTCACCTATTGGTAAGCCGTTTGTTTTAATTTGCGTACAAAAATTGTTTGCTGAACGTTTGTAAACACTGTAAACGTTTCGAGTCAACAACCGCGCGATGACTTTATTGATCAAACTCAGCTGTTGGGCGCGGATCCTGCATATTTCGAAACCGATTGTTTGCCCACCTGTTGACCACAAACTTCATTTATGTTGCTGAACAGCTGATTCCAATTTCGAAGCCATACTATGGTCGCTCAAACTCTCTAGTGATCCACCGATCGGATTGCCGCCATGAAATTAATCGAAAACATGCAATCGGGAAATGTGACTGCAGTTGCACGTTTTCGATTCCAACTTTGGCCACCTTCCCGATTTGATTCCAATCGAATGTATATTTCTAACATTATGATAGCTAATAGAAAGACGTTCCAATACTTCGCGTGAGCAGGTTTCGAGATGGAACGGACTTGCGTCTTTTACTTTGTTTTGTCTTCACGATTTGTATTTCACCTTCTTGAAGCTCGAAAAATCATTAACCATATTGTTGCACGTAAATAGCCCGAATTGTATCAGCAACTCGTGACGTACGGCACGGCAACCCTCAAGCGTGTCTACGTTGCCCAAAAACGTGAAAATTATTACCGTTTACGTTTATTTGCATATGATTTATTGTTCAAACCGAGCAAACCCCGAGGGCTGGATTACGAGCGTCCTTCGAACATCCTTCGCGCGTCTGCCAATTTATGACCCGCTCCGTGGAAAGGAGTTTTGCCTTTTCCTCAAATACACAACGCTTGGCACAAAGGATTTCGACGGGGAAAGCACAACGATACCATCGGGCGATACGACAACTCGTGCAGCTTGAAATATCAATGGATTTGGAATGGAAGATTGGCAAAATTTGTGTTCCTGCGTATTCAATTTGGGTCTCGATTCGGGGCTGAGCCGAGAGAATCTTTTATGTTTTTAGACCCGGTTTTACATTTTAAAGAGACAGCGGCAGGTAGACGAAACAAAGAACGAGAATATTTTAATCCCGTGAATAATCATGTGAGACGCTTTTCGGTTTTCTAGACTTTCTGTAGATGCTAACTGTTTGAAGCAACACATCCCATTTATTTGATCAGCAAGCGAGAACGAGCTCGTTCTCAACGAATACAGTCATTAGCACCTCGTTGGCTCGATTCACACCAAGTACTTTCTCTTTGACATCTCAATTCAGTGGGTCGGTTTGGTAAAAATCGTCTCCAGCCCGTTCGCGGACCTTAGTTTCGGTTCACCAAGACACGATGATAAGGCTCACAATCTTTTGGACGGCATTGCTCACCCTAGCTGCCTCTTCGGACACAGACTCCAGAGCACTGCTCTTCCCGGGCTTGACCACGTTGCAGGTAAGCGAATTAACTTTTCCAATAATTTTAACGTCCATTCTTGGGTCGAACGTTCGGCTTGTAGGTAACAATGTGCACCGCAACGAACGGTCGCCTGTTTATGCCACCGACGAAAACCTACCCCGTACGCCGGCTGGGCATTAACCTGGGCTTCCAGGTGAACTACGTTCTTCCCTTCCGGTTGCTGGAATTCTACAAACCGACCCACTGGGCCCGTGCCTTTCTCGGTGTGGTGCAGGGCAAATTTCAGCCAACAACCGTCGTTATGGCACGCGAATTCAAACGGTCCGTTACACACTCCAGCTCGGATCTTACTGCCGGCCAGCTGTACCGGGCCGTTGAAGAGCTGATGGACGCTACGCAGTTTGGTACCGATTGTCTGGCCAAGAGCGTCTGCGAACTTGCCCACAGTCCGTTCCATCGCAATCAGGAAGATCTACTGGAGGAAGCCGTCCACTTCTTGCTAACGTAAGTAAGCCAACTACTGATGGCCTGATATACCATAATGAATACCGGTACATTTTCCAGCCCATCCGTGCACCGGTCTTTCGGGGAGGCTGAGTACCACGATCGAGCTAAGTACGAAATGGCCGAAAATCTCGGTACAAGCGGAGCGGATTGTGATCTTATCTATTCCAGTTGTCCAAAGTCGTTGTTGGCACATCACTCAACGTTGCAGTGAATATGGTGTACAAGTTTGAATTCGTGAAATAAAATGCGTTCCTGTTTTAGCTTAAAGCATGAGCTCTACAAATCGAATTCACTACGAAATACAGTTTACGCTTGAAAATCGTGTACTAACTTCCGGAAGCAAAGCCTCCGTTATCCTTAAAAACATCTATTTTCCGGTCTAAATGAAAAGGCTTTTTACGGTGCACCCTGTGCCGTTTTGCCTCGATTTTCATCTCAAACACGAACTGTCAAAAGCCATTCGCTGTCACAACACAAAGTCGCGCTGTGCGATTTCGTTTTTCGTCCTTTCGTTCGCAGTTTGTGGGTTCCGTGGCAAAAATCGATTAAATGGCGTTCGTTTAACAACAATCGAATTGCAATGAGCGGGACTTAGTGCTTGAGGTACGATTAGTGTAGCTACCAGGTAAAGATGGCCAGCGGAACGATGGCGAAAGGTAGAAGAGTTTCTTCAGGCGGTGCTGTTCCCAAGCAGCAGCAACATATGGACACCGAGGGCGACGAGCATGAGGTACTTCGCGGCACGCACCGTTCTTTCGTTTGGCCTCCAGTAATTCCCCGATTCCCTACCAACACGCAATATTTCCAGTACATGGCCCTCAGTCGCAAACTGCAGAGCAAGGTGGAAGCGTTGAAAATACTGCGCTACGAGCTGGAAAAGTGTCGCACCGAGCGGGACCAATTTAAGCTGATGGCCGAAACGATCCAGCTGCGCTATTCGGCCATCAAGAACAGTCTCAACTCGCCCGACTTTCAAGCGGCTGGCTTCGGCAACAGTTCCGCCGTTAGCTTACTCGTGAAGCAGACACGCGAACGCAGCGAAGCCCTTACGACGGAGGTCGAAGCGCTCAAGCAACGGCTGTACGATCTGGAGGGCGACATAAAGGTGGTACGTGCGCGAAATGTAGAACTACAGGACACGTGTGGCAAACTGCGGGCCACGAACGAATCCCTCCTGACGGCCACCGGTGATAAGACGTGGCAGTCCGAAAAGTCGCAACTGATCGCCCAGCTGGAGGCACTGCGCAAACGGAATGCTCAGCTACAGTACGATTTCCGCTCGTTACTTGACGAAAAGGAGGAAACCGTGACCGAGCGGGATGCGTACAAGTGCAAAGCGCACCGCCTGAACCACGAGCTGAACGTGGCGTTACGGGGAACCAACGGCGGTGGTCAAGAGTCACCGGAACAGCAGAAACAACCCCTGCTCGACATCGACGGGCTCATACTGGAGAACAAATATCAAACGGAGAAGATTGTGAACGTCGAAAACGAGCTCCTTCTGGCGCGGCAAGCGGCCAGCAAGTATAAGGTAAGGTGCTTCGCTTATAAATGACCATCGTTCGGTGGGATCTTTACTAACTAAAAATCTAACATCATTAACCACGCTCTCGCTCGCTCTTGGACTCAGTCCATGCTGGAAACTAACCGGAAAAAGGGCATCATTAAGTTTGGCACTAACAACAATAACAAAACGATCATGTCTCACTCACAAGGTTAGCACCGGCTCCCAATCGTAGCGTCGGAGCCATCTGGCCAACTCCTAAACAATTCTTTTCTCGCCCCGCGCCATCTGCAGTTAAACACCTGCTGGAGAACGGGACCGTCGACGAGCTGCCGTTGAAGGCAGCGACAATATCCGACCTGAAGTCACTCTGCTTGGCGCTGCTGGACAATGTGAACGATAAAAGCCTCGCACTGGCCCACCAAAAACGGACCAACAAGTATGTGGGCCCTGCCACATCCTATGGGTGAATGTTAATTTTACGTTCCCGTTCCGTTTCCGATCAGACTGTTGGCCACCAAAATAGCCGAACTAGAGCAGCGCATCAAAATGCTTGCCGGGTGTGATGACCGAACGACACTCGCTTCGCTTTCGCCTTCGCAGTACCTCTTGAACGGGTACAGCTCGGCCACGGTAGATCAGGACCTGGACGCGGAGGCGTTGATCGGTCGCCAGCGGAAGAAAGCCGCATCCGAGGAAAATGAAACGCTTCGAGAGCAGATGATGCCTCCGGAGGGGCAAAGTTCGAGTGGACCGTCGTACGCAAGTGGCCAGCGTACGGAACCGCTGTCGTCGAGCTCGAACAAGAGCGGATTGCTCAGCTGTTCCGATGACGAGGGCGACGATCACGAGGGTGAGGGTGAAAATGGCGGTCGACGGACGGGTGACAGTTCGGACACGACTGTTTCCAACACTGCCGAACTGAAGGCTACCATCGCACAGCTCGTGGCCACGGTCGAGCGTGAGTTCGATCCTAACGAACCGATACCGCCCCTTCCGGCCGACATCGTGGCGCTAATTGAACAGTTTCGGCAAGCTCCGGGCGAAAGTAGCCCCTGAACTCCTGCCCCCCAGCTATTCTGTTACTCCGTTGTGTGTCCCGATTCTGTTTTGTTTGGCGCTGTCAGTGGCGAGGGTAATCAGAATCGCCTGTATTCGACTAACTCTTGACGTCAGGCGCGTGAGATGTTATGGAAAATAAACAAATATACAAAAACACCCCGCATCATCGTTGCACGATCGTCGGAAGGTCGGACGCCCAGGCAGGCTCGATGCCGATGACACTCGCTATTATCCTCCAGGGGGAGCCCTGCCTCTTCCGCGGACCTACTGGGCCAGTGCGCGTTATCTTCTTTCACTATTGTTAACTTTATTGAGCACCGAATCAAGGCGGCCCATCATATTAGCGTTGGGTCGCTAAAACTCACCCTTGCGAGCGATGGATTGGATCGAGAAGGAAAGTCGCTGCCGATGCCCGCTCCCTCCATATATATATAACGCGACCACGGCCGGCGCGAGCTCAGACGGATCGGGCTCCTGTCGCTGTGAGAAGTGTGCCACTTCCGGTAAAGGTGGCTTTAAACGCGTTTGAGCTAGTGCAATCGAATGGTGTCGAAGTGATCTGTGATATTCACTCCAGGCAGCAGTCCTGGCCCTGCATCTGTAATTCAAAGCAAACAGGCCGTTAGTGCTTTTGTAAAGTGCGTGACGCGTGCCAATCGGTTGAGCGGTGTGAAAATCCTGAACTTCCCAGCTGTTCCGCCCAAAACGCTAAGAATGTTACGAAATGAACCAAAGGACGTACCGATGGGGTACGACAATCCTTCGATGGCCGTGTCCGACGAACCGTCTACCATGGAAATGAGCAATGGCCACGGCCGGACTCACCGCAACAGCTTTCTGGGACTAAGGTAAGCCCCGCGAATGAAACCGCCCCAAAGTGTGCGCCCTTCCCACAGTCACTGTACCGATAGGGTTTCAAGTCTCAATTAACGGCCCAATATTTGCCCAGCTGTGGTGCTAATGTGTAGTATCGCTCACCTTGCCTTCTTATTGCATTCCACAAGTACCAATCAGCATAACCAGATCGGATCCAGTCGGATCCGGATGTATCTTCTTAACGGACCACAGGCCTGGTTCGGCGTGGCTGTTGTCCCGAAAAAGAGTAAACGGCCCATCTTATCGCACGGTTTCGGGTTCTACGGAACAAAGCGCACAATAAAACACTTTAATTAACACAAGGCCCATTTCGACCATGGCACGCACGGGCCGCGGTCCGTGTATCTCGCGATCTCCCTTAATCGTGACACAATCCCATCGCGTCAGCTGGTGACGATAATTTAATTATCGAAGCAGCCTTTGGAAAACATTCACGGCCGCCACCGGTCTCTCAATGTCGTCCTTTACAGCGAGCCCCTACCTCGGTTGGACCACTACCGGGTGTCGCAGCGGAAAGCGAAGCGACCCTCGATCGGGGTACTGCACGGAGATCGGGACTCGAACGATGGTATGCAGAGGGATGGTGCCGAGCAGGAGCCACCGGACGAGGAACCGAAACCGGCTGGCCACGTAATCCGGCTCGGGTGGGTGCAGGGCGTGCTGATCCCGTGTCTGCTCAACATCTGGGGTGTGATGCTGTTCCTTCGGCTCAGCTGGGTTGTCGGTGAGGCGGGCATCATCCAAACGCTCGTAATCATCGCCCTCTCGTACACGGTGTGCGTCATGACCACCCTGTCCCTGTCGGCGCTCTGCACGAACGGCCAAATCAAGAGCGGCGGCCTGTACTACATCATCTCGCGGTCGCTCGGTGCCGAGTTTGGCGCCTCGGTCGGAATCGTGTTCGCGTTTGCCAACTCCGTCAACGCGGCCATGAATACGATCGGTTTCTGTAGCTCGCTCAACGATCTGCTCAGTAAGTAGAGCCGGTGGCCCTTCGCGGTTCGTGATCGTAATTACGCATCCCCCCAACAACAGAAAGCTTGGACACGAAAATCGTCGACGGCGGCGTCAACGACATCCGGATCGTCGGTTCGTTCATGCTGCTGCTAATGATCATCATCTGTGCCGTCGGGATGGACTGGGAGGTGAAGGCCCAGAATTTTCTGCTCGTCCTGATCGTGGTGGCAATCGGGAACTTCATCATCGGCGCCATTATTGGACCGGGCGACTCGGGCGAATCGATCGGCAAAGGATTCCTGGGACTGTCGGCGAGTCTGATGGCGGCCAATCTCGGTTCCGGGTTCACGGTCACGAACGGTGTGCAGCAGAACTTTTTCAGCGTGTTCGCCATCTTCTTCCCGAGTGTAACCGGTATCCAGAGTGGGGCCAATATTTGTGGCGATCTGCGCGACCCGGCGGTGGCCATTCCGAAGGGCACGCTGTGGGCGTGCCTGATTTCGGCCACCTCGTACGTACTGTTCTCGCTGATGGCGGCCGGTGCTGCCGTTCGCGAGGCCTCCGGCAATGTGTCCGATCTGGTGGGAGTCAATTTTGACATCTGCAGTTCAGGTGTAAGTCCGTGTGGAGAGTGGGGGAGTGGTGTCCTCAGCTAACCCAACGTTGGTCGGTTTGCTTTTTACTCCAAACAGAACTGTACCTACGGACTGCTGAACGATTACACCGTGATGCAGCTGATCTCGTTGACCAGTGCCATCACGTATGCCGGTTGCTGGGCAGCCACCCTGAGCACGGCCCTCACCAACATCCTTTCCGTGCCGCGCTTGATACAGGCACTCGGTATCGACCGGATCTACCCGGGCCTGATCTTCTTCTCGAAGGGCTACGGCAAGCACGGTGAACCGTACCGTGGGTACGGGTTGGTGTTTTTGGTGTCGCTAATCTTCATCATAATCGCCGATCTGGATGCGATCGCGTCGCTGATCACTAACCTCTACCTGGCGTCGTACGCATTCATCAACTTCTGTACGTTCCACGCGGCCGTCGTCAAACCACTCGGCTGGCGGCCCACGTTCCGGTACTACCATCCGTACGTGAGCCTGCTGGCCACGATCCTGTGCATTGCCATCATGTTCCTCATTTCGGTCGTTTCGTCGTTCCTGGCTATGGCCATCATTTTCGTGCTCTACCTGGTGGTCGTCTACCGCAAGCCGGACGCAAACTGGGGATCTTCGGTGCAGGCGCAAGCGTATAAAACGGCCCTCAACTCCACGCTCAACCTCGAGAGCACGAGCGATCACGTCAAGAACTATCAGCCCCAGATTTTGCTGATGGCCGGTGATCCGATGTTGCGGCCGGCTCTGATTGATCTGGCCCATCTGATCACCAAGCACAGCGCCCTGCTGGTGATCAGTAACGTCGTTCCCCAGCGGCTGCCCTACAAACAGCGCCGAGCACTGCGCGGCATGGGCAAGAGCTATCTGAAGGACTCGCACATCCGCGCGTTCTACAAGATCGTCGACGGGGTCGAGCTGGACCAGGGTGCCCGGTGTTTGATCCAATCCACCGGGTTCGGAAGGCTCGCCCCCAACATACTGATGCTGGGATACAAAACCAACTGGCGCACCTGCGGTGATCAACAGCTGAGTGCGTACTACAACACCTTGCAGTAAGTATCCAGCACCATCCCTCACCAAATATGGCCACTCACTCCCTGGTTTCCCTTCCTTCACTAGCACGGCGTTCGATAATCGCCTCTCGCTGCTAATCCTGCGCATGGGCAAGGGTTTGGACATCTGCAAAGGCATGGCAAACAGCGATCTGTATACGGTGCCGTCACCGCTAGAAACGACCATTTCGATCCCGCCACGGAAGCTCATCGCCCGCCGCTCGCTGATGCCGGTCAATTCGAACCTCGATCTGCACGAGCTGAGCCAATCGCACCGGTCTAGCCAGGTGTCCCCGGCTCCAACGTTCCACGCGGCCCCCGGGTTCGACTACGCCCCGCCGACCCACGAACCGGAAGCCAATCTGTTCAAGCAGAAGCAACCGAAGGGCACGATCGACGTCTGGTGGCTGTACGATGACGGCGGGCTCACGATGCTGCTTCCGTACATCATCACGACCCGCTCGAAGTGGGAAAAGTGCAAGATCCGCGTGTTCGCCCTATCGTCGGTCAACGTGCAGGAAGAGGAGCAGAAGTAAGTACGCTCGAGAACGGTACGGCTGGGGCGATGAGTAACCCCGTCTCGGTTCGGTTGTTCCCAATCAGCTTGAAGCTGCTGCTGGACAAGCTGCGTATCAGCTACCTCAGCCTGACGATGATGCAGGTGACGGACACACCGAAGGACTCGACGATCCTGGAGCACCAGGAGATACTGCGGGCCGTGATCGATTACAACGACGACCTGCCGGTCGTGTCGGAGTCGGCAAAGGAGCAGCTCGAGATCAAAACCAACCGACAGCTGCGTCTCCGCGAGCTGCTACTAGAACACTCCAAGTTTGCGTCGCTCATCGTCATGTCGATGCCCGTTCCGCGACAGGTAAGCCCGAGATCCCGACTGTGATCCGTACTGTGGCGCCATTTTTAACCGTCCCACTGCCCGCAGGATACCGTGTCGGCCACGCTCTACATGTCCTGGCTGGAGATGCTCACGAAGGACATGCCACCGTTCCTGCTCGTGCGTGGCAACCAAACGGAGGTCCTCACGTTCTACTCGTAAGCTGCATTTTAGTGCGATCTGTGTACTACCGACCGAGTGCTAAGTGTTTATTTTTAGAGCCCCCCAATAAAGAGCCCATCCTTCTAATTGCAATAACCTCTCTTGGTGTCTGCCTATCCGACTGCCTTGCGCTGCGATCGTCTAATCGGCGATCACACGCTCGATGACTTGATATCAGAAGTTGGAAGAAGGTAATCTTAACAGCAAATTTAGCGTCCCACATCGATATCCGGCACTGGAACGTGAATTGGGGACGCACACAAAACGGACTGGGCCGCTAATTGCACGCCATAGGCACGACGTTTTCTTAGCACCTTCCAGCCGTGCACTGTGAGTTTCTGCAGTCTTAATGCCATTTCCCAACCATCATCCATTAATGTCGCGGGGGCAGTGCAACTCGGTGGTTGATGTCCTTCAAGCCCTACACAAATGATTGGCGTCTTTCCGAACCCGCAAAAGGCTCGCGATCGAGTAATATGAACCCAATGCCAGCAAGATGTTGACTGCCGGATGCTGGAATTGTCACAGACGCCTGGCGGTACTTACGTGGACCACGTAACCATTCAGCTATGTGGGGACTAATTGTACCAATCTCCTGTGCGTGCAATTTTACCTAGCAGCTGTTCAAACTCCAAAACACGAGACACGCTCGTCTCACACGGGTTCAACACATTCCTCGACCAAATCTTCTCAGAACTTGCCAACAGGTGGGCAAGAACGGTCCTGTGGATTGGTCCAGAACCCGGGACCACATTTGAACCTACCACAGAAAACGCGCTCCTACGGCGTAGAGTTTATCTTTGCTCCACAGAAACGTGTTCCAAAACCCAGGTTTCGAAGTTCCTCGAGTGAAATTGGTAAATTTTTTCCGAAACATTGTAAGTGCAAAATTGTTGGTTATCGCCTCTAATTCCGCTTTCGATTGACGTGCACCATTAATTAGCAAAGTAACACATTTTGGTGACGGCTGTGGCAACTTCATTAACTCTCTCTCCTGTTGTTGCTGTCTCCTCCGTCGGTGTGTTTTGTGTGATCAGCAAACATAGACTGTGATGTAGTCCCTGGGACGGCTCCCTGGGTCGGTGCCGAAAAGTCTACCGCAAACCGGTTCAATCTAGTGGCACAATTGCGCCCCCTGTCGTAAAGTACTCAATGCAAACCGTGCACGCGTTGTCGTTGGGTGGTTGGGGCCGCGCCGCTATCAAACAATGGTGTTATCTTGGCACCCGACGATGGCTAATGAGTAACTACACCTCCGGGGTTCTCTGATACAATGTTTTATCAACGAAAGGTTTACTGACATGATGAGTGTAAAAAAGCCATAAAAATAGAAATTAATCTTTGATCTTGTTCCGAGATCGTTCTACAAAAAGAGTTTGCGATTAGGAATCGACTGCTTGATCGCTGAACTAAACTTACGCTCCCAAATCGATCCAACTTCTTCGCACTCCGCTCAGCACCCTGAACTGAGATTATTTGTACCGGCAATTGGCACCTCGTGAGACGGCTCGTGAATGTTCATTCTTCCTAGAAATCTATTCGCTCGAAATAGGGGTGTCTTTTTCGGTCGAGCACACTATTTACTTTCGAGATTATGCTTTTTCCAATATAATTTTTGTTTCAGATTCAGACAATCCGGCCTCGACCATCGAGTGCAGAGGACGAGCGATATTAGTTTTGCAACACTGGTCCAGCGGATCGGTAGACTGGAGACTTGAGCGTAAATAAAGGCAAAGCATGCTGTGGAACCGTTCCGCCCTGACAGCCAGTGTTCGTCGAATATTTGCACACTGGGGATGGCGCGAGCAGCGTAAAGCAGAACACGTGCCCCCGACACACTCAACAGAACCCGCGACCGTGCCCAGAGTGGCCATCTTCACGGTGGCTGACGAGACCGTAGAAACGGGATGGTCTTCGGTGGATCTGAAATCGACGCACTCCGACGAGGACCAGGATCAGGTGACCAGGTACGGCGCACTATTAGGACTTGTGCAGTAATTCCTTCTGTGAAATGGAGACGCCTGATGTTGCGTAATCGGTGGTCCAGGAATCAGGGTTCAAAGCTGTCGCTTTTTGTTGAAATTATTGAAACGTCAACGACACCAGTGCAGTTCACTATCGTAGCCATCGCAGCAGGCCTGCCCATGTAGTCTGGAGGGCTTTGCATCGATAAGCCTACTACGGCCTTCCCTTTTCATTAAACACTAAATTCAACATGACTAGAGAGTGCCTTATCTAGACATACCTTTCGCTGTGGGATTTTTCTCGCCTCACCAATCACCCGCAACGACGCCATTGTTGTCTCAAGCAATTAACAAATTCAGATCGCCGCCGGCGAACAATACCATCTCGTTGTTGCTGTTCAAAAGCAATTTCCCGTGGCAAGTTGAGAGCAACCACCGTCGGTATGTTTTGTGCCTCGTGATCGATCGTGTTGCATTTTTTTTGCTCCATCTTCTCACGCCATCGATGCCCTGGTTGTGGCGATCGCTTATGAAGTTGTACAGTTTATTGTAAAAAAGCTGTCTCTCCTTCAACATGCGCTTCGGTTTCGGTCGCCCTCCAATGTTTACTCCATTCACTAGGGACTGCTCGCTGGTCCCCGTCGGGTGCATAGAGTTCGCTTAGTTTTAAAAAATGAAACTCTTCCACACCGCCAGTGATCCGCTGCCTCGGCTGGAACACTATCGAACATCGCAGAAAGCCATCCGGCGGCCATCCATCGGTGAGCTGCATGGTGACCTGGAGAAGCAGACTGCGGTAAACACGAGCGTCACGATCGCCCGTCTCATCGGCTCACAGTGGGGTTCTTTTTTTCTGGCCAGAAACCCGACGATAAACATGACACTCCGCCAACCGACCGGCCCGCTGACCAGCACCACCCGGCGGCCCGACTCGGCTGGATACAGGGCGTTCTGTGTCCGTGTCTGCTCAACATCTGGGGCGTTATGCTGTTTCTTCGCATGAGCTGGATCGTTGCGTTGGCCGGCATACTGGAGACGCTGCTCATCATCGGGATGTCGTATCTGGTGTGCATCATCACGACGCTGTCGCTTTCGGCGCTCTGCACCAATGGCCAGGTAAAGGGTGGTGGCATCTACTACCTCATTTCGCGCTCCCTCGGACCAGAGTTTGGTGGGGCCGTCGGCATCGTGCTAGCGTTCGCGAACTCGGTTTCGGTGTCGATGAACACGATCGGTTTCGGCAGCTCGCTCAATCAGTTACTCGGTGAGTTTCGCGCGTCGTGCGTGCTCCGTGAATCCGCGGCCACTCATTCTCCCGTATACACGCCGTCAGGTAGCTACGGAGTGAAGATCGTCGACGGTGGCGTGAACGACATACGGATCGTCGGCACGGTGACAATCGTACTCCTGACGATCGTTTGCGTTGCCGGCATGGACTGGGAGGTGAAGGCACAGAACTTTTTCGTCATCGCCATCGCCGTGGCCATCGTCAGCTTCGTGGTCGGTGTGGCGGTCGGACCGCGGTCGGACAGCGAGCTGGCGAAAGGGTTCAGTGGACTGTCCGGGGCGCGCCTGATGGCCAACCTGGGACCGGACTACCGTTTCAGCGAGCGTATCCATCAGGACTTTTTCAGCGTGCTCGGTGTATTCTTTCCGAGCGTGACGGGCGTCCAGGCGGGCGCCAACATTTGCGGTGAGCTGAAGGACCCCGCCAAGGCCATACCGAAGGGCACCTTGCTGGCGTTGCTCGTGTCCGGCGTATCGTACGTGGCGTTTGTGCTGCTGGCCGGTTCCGCGGCGCACCGGGATGCTTCCGGTGTGCTGGAGGATCTCGTCAACGGGACGTTCGTCGGGTGCGCTCCTCCATCCCGCTGGGACCGGCCGTGTGAGTACGGGCTACACAACGACTACTCGATCATGCAGCTGATGTCACTCTCGGAAACCCTCGTCTATGTGGGCTGTTTCGCTGCGACCTTGTCCAGTGCCCTGACGAACCTGCTCTCGGTGCCCCGCATCATTCAAGCCCTGGGAACCGATCGCCTCTACCCGGGACTGACGTACTTCGCCCGAGGCTACGGTGCCCGGGGTGAACCACTGCGAGCGTACGCGCTAGTGTCCGGGGTGGCGATCCTCTTCCTGCTGCTGGCCAAGCTAAACCTCCTCGCGCCGCTCATCTCCAACTTTTACCTTGCCTCTTACGCGCTGATCAACTTCTGTACCTTCCACGCAGCCACCGTATCTCCGATCGGTTGGCGGCCCACGTTCCGCTACTACAACCAGTGGGTCAGTCTGTTCGGTACGGTGCTGTGTGTCCTGCTCATGTTCCTCGTCGACATCGTAGCCACTGGCATCACGATGGTGCTCATCTTTGTGCTGCACATCGCAGTGATCTATCGCAAACCGGCCGTGAACTGGGGCTCGACGACACAGGAGCAAACCTACAAGATGGCCCTGGCGGCCGCACTGAAACTGCGCCTGATTGGCGACCACGTGAAGAATTACCACCCGTCGGTGCTGGTGTTGGCCGGAAATCCGCTCACCCGGTTACCACTGGTCGATCTGGCCCACCAGATCACCAAGCATCACGCGCTCATGATCGTTGGGGACGTCGTCCGGGAGCGGCTGTCACACCGGAAGCGCGCGATGCGATCGATCGCGAGCCGCCGGTCGATGGAAGTGCGCAAGATCCGTGGCTTCTACCAACTGATCGATGGGCTCGAGTTCGAGCAAGCCGTCCGGGCACTCATACAAACGTCCGGCGTGGGAAAGCTGGCCCCGAACATTATCCTTATCGGGTACAAAGCGAACTGGGCCTCCTGCTCGCCGGATGATCTTCAAACGTACTACAATGTGCTCAAGTAAGGCCGGGTGGGACAGAACGTTTCTGTCAGTTTTTATTTCTTACCGATTGTTTCGGTTCCCTTTCCGCAGTGACGCGTTCGATAACCGTATGGCGCTGGCCATACTCCGGCTACCGACGGGGATCGCCGCCAACGAGAATGGGATCGAACCTGAAACGGTACTGAGCTCCACCGACTCCGTATCGAGCCTTCATCAAATGGGTGATCGGGGGGCATCCTCATCGCCACACACTCTGATGTACATGAACTCAGCGCTTGAGCTTGGGACAACGAGCTCCGGCAGTTCTTCGCTCTCGACTCCCGAGCAGGCTTCCTGCTGCAATTCGAACGGCAGTGATTCTAGTCGCCTCGCCCCAAAAGCAATCGTCGATCAGCTGAACGTCTTTCAACGGAAGCACCCAACAGGAGGTACGATCGATGTTTGGTGGCTATACGATGACGGTGGACTCACCGTGCTGATACCGTACATCTTGTCGCTCCGCTCGACCTGGTCCCGGTGTCAGGTGCGTATCTTTGCCCTCACCAACCACCAGGCGGCCCTCGCGGAGGAACAAACCAAGTAAGTTGTAGGCAAGGCGGGGGTCTCGATTCGTCGGTTTTTTCTTCCAAATCTGCCCATTTCAGTATGGCCAATCTGCTCGCTAAACTTCGGATCGACTACTCCTCGCTGACTATGCTCGAGGGCGTGACAAAACCACCTCACGCGGATACCGTCGCCATGCACCGGCGTCTTCTGGATCACTGGTACAGCAACCGGAACATCACAGAACCGTATGCCGGTGAACACAGGGACACCACCCTGGAAGCCAAAACCAACCGACAGTTGCGCCTCCGCGAGATGATCCTCGAAAACTCAACCGATGCCAGCCTGATCGTGATGTCGATGCCAATGCCACGTTTGGTGCGATCGAAGACCAGAGAATTGGGCCTTTTTTCCAAGCCAAACTAATTTGCGTTCTACTTCTGCCTCGCAGGGAACTGTTTCCGCCCCACTCTACATGTCCTGGCTGGAGGTGCTCACGAAGGACATGCCGCCGATGCTACTCGTACGTGGCAATCAGACGTCGGTGCTTACGTTTTACTCGTAAGAAACGCAAAGTAGCGTAAAAAGCTTCCATGAGCCCTTCAATTGATCAACACGCCATTTTCATGCAGAAACGCTAGACTGGCTCAACTGACAGAGCTAAGCGATGAACCGATGAATGAACAAAATATTGTCTAACAGTTCAATAGAGAAGAGATAAAATTTATTACCTACACAATACATTTTAATTTCGCGTTGATTCTGTGCACCACTTGCACAATGCTACAACACAATCTCACCAATTCGTGGTGAAAGTCCTATCCATATACCAGCGTCGTGCCGGACTACTTTGAAGGTCAAAGACCGATGATGGAGACATGAAGGTTGAGATTTATACACACGGACGCACGCACGCCAGCAGACACTTTTCAACAAACTAAAAGCGGATGGTTTCGCACGCCACACTACGATCGTCTGCTGTAGCCAGCGTGTCTTGAGCTGCTGCTGCTGACGGGAACACGGCGTCTCGCCAACGATTCATCGCCACTGCCTGCGGTCGCTCGAGAATGAGACAATTTCCGGTGGGCCTCACGGCTTCCGCTGCTCTGCCTGACATGGCTTCGTTTGCTAGAAGGAGAGCGACGGCCCCGACGACGGTTCTCGTCGTCCCTTGCACGAACCTGCTGCTGCTGTTGCTGCGGCGGTTCCCTCGATCGTCCTCGGCTCTTGGCCGGTGCCATCACTCGCGGATGGCGTTTGGCCGGCTTGGCGACCTCTGGCTCTGGCTCTACCTTTTCCACCCGTTTGCGATCCCGTGATGAACCCGTGTCCTCCACGCGTGACCGCCGGTTTAGCGCCCTAGCAGGAGGTGACGACACACGGCGCTGCTGCTGTTGCTGCTGCTGATGGTGGTTACGGTGGCGGCGGCTGTCGTCATTTTCGCTGCTGGCACTACTACTGGAATCCTCCGAGTCAGCCGACGACGATGAGGACGAAGACGATTCCGAGGTGGATGATTGTCGATGGTCGTTTCCGTTAGATCGTTCACCTCGCCGCTGCTGTTTGCGCTGCTCAATCTGCGCCGGAACTTCCTTTCGTCGGCGCAGAACCTGGCTTTCGACGCCAATTTGCTGCTGCTGCTGTTGCTGTTGTTCCTTCGGCTTTGGGCCGTTTCCATGGGGTGAAGAGGGTGGCGACGGTGGCCGCGTCGCGTGATGGTTGCGCGATCGTGGTTCCATTCTCTCCATCTTACTGCGCTTCCGCACTTCACGCTCTGTGTTCTCCTCTTCGTCGACGTCGTCCTCGTCGTCTTCATCATCCTCATTGTCGTCGTCGTCGCTGTCGTCCTCTTCTTCGTCATGGCGATTCTTACGCCGGTGGCGTGCTCTCTTCTCGCGGTGTTCCTGTGCCTTGTTGCGTTCCTGCTGCTGGCGTATCAATCGGCCCCGCACTTCCTCCTCGATCTCCTTCGTACTCTTCACGAGCTGATCGGTGCGCAGTATGATGCGATGCTTTTTAAACGATTCCGACACCACAGGGAGCTCTTCATCGTCCTCGACACCACCGCTAGGGCCCATCATGTTGCCAACGGGCGGCACATTTCCGTTGTGTTCCTCTGGAGGAAGCGGTGAAACCGCTCCGCTGGTCGGCGGTTCAGGTGGTGATCTGGGACCAATCGGTCCAACCGTATTGCCCCCCGTACCGACTGGCTCTGATCCCGTCTCTTCCACTGGAGGCTCTTTGACCGTCTTGATCGATGCAGTTTCCGTGTCGTCGCGCTTTCCGCGCGGTGAACGATGGCGACGCGAAGAACGGTGTTTGTAGTTGGTGCGCGACCGTGAGTGAGACCGCGACCGTGAGTGAGATCGCGACCGAGTGGCTCCACGTATGGTGGACACCAAATTTTTCGATGTCGGTTTCGACATCTGCACGGCCACCCGATTCTTTGCCCGATGCTCGTCTCCGGAACCGCTGCCGGCGGAGCCACCGGTCCGCGAACGTTTGCTACGCTCATGCGGGCTTCGTGAAGATCGAGATGATCGCGATCGGGAACTGCGCCGGTGATCGGACGTTCTTGAGCGTGATCGACTGGAGCCCGAGCGAGATCGTGACCGGTGGCGACTGCGGCTTCTTCGGCTACGGCTGCGGCTACTTCTGGACCGTGAACGTCGGTGACGGCTGCGACTCCGGCTTGATCTGCGGCGGTGGCGAGAGCGTGAACGAGACCTCGATCGAGATGAGCGTGAATAAGATCGGCTTCGGGAGTGGTGGTCGTATCCATCGTAATCATCGAGCGCCCCACGTCCGCCACGCGCACCGTACCCTTCGTATCCACCTCGGCCACGATAGCTACCACGGCCACCTCGCGAACCACCGCCAACACTGCCCGGTCCACCGCGCGCATACCGTGGCCCACGGGTGGCCGTCCGGAAGGCGCCACGATACGCCAGCGAGCTGTAGTACTGCGCATAATATGGATCGTACGTTGCCCCGTACGGATAGCTCATGCCACCGGTCCAATCCATCCCACCGTACATGGCGGCCGCAGAGTACGCTGGATGTATCGAAGGATGCGGCGGAGCATAGCCAATGGCGGCCGCACGATCGTAGCCCATCGTAGGCTGGCCACCGTACTGAGGCGCCATCGGTTGCTGCTGATTTTGTACCTCGTCACGCTTGCCGCTCTTATCGTTCTTCTCTGCCGCTTCGTCCTCCGTTGAGTCGGAAGAAGAACCGGACGAGCCGGACAATGCTTGCGATTTGCGTTTCTTTTTCGCTTTTCGGGGTGTGTCACTCAAGATGCCATCGTCCGAGCTGATCGTGTTAATGCTCGGCGAGCGAGACGGGGCCACTTTGAGACCGGTGCCCGAGCTGAGCACCTGCTTCAAGACGCTGCCGTCTTTAGCTTGCTTCAACCGCAGCCGCATTCGTTCCAGTTCCTTCTCCTGGGCCACCTTCAGCTTGTTGGCCTTCCGCTGGCGGCCCTGGTCGGAGGATATGCTCACATTGTCGTTCCCTTCGCCGTCGCTCGACACAACGCTCTTCTGTTTGCCCTTCTCCAACGACTGTTTCATCTGCGGAACGAAAGGGAGTGCGATCAGTACATCTAGTAAAGCAGCATCAGACCGTTTTGGGGTGCCCAACACATGCCCCAACGACCACACACCTTCATACGCTCAAAAAGTGCGTCCAGCAGACGGATACTCTCCAGTTTGCGCTGCGCCTCGAGCAATTTCTTTTCCTCCAACCGGATCTTCAGGCTGATCTCGTCCGATTCCTTCTGGCGCAGCTTTTGCAGGTGTTTTTCCTTGCGCTTTTGCTCGCGCTGCAACTGCAGCTCGATTTCGGCCTGTCGCTTCTCTTCCGCGCGTTTTCTGTGGCGTATACGAGAGGCGCATGGAAAGGGAATGAAGATGTGTTTATATGAATGGCAAAACCCACAGAAGGGGATCAATTAGTCCCAGTCTCAGTTTCAAGAGTCAAGTAATCAAATGGAATGGTAACTAAGTATAAAAAATACGCGTCTAAGAAGTATTCCTGTAAAAACAACATAAACTGTCCATCGATTGGTACTAAGGGCGAAGAAAACGGTGCCAAACCTTTCCAGCTCTTTGCGGGCTTCCTCCGCGGCCACACGTTGCTTCTCCAGCTCCTCCTTTTCGCGCTCGGTCGCGATCAAACGATCGCGCACGACCTGTCTCTTCTTCATCGACGCATCGCTCAGATGTTTGGTCCGATCGAATTCCACCGTGATCGTGACGGCCAGATTGCGCTCGCCCTCCTTCCGCACCAGCTTCATCGCCCGGAACTCGTCCATCGTCTTCACGAACCCCACGTACTCGGCGAATTGGACGTATCTGTACGTGGCCGCGCGGAAACAAAACGGCGAACCCCGACAGAAAGGAGCAAAAGAAAAGAAGAGAACTACATAGCAAAAAATGGGAACGGAAAACTTTTCGTGCCACTCGAAACATCTTGCTGCGGCGGCAACGAACCCATCGTCCTTTTTTTGCTTTCCCCTTTCCGTGTGGCTGTCGATCCTCCTCTACCACGAGGCGACCACCACCGGAGGCGGCCACTTGGACACATACCCTTCGAAGTACATCTCCTGGTCGAAGCTAAACTTCTTCATACCGGACATGTGCGCCTTCATCTGCGACCGGTACGGATCGCAGATCGGTATGTCGACCGCGCGCACCTCGCCAAACTTTTCGAAGATCCGCTTGAAAATGCTTTCGCTCGGTTTCACGTTGTCATCGTTTTCGGAGTGCCGCGGGCAGAACCACTTGATCGGGAGGTTACTGAAATGGATCGTATCGGGCCGCTCGCCCGCCTTCATCTCGTCCATGTTGCGGGCATCGCGGAAAAACGAGTCCCAATCGTGACGGGTCGGGAAATCGTCCTTCGCCTCCGATGCTCGCACCTTGACCGACTCGTCGAACCCGGCCAACCGTAGCGGGCGCCCATCGAGTCGCGCCAGAACCGCCTTCAGCTTGCCGCGATCCTCCAGCTCTCCTTCGAACCGTATGAAGCCTACCGTGCTTTTCGAAACCTGTGCGAGGCGATAAATATGTTTTTAATGACCAGCAAGGTAGTCGCAGCGGGCTTCGAGCACGAGCGTAGACCTACCTTCAGTACCGAGAACTTGTCCGGCAGAATCATCTGACGCATCTTTTCCATCACGTCAAAGTTCGAGATCGTCTTGCCCGTGATCGAGGCGGGCAGGGCGACCGATATGTTGAACTTGGCCAGCGGCTTGAGGTACAAGCTGTGCGGCAGGTACAGCGGCACGCAATCGTTGACATCCTGTATTGTCTGTATCATGTTTGCAAATGTTTTTTTTTTCGTTTATTTAGCAATTTTGCAACCCCACAATACAGTGGATGGCCAAAGGTGATGGCGACCGTGTCCAGAATCACCAATCCAACACGCACAAACACACAGACACATTCACAGCGGAGCACAAAAGGGAGAAACAATTAAAAATACAATATTTTGATGGCGGTTTCGTTTTTAGTGGCGGATCACAATATCACCACGGCGGTTTCACCAACGTTGCACCATTCGTTGAGTATCATTTTGGAAGTTCAATTTGATTCATGTTTCAATTTTTTTTCGTGAGCGCGCGAATATAGAAAGAAGAAAGAAGAATCAAAGTTAGCGGACCAGGGGGTTACTAGGCACCGTGTGTGTGCAGCAGCCGAAGATGCCGACGGAACCGTCGACGTGGTGCCGCAGCCACCCTTTCCGGGAGCGTGAGTAAGCCCTGGAAAAAGACACCACAGCACCGTGTGGTGACAGGAGGAAAATCCTAGCTCGGTCACTCTGCTCCTGGGCCAATGGCCGGGACGATCAGCCAATCGTCAGCGTTCTGCTGCGTTTAGCGGCTGTGGATTATTTGCATCGATTTGCTTCTATCGAAACCACCTTTTCGTTGCTTTCGCCATTCGCAAATTCACTTTTTTTTCCTCCGGTCGGGCGTCGTAATACACTTCACGGCGGATGATCACACACTGTGACCAACGTTGCGGCTTCCTCCGTGCCAATCGGAACGTTTGCTTCTTCCAATATCTAATCTGCTATCGTGCACACGGTGGCCTGAGATCGGACAATAGGGTGCACTTTTCCAGCTTTTTGCAGCACAAATTTTCTGTATCGGCCACACTGGAGAGCCAAACGCTGAAAATTACGACCAGCTTGACCAGATTTTGCCATCTCACGCACACGCGCACGGTAGGCGACCAAGTTTGACATTCGAGCACAGTGTTGCCATAATGATTGGCAGGCAATTGCCCAGTAACGTCTAGTAACGCCCTTGATGATGGTCCGTTTTCTATTCGTTCTTCGTTCGCCCGTTTTGCTTCCCGTGCTGTGCCACAAAAATACATTTTATGCCGATTGCAATTCACGCTCCAACAATCGATTGCCAATAAATTTGAAGATAAAGAAATTGCCCTTGCACAGAACTTCTGGCCGTTCAAAAGGTCGAGCACTACTGCTCGATCTGCTCGAACGATTGCTTGTTTTGATCGAATGCATTTTCTGGCCCTTTGAGGGAAGTTTGCGTCCATTCTGAACATTCTGGTGCTGGCATTTCGGCAGGCTAGAACGGTGAAAGTGAAAAGTAAGTTGGTTTAGAATTCATAAAGTGCATCAGATATTCAGTTTTTTAACCCATTGTAAATTGCCATCATATAGATTGGTTGCAAAATAGAACGAAACCCGATTCGGGCATTGCTGCGCACTGCGCCAATGCCAAGTATTTTTGTTGCGTATCTTGCTGACTATGAATCAGCAATTTGCTTGTGGCCTCTGCGTTCCTAACCTTTTCACTTTTTCACCAACTTTCCCTCTGAAGGTGGACACAAAACCGGCGGGGATTTAATCGCAGCGTCAGCCAAGTGTGTACTTGTGTGTAAGCTTGAAGTTGCAGAACAAAATGGCTCAGAAGCCAGCGGCCTCCGCCGCCATCATCCTGCTAGCGTTGGCCACCGCCGTTGCGGCGGATTTCGTGAGGTAAGTGATTGACAATTTCTCTTTCGGGCAACAAAACGATCGATGCAATCCAATTATCACCCGGTCGGTTGATGAACCATGGTGGACCCAGAAAAGATGAAACAAAGAATCGCACGATCGAATGTTTACCACAACGACCCAACTTCTGACTCATCGCGGCCTTATGTTACGCCGTTTAAGTTTTTTTTATTGATAAATCACTATCACTTGCGCGAGATTATTTGCTAGCCCCTGCAGCTTCTCGCTACGGTTCGGGTACGTCTAAAGGTTGAACCAATTGATAATATTTGTTTGTTATTGACTTTAAACAGTTACAAATGTTTTATTATTTTTTGGTTTTCTTTCCCCTCTTGCTATAGAGTGCCGCTGCATAAGGGAACATCGGCTAGAGAACATTTTCGTAGTGTTGGAACGGAAATTAAGCAGCTCCGTCTGAAGTACGGCGATACGAGCGGTCCCGTCCCGGAGCCACTGTCCAACTATCTCGATGTAAGTGGGAAAACCGCGTTCCTTTGCCCGATATCAGACGTGACAATGTTCTTTGGTTTATGGATATTTTCAGGCACAATACTTCGGAGCGATCTCGATCGGTACGCCACCGCAAAGCTTCAAGGTGGTCTTCGATACCGGATCATCGAACCTGTGGGTTCCGTCGAAGCAGTGCTCGTTCACCAACATCGCCTGTCTGATGCATAACAAGTACGACGCTAAGAAATCGTCCACATTCGAGAAGAACGGCACCGCGTTCCACATCCAGTATGGCACGGGCAGTCTGTCCGGGTACCTGTCCAGCGATACCGTGACTGTGGGTGATGTGGCCGTCGAAAAGCAAACGTTTGCCGAAGCCATCTCGGAGCCGGGGCTTGTTTTTGTGGCGGCCAAGTTCGACGGAATCCTCGGATTGGCATACAAATCGATCGCCGTGGGGGGCGTTACGCCCGTGTTTTACAACATGTTCAATCAGAACAAGATCGACGTACCCGTTTTTTCATTCTACCTGAACCGCGATCCGGCGGCAGCCGAGGGCGGCGAGATCATCTTTGGTGGTTCCGATTCCAGCCACTACACGGGCGACTTTACCTATCTGCCGGTGGATCGTAAGACTTACTGGCAGTTTAAGATGGACTCGGTAAAACTGGGCGATAGCGAGTTTTGTAACAATGGCTGCGAAGCGATCGCCGATACCGGCACCAGCCTGATCGCAGGCCCGGTGGCAGAGGTTACGGCCATCAACAAAGCAATCGGTGGAACTCCCATAATGAACGGCGAGTACATGGTGGACTGCTCGTTGATACCGACGCTACCCAAGATTACTTTCACGCTTGGTGGCAAACCGTTCACTATCGAGGGTGCCGACTATATTCTGCGCATCGCCCAGATGGGTAAGACGATCTGCCTGTCCGGGTTTATGGGTATCGACATTCCGCCGCCAAACGGCCCGTTGTGGATTCTGGGTGATGTTTTTATCGGCAAGTACTACACAGAGTTCGATATGGGCAACGATCGCGTAGGTTTCGCGACTGCTATCTAAGGGCGGGACATTTCGTTTCGGGTTGGTAATGTTTGTTCGTAAGTTGATGCTTTGGGATAATTGTGCTTCTATAGAACCACTTGTGGAAAGTGAAAAGATTACCAAATAAAGTTTGAACACACCAGTTGAAAGCCTTTGGGCCGCGTATTAAATGTTCTAGCAAACTTAGATTTTAAACGAGATTTTTAACGATGACCACAAAATTGACATTTTATTTGATCAAACTTCATGGGGTTGATGGAATTCGAGCAGTTTGCTCGAGCTGTCAAAAATTGTTTTGCCGGCTGCGACCTTGAATTGTTATCCGCGAAGGATTTCGTCGCAGCGAACATTAATGTGTGGATGCGTCGAAGGTATCAAATAATTTCAGCGAATGGCGCTACAGTGTACCACACCGAAACCCATTTTGCAGCTGGTTGCTACGGCACAGGAGCCGAGCAACACGAGCGAACATCATTCGGAAAAGAATACGATTATTGTGAGTACTATCTCCGCTAAGACTCCTGCAGCATTGATGTGATTAATATTCTTGTTTTCCTCCTATTAGGACAGCGTAACACTGCAAAGCCTATCGAAAGAACAATGTACAGTGTTGGGTAAACGAAAAACGACCACAGAGCCCGACCCACCACTAGAGCAGCAGCTCGGAGCAAAACGCCCTAAGAAAGTGTTTCCCTATGGCAACTACGATCGTTACTATGGCTACCGGAACTACAATGCATCGCCTGCCGAAGACCCGCGGCTGGATGCGTTCGTGCAGCGTCGTGAGCTGTTTTGCGGCAAGCGCATTCTCGACATCGGGTGCAACAATGGCGCCCTGACGGTCCCACTAGCAGTCACCTGTGAACCGGTGTCCATCGTTGGGCTCGACATCGACGGTGCACTCATTTCGGCCGCCCGAAGACACTGGAAAATGGCGCTGATTAACGGAGTAAAGCTGCCGCGAAGCGACGAGAAGCGGTATCCTTTAAACACCCGGCAGGTGGAGTTTCTGCGGGCGAACTACATATACGAAGATCCGGCTCTGCTCGAGGCCGAAAGGCCCCAATTCGATGTGATACTGTGCCTTTCGGTGACCAAATGGATGCAGCTCAACTTCGGGGACGCTGGACTGCGGTTGGCCTTCCAGCGTATGCACCGACAGCTACATCCCGGTGGTTTGCTGATCCTAGAGGCTCAACCTTGGAGCAGCTACAAGCGACGCAAAAAACTTACCAAAACCATCGCTAGCAACTTCCCTCGCATCAAGCTATTACCGTCAATGTTTCAGCAATACCTGCTTGGCGATGAGGTCGGCTTTGCGTCTTGCACAGACATTCCCTTGACCTCCGCACACGGTTCGGCCAAAGGTTTCCAGCGCCCGATCCAGATCTACACCAAGCGTGCTACGTAGGGGACAGGAATCACTCGCAAAACAGGTGTGGAATGGAGAATCGACATTTTTTTTGTATAAAATGAACTAAAGTGGACTACACAGACTGGACCATCATGGGTTTATTTATGTTGCCGAAAACCGAATCTACAGCTTGGGGCCCAAGGGCAATTTAATGAAGTGATGCAATTTTATTGACCTTTACCGTGGCAATATTGCACGCCAAATTCTTCCCTTCTCCGTTGGTGTTCGCTTATCAACTGGCGCCCACTTTAACGACTCTTAAAAATGCTCCCCAAGCCTCGCGGCTCGTCGGATCAAGGTGCAGTGCTTTTTGGGCCAAAATGCGACGTTTACGTTCGTTCACCGGGCGGACTGCTTCACTGGCGACGGCCATCCAACGTGCAGCGTCGTCCGCCCTTGTTCTTGAGTTCCGGTCGGCCAAATCTAGTACAAGAGCCGTCTGGGCCACACTGCTGGCCAGCAGCAGATTCTTCTCCGGCGTTCGGAAGTTTTGGAGCAGTGCGATCGATAGGATTTGCCACAGCTTCGAACGATTCGGATGACGGTGCACCTGCGAAACCAGATACGCCAGGCACTTGTTCTTGAGTTTCTGTTCAATGGGAGAGATAAGAGCGATTAGTTTCAGTTCCGGCCTCAATCGACCGCCATACTATTACATTTTGCCAGTAAAACTGCGATACGAGGTATACGACGTGGTGGCCGTGCGTTGCATTGTCCTCGTACTTACGAAGCTCCTTTATCACGAGTTCCGTCAGTACGCCATCGCTATGCAGCAAGCCGAGTGCGCAGGCAGAGAACAGCGCCTCGATTGGTGGTTGCGGAAGCGTTATGCTGTGGACAATCGAGAGAAAGCGTTCAATGGCAATCGCACAAAGAGCCGAAGTCTCCTTACCATTGGAAAAGGATGGTTTTAGCATCGGCTTCCCCTTGGAACGCGTACACCATGGCGGACATTGCAATCAGAACGTACGCCTTCTCGAGATCGGTGTGTGCGAGGTAGCTGAGTCCCTGTTCGTACTCGGCGTACGATTCATGATATTGTGCCGCTCGGAAGTAAGCCTGGGCTCGACCGATCGACGCCCGATAGAACGCTTCACCGCGGATACCTTCGTAGCATTGGACCGCTTCCGTGTAGCGCTGTTGCTTCATTAAACAGTAGCCCAAATCGCACAGAATTTCATCTTTCGTTCGGATCTCGACTGCATCCGGGGATGAAACTTTAGCTAGGGCTTCCAGCGCCCTTCGGTAGCCTTCCGTGGCCGTCCGCCACAGACCCAACCGGCTGCTGATGTTGCCAAGAAAGCGTAGTGCCGGAACCGTTGCCCTATCGGCACGTTCGGCGCAGTGCCACGTGATGGCATCGTGCGAAACGGGCAGGGCGTGCATATCGTCGACCGCGAACCGATACCGCTCGTTGGTTTGGTAGTCGTCGGTGGAGATCACCGTGCACACCCAGTGCGCGTACCCGATTGAAGACTCCGGATGGTAGCCGAGTTGGGTGCAATGCCGGAACAGATCCATTGCCTCGTCCGGCTGACCAACAGATTCCGCGATCGTCGCTTGGCCGATCCAAGCGTTTAAAAATGTCGTGTCGCACTGCTGTGCCCGGCTGAACGCTTTGTTTGCCAGGCCAACCTGGCCATTGATCAGGTACAGCACCGCAAGGTTAGACCAAGCGGAGGCCGCCGTTTTTCGATCGATCGTCATTGCTTCCACGAAGCAGTGCTGTGCGAGGGCACGATCGTTGATGGTGCTTGTGGCGCAAATCACGCCGAGAAGGTTCCAGTTTTGCCACCGTGCCCTGTCCAGCTCAATGGATCGTTTCGCTAGCTCGCGGGCCGTTGTCAGCAACTTTACTCGCAATTCATCCGCCGTGGTCAGTGATGCGCGTCGGAAATAATTTGCGGCCAGCTCGTACCAAAGGATGGCGTTCGTCGGATGCTGCTTCATGATACGTCCGTAACAGCGGCCTGCCAATTCGGACAATTGTTCACCCTTCAGCAGCACGTTCTCACGCTGGTCACGTCCCGCTAGTCCTCCTTCCAGCTGCAAGTACGAGTGGGTCGCAGGAAACGCGGCAACGGTATCCAAAATCTTGGCCAGCTGGTGCCATAAGCATCCAAAGTATGGCTTCACTTTGATGGCTCTTTAAAAGGGGAATATGGATCTTTAAATGTGGGCTACAAGAACTCAGGCATGATTACGCCGGCTTCCTAACACCAATCCGTTGCCTCGCTTGGCACTTACTTTGTTAAATAGTCCACGCAAGCCTGGGCATGGTCACGACTTCGTCCGATTAACCTTTGACTTTGACGGTAAAAGCAAAGTCCCATGTGTGAGTCGGCAATGCCTTTAATGGCTGGAAAATATTCGGCGTGTTCCGCCAGGAGCTGCTCAAACAGCGACAGCCCTTCTTTGTGGAGCTTCAGTGACTGCAAAGAAAAGCGTACAAAGTGACTAAAAATTCCACCTCCTCCGCGAGCCGTCCCTTTGAGCGACACATTACGTTTTTGATGTTGGCCAGTTGTAGCAGCGGGTAAGGATTGCGGGGATCACGTTCGGTGATCTTCTCGAACACTTTCATGGCGGAAGTGTACGAACCACGGCCAAGGTACGCATCGGCCAGACCTTCCCAAGCGGTCTCCGAGTTCACATCGTATCGTAGTACCGTTCGGAACGCTCCGATCGCTTCGTCGTACTTCTGCCGCCCAAGATGGTGCAGGCCAAGCTGCAGTTGGGCCCAGGCTGCACCCGAACATACGGCGAATGTGGTGGAGAGGAGGGCTGCATTGGCGTCCCACTCGCCCTCACCACGGTACAGTCCGCTCAGCAGTATCACCGCGTTGCGTGCGGTTGGACTGAGATTCACACTTTTCTCCAGGCACTTGCGAGCCCGCAGCCGGTCGCCCCGCTGCAGGTAAAGCTTTGCGAGCCGATAAAAGCACTCACCATTGTTGGGATCAAGTTTGGTGGCCTTGAGAGCAGCAAAGAAGCTCTCCTCCTCGCGACCCTTCACTTCACCAAGTACGGTTGAAAGCTCCAGCTGACAATTGCTGCTGGTTTCGTGCGGGGACAACAATCGAACCGCTTCCGGCAGATTACCTTCCATTTTCGCTCTTAGTGCTCGAAGGTAGTCGATGCGATCGCTTGCAACACCTTCGATCGCTTCCAGCTCCGTGAGCCTTTCCTCGGCACCCGCTACATTGCCCAGCAGAAGCTGCGCTTTGCACCAATGAAAAAGCAACTCCTCCGACCGATCGCCCTCTGTAGCGAGCGTCGCAAAACATGCATCGGCTTCGCGTAGTTTGTCCTCGCTTCCGGAGTCATCCAGGAGGCTGATAGCGTAGTTCCGATTGGTGAGTTTCATGTTACGATACAGACTCTCCGCCAAACCGTACGCCTTCTGCTGAAAGTAGATCTCTGCCAGTAGCTCCATACACGGTCCCCAGAGGGGTTGCAGCTCGATCGCCCGCTTCAGAACCAGCTCCGCTTCCATAAGGCGACCGGTAGCGAAATGAAGACGCCCTTTTGCCAGCAATGCAGCGGCAGAGTCCGGAGCGATGATCAGTGCACGATCCACGTAAACCTCCAACGGATGCTGCAACAGTTCCGAAAGCCGCTCTTCCGGCACAATCCGTTCGGTGTACATCTTGCAAATCCACTCTAGCGGAAATATATCGTTTGGAAACCGCTCGTGCATTGCCGCGGCTACCGAGGAGAGCCGATCGAACTTGCGATCGCGATGTAACAGCTTCAGCAGGCGAAGGAACTTATCGCGCTGATAGAGGTCCTGATTGTTACCGACTGCGTTCTCCAGCACACGACGGACCTGCCATAACGAAGGGTACGGTTCGATCAAAGGGATCTTCGGTAAAAGAAAGCAAATTCCTACCAGTTCGCCTTCGGACTGCTCCAAGTCGGCATTTTGCGCCACCAGTTTTCCCAGATACTCGTACGCCGATCGTTGGCGATCGACGTTGTTTTGGTCGAGCTCTTTTTCAAGAATTCGCAACACCGACCTGAGGGATCCACTACTAGCCGCTGCAGCATACAGTTTCAAATGCAAATCTGGGTATTTGTCCGGCGTCAGGGACAGCAATTGCTCACACACGCCCGGTAGCTCCGCATCGTCGGCACAGTTGGACAGACCCTGCAGGGCCACGATCGGTTCACTGGTAGCAGCTACTGCTCGCTTCAGGTAGCCGGCTGCTTCCTTTTTGTCGCTCTCTTGATACGCCGCCCCGAGCAACAGTAAGGCCATGTAGCAATCGGTTTGCTCCTTCAGTACCTTCTACAATGTAAGCAATCTTTGTAGGCGCGTGAGGCTGGCCCCATGGAGTGACGTGGCACTTACTTTGCACAGCTTGATGGCTTCGGAGAACTTTTTATTCCTGATCGCTTCGCGAGCCTCCTTCAGGGAGGCTTTTGCTTCCTTCGAAGACATTCTCAAAACAGAAACAAGCAGCACACGACCACACGGCACAGCATTCACGACGCTCAAACAAAAACAAACCGACTCGCGGTCACGAAAAAGAGGTACAATTGACCTTCTATAAATCGCCGGCCGGGAGAGATCTAAAAATCATTCGAAGGATACTTTGATACCAATTCGCGTTAAGCTGTCAGTTCATTGTTGACATCCTCGTAGCAACGCATACAACCGCACGACGGACGCATTGGTACACGCACTAATACACGCGCCCACTCGCACACAGATGCGCAGATCGGGCACGCGCACTTGTGAAAACAAAACATCTCCCCATCGCGGGTGTGGTAAACAGTGCAAATCGGAAGTTATTTCCCGGTGGAGCCTTTTTCAGTTTTCTTTTCGCGTCTCCCGCTTCTTTTCGCACGCCCGTTTCGGTCGTATCCCGATTTGTGTACCGTTTTCTTCTGTTTCACTGCCCTCCATTTTGTACGTCCTTCGGACAGTTTCGGTTTGGTGTGTTCCCGCCGCGCCAGACCAGGCTGGCTGGCTGGGATGTCTGGATCCAATCGCACATGCAACTGTGCGGTCAACACGTTACCTGAATAGTGATGCCCAATCGGTGGCGCCGGATTAAGCTGTGTGCAGATTGGAGACTGATTCATCCGGTCACCGTACCTTTGGGAAGCTGCCAAAAGGGCAACAATCCTACACAGTCCACAGACCTGCTTCTGTTCTAGGTAACTATTGGTTGTAACGATTCAAGAGAAAAAATGGCCCAATATCGGTGCAATCAGTGTGGTGCGGACCTAAACGGTTACTTTCAATCGCATTGGCTAAGTCAAAATACCAATCGAACGTGATAAATGCGAAGTGCGAAAAATTGGTCCCTTCGGAACTGGAGTAATCTTTTATTCATTTATTACTGAAGAATGCCGCCCATCAGGGAGTGACTCGTTGTTTTAGGTTAATGTACTTCATGCCTGGCCATCGTGATCACGGTAGCTGTAAGAGCAAAAGATTAGCTTATCGTAAATTCCCCACCGAAATTCCCAATGACACGATTGTGTTTCGGTGTGTAGAACTTGTAGAGTCATTCCTATTTTGGACCACCTCGTCGTTCGTCGTTACGCAGCAGAAATTTCCCACACCTCCTCCTCCGGCCGGGCCGCGGCCGTGGGTTCGTCATGTTCGAACAAATAGCCAACATTTATGAGTTTGCTCAGGGTATGCTGGACGTGCGCGACGACTACAACGAGTTTCAACGATCCGTCTGTTGTGAGGTGTGTGACGACAAAAAGCGGCAAGCGGCAAAAAACTCAGCGACAAAATGTACCTTGATGAATACCTCCGACCGTTGCAAATGACGCAAGCACCACAGGAACGTCGGACCGCACGTGCAGATCAGCGAGACGACGTGCCAGAGTCCGTCTATCGCCCGTCAGTTACGCTGTGTATGCTGGACCAATACTCGCAGATACTGTAGATCGTGGCGCGATCGCTATCGTCAATCGTATTAGAATTAATCGAAGGTCTTGAGCCTAGCGGGCGCTCAGTAGGTTGCAGCACGGTCGCGAGATGATAAAAAGTGCTAACCAGAGTGACTAGGCCACCCGAGCGTGGCGATCGAAGTAGAGAGGGAATTTATTGACTTTTTCGAAGGTCGTCAACCGTGAGCGCATTATTCGCGGGTTCGCGGGCCACTCTAGAAGCAATTGGTGATCTTCTGCGCTCTGTGTCCAATTCCAGTGCCAGTGAAGAATAGTGCGATCGTGAGCCTATCAGCAGGACGTGAAGAGCTCGTGACCATGGAGGAGAACACGATCAGTATGCTGATGGATGTCAAGTTGGACATCCGGGAACGAAAGCTAGACTTTTCCCATATGAAGGTAAATGGATCACTTTTTCTCCTTTTGAAGTCTATTGTTTCAATGGTTTTTATTTTGCAGTCTTGGTCACAATACTACGTGCGCGTGGAAGCGGTCAAGTGCTTTCCGTGCTATATGCGCATCTCGTTCTTCTCGTCTCCGACCGATCGAACGACGGATCTAATCGTGCGCATCAACGTTCCCGGGCTGACCGTGCAGATGGCGACGTCGCGCACCAAGCAACACTCGTACGGGCTGTTCTGGAAGAACAATCGCAAACGGTGCTGTGCGTACTTTGCACTCGAAACGCAACTTCTGTGCGAACGACACCTGCGCTGGATGAAAAAGTCGATCCGGAACCTGGAGCTCTACCGGCAGGAGATGATGCAGCTTCGACGGGCCAGCCGTACGCCGGCACACGAGATCCGACAGGAGCTGAAACCACTCGACCCGCGGGCACTCGCTCCATCGTGTGTCGCCCCGTGGGACGATCTGGGAATTTATCAGAATCTCGATTCCACGGAAAATATGGCCGATTTACAAGACATTCTCGGACCACTTCCGATGGTTCCAGCGGTGGAGAAGGGAGGCGCAACTGCGCCCTCCGACAACACCAGCGTCGTCTCGAGCTGTTCCCGTCGCGTTTCCGGTGTGTCGGGTATTTACGAGGAAATTCGTGACGATTTGGTGTCCAACGTGGCTTCACGATTGTCGCGTGTGTCGATCGCTTCCGGCATCTACGAAGAAATGCGTCCAATCCCTGGGCAAGGCGGCAACGGCGATGCGGCGGAACAGGAATGTACACCACCACCGTTGCCGCCACGCCAACGTTTAAACACTAACGAAGACTTTGACGAAGCTCGTGTGCCGGAAGTGGATTATCTGAAGAAAAAGCGTCACTGGTTACGGCTGGACTCGGTGTTTGGCCGTAAACGGACCACCAGCGGTGATTCGCAGGCTTCGGCCGGTTCGCTTGCAAAGAAAGGTGTCACCAAGCACAGGTACGACAAATCTCCATCGGTGTCGGCGGCGGCGGCGGTAGTACCCCGCAATAAGGTGTGTCGGCTGCGATTAACGGAAGCTAAGCGCAACAGTTTTTCAAGTCCCGATTTGAGCCGCCTAAAGATTGACGATCTTAGCAACGGAGCCGATGCAGTCTCAGACGCTCCCGGTAACGTTTCGTGCGACAATCTTTCCGACGGAAATGGATCCTGCACATCCGAGTTCTATCCCCAGCACCTTGACATCGATTACATTGAGGAGGACTTTGCCTCATCGGAGTACATCCATCTTTCGAGCGAATCGACCGGTGCAACGACGGAGCCCGATAGTGGCCGTGGGAAGCAGCAGCCAGAGTCTGAGCTGGATCCGGGAGCGGACTGGCGTCGGTTAAATCTATCCGAGCGCATTTTCGACAGTTTCAATCGATCGGCGAACTCTTCAACGGTGAACCTGGCAGGTGCTGGTTGCACTGTAGCGTTCGTCCGGAACGAAACTGAAACGCCGAAACCGGCAACGGTTGCTTCTGTTGAGGACGATACGGCAGGTTACCTTGAAATGGGACCCCCGGGGACCGGATTTAATCGTCAGAAGCTAAATGAAATCATATTGCGCGGTGACACGAAGAAGCAACCTTACGCAGTTTCCAACGTGAATTCGGACGGTTCTGAATCGATCTACATGATCATGAGCGGAGCCGGAAAGCTCCCCGAGCCGATTCGGTCCAGTTCTACGAGCAGTAGTAGCAGTGGTGTCAGTAGTGCCAGTGACCATACCACGGCCAGCCTCGAGGGACCGAACAGTGGCAAACAGCGTAACTCGATAGACGATAAGATCGCGTCTTACTACCCGAATGATGATCGCACTCCGTCCCGCAAAGGCACGGTCTGCTCGCTCGAAGAATCGTCACCTGTTCGGGGAAGTTCCCCTTGTTGCGGAACCACGACACCCCCGGTGGTCACTACTCTTCCGAGAGCGGTAAAATCAGCGCAACGGTCGGTGGTCGAGGCTACGGTCGATATGCGGGATCGCGTTCAAGCAACATTCCGCACCCCAAAGGCGACTGCTGAAAGCCGTCGGCACTGTTTTCGCAAAATGCTGGGCGAAACGCCTGACCAGGATACCGATGGCCAATCAACCGAAAACTCACCTAAGCTTTACCAAAAGTATGCCACCGTTGCTCGTACGTGTTCGCCGAAAAAGTGCGCGAAATCGAAACCCGATGGAATGGACCGACTGGAGGTAGGCTCCGTAGAAGCGATAAAGTCCGCCGGCAAACGGTTCGGATCGTTGCCACGGTTTGGGAAGCTCGATTTGTCTCCGCTGAGAATGAAGATCAACAGTGTGCTACAGCGGCACAATTCCGGTAATTTATGATAGGATTTTGGGCCAGGTTTGTTGTTTTTTGTACAGCATTAAGAAACCGATCTCACCGATATTTATCTTCCGGAGGAGGTGGCCAGAAGACGGAATCGATTCAGATATTCGCAAATTGCTCAAATGTTACGTAGCTACTATTTAAACGCTGTTTCTTTCTGTGGCTTTTTGCCTTGCTCCAATGGATTATTTAGGGTCTGAAGTTTGCTCTCGCATTCGTTACAGATTACTATTAATTAATACTGCGTAATCTCTTGAGAAAAAAATCAATTTGTAGTGGAAGAACAGAAGTGAACACACCGTAGAAGATTGCTATAGCTTTTCATTGCCTTTGCACGTAAAACTGACGATCGTGGAACACCCATGAAAGTTACTGTAGTAAAAAAATAGGTAAGGGCCATACGGTGCTCGAACATTGTTTCATTTGCTTTAAAAAAGTAAGTTTAAATACGATAATAACTTCAAAATGATTCAAAAGGTGCTTTTGCAAGAGAAAGATAGATAGAACGGGGCTTCCGTGCTGTGAATTGTCGAAAACTGAATCAATAGTATGCTTTTATGCGCGTTTCAACGAGAGGATTGTAACATAATCTCATTAATTAGGTAGGAAATAACTTACGTTTGCTTAAATGCACGCACAAAAAGACATTTCACACCATATCGATAGAGAAATGTTTTTAGCTCACTCGCTCAGGTTCCAGCGGCAGTCTCAGGTGCAAGTTTTGGCCACTACTTTTACAAAGAAACTTACCGAACAAAACAAAGAAAAGGGACAAAGTATAAATCTACGTGTATTTGCTGCTGTGATTTTTACCGACCCACCGGCTAGGTGGACTTTTAGAAACCGGTTAATAAAGAAAAAGACGAGCAATTTTAAAGCAACAGGAAGTGCGCTAGGGTAAGATAGATTGGAGACACGTTTATATTATAAAAGCTTTATGTGCGAAGGAAAAATGCTTCAATTAACTCGCGCGTCAGCGGACCGTGCCATTCAAGAATCTCGAGTAAGAGATCAAACCATAGACAAATACGAATATCATATCATTTTCAATTGTACGTGCTGCTGTACGTTTCAAATCCCGGCATATCAGACAGCGAGAACCAGCCATCTGAATGCATGCAAAACTTACGATATTTTACGGCGGTCTCGAAATGCGTGCCTCCGTGGTCAAATAGGCGTGCTTAGGTATGAAATAAAAATATCTGCTTCAAGGTGCTGCAAACATTTTAGGTGCTAACGTTTTTGGCGACAAGAATGAAAGAAATGTTAAAACCCACTTATGAGAACAAACTGCGAACATTCATTCGATGAAGTGATACGAGCGTCCGAACGGTTTTCCCCACTCCAAACTCGTTTGAAAGCAGCAAACACAGGCTTGGTAATCAAAGCAGGCGACGCTTTGGACGAGCAGACGAACATACCCGAATATCTCGCTGCTGTTTCGATACACCGGCTTTACGGAACAGCCCCCCGGTGTCCAAACGGGGGATCCTTTTCTTACGCGTAAGAGACGGGACGAAAAGAGTATCCGATCGACGTGAGCAGGATACAGTCGCTTAGACTGAGATTTGGAGTCGCAGTCAGTCAGCTTTGATCATGTTTTTTTCGGACGGTCCGGACAAAGAATCGCTTGGTCAACTTCTCCGTATTAAAGCAGAGCTCTTCGATGCGCTATCGAAATCTTTGTCCGATTCGATCCACAGTGCCTCGAGCATACTCCAGCGAGTATGAGTATTAAACTAATAACTAATGAGTATTAAACTTGACTGTTAAAAGCGATTGTTAAAATAACTGTTGTGACTGCAGTTGTTGCATTTGTTGCTACTGCACGTGCAGTTGTTGTATTTGTTGCTATTGCAGGTGCAGTTGTTGCATTTGTTGCTACTGCAGGTGCAGTTGTTGTTGCATTTGGTGCTACTGCAGGTGCAGTTGTTGCATTTGTTGCTACTGCAGGTGCAGTTGTTGCATTTGTTGCTCTTGCAGGTGCTGTGGTTGTTGTTGCACTGCTGCTTTTGTTGCTGCTGCAGTTGCTGCAACAGGGCACCTATTTTCTTTTGCTTTTGTTGCACTTGCTGCTGCAAAGCATCTATCGTCTTTTGCTGTTGCACTTGCCGCTGCAAAGCATCTATCGTCTTTTGCTGTTGTTGCACTTGCTGCTGCAGGGCATCTATCATCTTTTGCTGTTGTTGCTGCTGCAGCTGGGGTGGCCGCTGTGAGTAGTTACTTGCTAAATCAGCTATCACCGGCATTCGAAAAATGTCTTCTTCTTTAAAAATATTGTCATGTGCTGGCCGCGAGTAGCTACCGGCATCACCACTGGCCGACATTGGAGTAATGGTTTCCATCTTAACATTATTTTTATGTGCTGGCATGGCACCGTTGGCCATGCTGCTGCCGTCGTCGCAGGAAAATGCGTCGACGTTGTATGTGAGGTTGTGAGCTTCTTCCTTCAAACCGTATTGCTGGACAATCTAATAAAAGAATGAAATAATTAATAACATTGTAATGAGTTATTACACAATTTGATTTACCTGTGTCCGTTTTGTGGCATTGTGTTGTTGTTGGGCTGTTGTAAGACAGTAATCTTCCTCTGTCTGTCGACGTTTTAAATATCGCTCCTGTAGGTTTGTGGGACGTTTAAAAGCGCTCTTTTCGAGGAATTCTTTCAGAGTGCTTCTGGGAGAACATCTCTTTTTGCGTAACAAAAAAGCTTTCTTCTGGCTTTTGAACTCATTCTTAGACAGCATGGGCAATTTTTCACCAATTTTATCCCATTCCTTCATACATTCGGGAGAATTGTACTGCTCCCCTGTGTGTTCCAACAACATATGACTTTCTTTCAACGCGCTTATGAAATCTGAGAAGTCTATTCTTTGGTAGGACTTACGCTCCTCCGGATGTTCCTCCGATGATGGATCCGATGGAGGAGTGATGTCCATTGTAACAAATTAGATTGGGGCTAAAACGAAACGGTTGTGACAGGAATTATGCTGCGTTCGCAACAAAATACATTTAGTTTATCTTATTGCAGAATGTCATCCGAACAACAAGGGACCAAACGAGCAGGAAGTCCAAATGCGCGATCTTCAAAGACGCGGCGATCAGCTGCAGCATCTGAAGCAAGGGCGAGGACCCCGGCTTCATACTACTACGAAGCGCACAGTGACAGCGAGGGGGAGGTTGATGTTGACTCTCTAGAGGCCGATAACCTGGTGATCAGCATAGGTTGTACGGAGGCGCAGCATGACACGGCAACCAAAATAGTAAGCCGTACGATGGACATTGTTAGTGAAAGCAAGTATGTTACACCAGGGACAACGCTGCAGAGTATACTGCGCGAGATGGGCGCTCATATTCCGGGCGTTCCTAGGTTTGCTCAAACGAAGTTCCCAGCGCCATGTACCATCACGCCCAGAGTTATCCGTGATCCTGCTAATAATGAAGTGGTTGCCGCCTTATGGCAACGTGATTTAGCTAAGTACGCCTGGCGCTTTGTGGAAATATTTGTCAACGCATCGTTAGCCGATGCTGAAGGACGCCCCCTTGTGAAAGGTGGGTTTAAAAGAGCGGAGTCTTTTAAATTTATTGTACTATTTCCTAATGATTGTTTACATCATAATTACACTTGCTAAAAAAATCAAAATTGCACACAAAAAACGCACCGGAACGTTCCGCGAACGCGAAACAATTTTTTACATTTTCATTCAAATAATTTCCAATTTTCGACAAAAATACTTACCGGACGCTCTGCAGAATAAATAGAAAACTAAATTTACAACCGAACGGTTGTAAAAGATATATTTGAGAAAGAGATTGTGAAATTGCTGAAAGTTTGTAACGTTGTTGACAGTTGTTGACAACGGGGCGCGGTAAAGTTACTCACAGCACAACAACCAGTGTTGCCATGTGAACCTATTTGATGAAAGTTTAAGTTTATTTTACCTTGTCCTGCGACGCTTTGCACGTTTTCTCTTTCCGATATTTGCTGTTGTGTCCTCGCAAGCTTGCTTGAATTGAAATCCAGAGCTTCCAGCGTGCTGTCGTACTGCTTGTGGAGCTTCTGCAGCCGACAGTTTTCCTTCTCCGACTCCATTTCGCCTCTTCGCCACAGGCGAATTAAGCGCTTATTCAAATCGGCCGTTGAACATCCCTTTCGGGCAAAGCGAGAATTTGTCGCGATATGCAAAAACAGCAAAGGGGTCTTTCGTAGCTTTATTGAATCAATATCATCCCCTACTGTGAAAACGTCTCTTAGCGCGAACTTTTTTCAGATTTTGGCCCTACAGTCTCTGCCATAGACAACTCATCTATCTTGGGAAAGTATAACTAAAAGCCTCCCTTTTTAAAATATTTTTGTGACCGTTCATAGCCCCTTTCCCATAGTGTGCACTTGCGATCAGAGCCCGGGAACGCTGAGAAACACTGTCAATACGGACTGTCAATGGCGGACTCGTTCTCACGAGTTTGGTTTGAGTGGCGAATGGTGGTTCGTGCGGCCAGCTTACGGGTTTTTGTGCCTGAAAATTAATCCGCCCGCCGCCGAATCAATCGGCCATCGCCGGTGGAACGCCGCCGCCGGACGCTTGTGTACGTTTCGTGTGCCAAAGACTGGCGGAAAAGTGTGAAAATTGGATTCGAAAAACTGGAAGTGGCCGCGAGTGTGTGTGAAGGAAGAAGAGAAAAACGCATTCACTCGTCCGCCGCTGCCGTCAACGTTGCTCGCTGTGGTGAGAGTGTGAGAAATGAGAAGCGTCGCGTGAGAGAGGTGCTGTGAGCCAGACCAACCACGCCTCACGCATGTGTGTATCCATTCCGAACGGACGGACGGGAGGTGGTTGGTGCCGCCGTCGCCAGCACTGTTTGCGGTTTTCCCGTCGCCCGGAGGCCGTCGAACCGCCGCAGTCCCCGTTGAGTAGCAACGAAACTCGTGATACGGCGTGAAATGTTCAATCCTCCTAACAGCGCTTTGCCGTGGAACAACGGCTACCCAGTGTCGGTGTATGTGTGCGTGCAGTAGCGGGCAAACAGCACCGTGAGGCATCATCATGCCAAGGGCTCCGATGACGATGATGCCGAGGGCACGTTTCGCTGGTTAAAAAAACCCATCAGCTTTGGGTTTCCGCATTTCTTGGGAAGGTAAAAAATGAAATGCGAAGGGAGAGTGCGTACGTGCGTGTTTGTATGTCGCGTGCACGATGTCAAAGCGAGAGAGTGAGGGAGATAGGGCTCTATGCACATGGCGGTGTAATTTATTGTTATTATTTTATTTGTGTGCGCGAATGGAATCGAGAACGAAAATAAAAGCCAATTGGTCCGATGGTCGTCCTCGCGTCGCCGGGACAAGAAACAACTAGCAACATTCGCCTTTCCAGCGATAGGGACCTTAGGAAAGCCGATCGGTGTGTTTCCGTGCGGCCATTTTCAATTCTATCACCCTTTCGCGTTTATCAGCAGCGGCTAAGCAGTGGTCCACTTTAATCGGATGGGTTGATCTGATGTGTCGAAGCCATTAAAGATATGTGTGTGTCTGTGTGTGCTCGCAAGCTGCAATCCTAGTAGCCATTTTCTTCGAATCGCCTTTTTGTCGTACAACATCGAACGAATCGGAAAAGGTTTAGACACACGTTGCGACCGGTCGGTCCGGCGGGAAGCCAACTCCCGCCAGCTCCCTGTGAAAAGCGCGAAGCAAAGCGCGCGATGGGAAGAGGTGTAACGGCGACGCAAGGTGTCGGTGACCGCTGCCCGCCTTGGTGGCCGCGCTCTCGCTGAACGTGCGTCAGTGTGTGCGTGCGAAGCGCGTTACACCGAACGAAGAGGATACGCCTGTGGGTTCGCGCCATGGCCTTTATTTCACTTCAATTATCGGGATAATGTCGGGATGGGATTAAAAGAAATCTTGTCTCATCAACAGCCACCGAAAATCGGGAGCAGCCGCAGCAGCAGCAGAGGAATAAAGTTGTGCGCGAGACATCCGAGACCACCGAAGGGCGGCGTGGTCCCGGGCAGTGCAGGAGGAGTGAACGAGTGCGCGCTTGTGTAGTGACCGAAGGGGGTGTCAGGGCGGGCGATGCGATAGTGCGACAAGTTGAGAAGGCAAACGCCGCCGCCACCGCGAAAGCAGGAAGAGAGAAGTGTGTGCGTTCGCGCATGGTCGCGTGGTGCGCCGAGGTGTGTGAATACGTGCTCAAGAGGCCTACACTTCGCTTCTTCACGGTGGTGAGCCTGGGGGCCGATAGTTCGTGAGTGAGTGCTCACAATTTAGTGGTGGCGATAGCACCTCAGGCCTCAGTCCTCAGTAGGCCCCTCAGTGGCCAATGAAATCACGGTTCTGTTGATGGTGAAAACAGTGCACATCTAGCGTGCCCCGTAAACACACCAATACACACGCGCACCAGGAGACAATACAAAAAGGGAGCAGTGGTGGCATGATTTTCCGGAAAAGTAGTGGCCAATAAACAATGCCAACGATGGCCGTGACGTCGTAGAGCACACGTAGTGCGGTCTCTCGGCTGAGGTCGCGCGCACCGTGCACCTCCCGTCATGCTTCGGGCCATCGACGTCACCAGTTACAGTGCTGACGGTGGAGAGAGCTCCCCCGGCGGGTGACACCGTGTTACGGAACCAGTGGTGTGCAGTAGTCCGTGCCACGGCGGAAAAGCTCCGTGGACATCGCCGTGAACGTCCGCGAGGGACCATGCTCAATGTGTAAGTGCTGCGTTTTTATGGAAATTTCATCCATTCAAATGTTTTTTGTGTGAATAGCCCAAGGTACTGCTGCTAAACTCTAAATCAACATAATTTCTATTTTATATCGAATGGTGGCGGTGGCCTTCTGAGAACAATCGACAACGATCCATCGCCAACTTTTCCCAGTATCTCCCCGGCCGGGGAGGGAGGTTGAGCATATAATTCTCGGAATTGTCTCAGATTCGTCGAATGCCGCAACAACGACAACTTTAAAGCCTTAACCCCGGTTTTCCATAACTCGAAATGATCGGCAAAAATAGTTTCACACGCGCCGGTGGTTGTTGATTACGCGGTCGATACGACGATACGGTTAATTGTCGTGTGCCCCCAATTCTGCGTTTTTGTTAGGTTAGGGGCTAAAATAAGCATATGGGTCCCTGGGGCGGCGTCTTCTACAGAAAGGGAACGACAGTTGCGTGACACTCGAATTTACTTGCGTGTTTCAGCGTGAAGTGCAAGGTTCCAACCCACGATTAAAGCCGGGTTTAGCACCGAGTTGGCCGTCCAACAGTTGTGAATTACAATTTCACAGTCAAAAATGTGTGCCGCCAATCGCCATGTTTGAATTGCAAAATAATGCAGTATAAATAGAACAAAAGCCCCCCTCCCCCGGGGGGCGAAACAAGGGCGCACCCGGTTGGATATTTGCGACCGGCAAACGATCTCTGTTCATCTTGAACTTCAACACGCAGAGATGTGTATGACCTCACCGCGGAGAGAAAGTTGAAACAAGTGACTGGCACACGGAGCGGAGCAGAAACCGGCAGGGCCGGCAGGTGGGACACTTTTGCGTCCGCAATCAAAACAAAAACAATTCCGTACGTACGTGTCGGGCGAACCCGCCCGAAGAAAACGATGATAAAAAATGGCCAAACATGACGCGCGTCCTACCGAAGTAATTTTGTTGTACAGCTAACGGCGAAGGCGAGATGTTGATTTTTGACCAATAGAAACATGTCTGTCGATCGTGTACGGGGTTGCTTTTACTAATTTATCGCACCCTTTTGGCGCACGCAGACCTTCCCATTCGGTTGCTGCGATTGAACTCGTTTGACATTTCGGTGTGAGCAGCACAGTGAGCAGTGATAGCGCGCAACACGATGACTGCGAGAGTGAAATGTAACGCAAGGTCCCGCTGTTGTTCAGGTATGTGCTGGCTCCTTGGAGAAGTGGAGGTGGCTGAAAGTGGGTGGGAAAGGGTGGCACGTACCTCCCCCCCACCCACACACTACTAGTGGCCGTGGTTGGAGGCCATTCGACGTACGCATACGGAACGAGATCACCAACACACGCGTACGCCCCGCGAGTGAGAGCACTGAATCGATGTAACTTCCCGCGTCTCACTGAATGAGAAGTGAGAGAGCGTAGGCTTGGAAAATAAAACACGAACGAACGATCGATTGCGATGACGGCGGCGCGACTAGTGGGCAGCAAGAGGGTGTCGAGCAGGATGGAACGTCGGCGGAGTAAGTGGTGGCCGCGGGGATAGTAACACGAATATCCCGGTCACAGACAAACGTTCATGCGCGCCATCTCACTTTCGCGCGCTCGTCCGTCTCAGCGCGCCAACGCGTGTCTCGTTCCACATTGCGGCACTATTTATAGTGCGGCGTCTCCTATCTCGGTCTCATCCCCATCATTGCGCTTCGTCTCTCTCACCACTAGTGGGCTGTAGGGTTGATGTGAACTTCAAGTATAGCCCCCCGCCCCTACAACCCGAGGCGTCGCGTGCTCCACTGCACAACTGCTCCTCACCGTCTGTGCTGGTCCGTTCCGTTAGTCCGCGGTCCCTTCCGCCGCCCCCCGGCTCTGCATATTTGATCGCATCTTTTGCGCCAGTTGTGTGGAGTTCTCGCGTTGGCCAAGCGCTAGTAGCTAGACAAGCCCGTGTAGCTACACTGCCGCTACCAATACTCTTTGCACGGCAACATCCACGGCAAAGGTTACTTAGATGGTGAGAGAAATGCGGAAGACGCGCATTCGTCGCGGCGGCTATCGTTGTGTCTTGCATGTTTGGATTGATGTTACACAGTGCGGCAGCAATGTTCCGATCATAACTCAACGAGTCGCTGAACTTAATTGAGTAAAATCACATTCATATACAAACTCAACCTAATTCACACTACGTTCGATAGCGAGATTGCCTCTATAACTTGATTAAATTTATGAAACATGCAATTGATCGTGTTGAACTGTCCTAGTAAGGAAGCGGAGTAAGTTCGAGCAGAAGACACGGACTGCAATAGGGTTCCAACCCGTCGATTTTCCTTATTGCAAAAAGTGTGTCGGTCAATCCTTCAAAACAACGGTCCCGCAATAGTTTGCCCCATTTTCCGGCAATGTCTATGCCAAGTGCCAAATAGTAATACCCAGATCTCTCGGAACATGTTTGCCGCACTGTGGATTTGAGATCCCCGCGGGCCAGAGTGGGACAGGATGATCCGCAAGACGCCGCGCGCGCGTCTCCCCTGTCTAGCCCGTTTGGGATTTGCTTTTTTTCTGTTGTCGTTGCATTTCTCACAGTTACACAACTAGCGGGTCGTGCCAGACACGTATGTGTGTATCTGTGGACGATGGGGAACTAGTTTTTCCGCCACCGGCCGCCACCACTCTACTCCACTCCTCAGGAGTGGGTCCTGAAGTTTGCGAGACCCGTTCGACAGTGGCCCCGGCCCCACTGTCGAGAGTTCTTTCAACTTTCAAAGTCGTGCAATATTTACCCCGTCGAAGCAAGCGTTTACAGTTTTTTATGTTTCGTTTGCTGCGATGGCGGCCCGATGCTCTAATTAGCCGCCGGGGTTTTTTGTGCTGCGTTTGCGTTTTGTTATTGCGCTCTCGCTCGCTTTTGGGGGTTATGTTTTCGTTGAAGCATAAAAATGCTTAAGTCAGTGCTTCTCTGCTAAAGTTCTGCTGCGTTCGGCCAGGTTTTGTTGACAGATCGATCCACTTAGTCCAGCAGACCGTGGGTCTGTTTTGAAAACAAAAACATTGCCGTTCAGCAGTTCGTGGAGCTGTACCGTGGCGGACTGGGAGCTGACCGGGAGCGGACCGTAGTACATAGAAGCACATTTCTTTTGGATGTATTTTGAGAAGCAGTGATATCTAATATTGCCTATTTTAAAAATATTCACAAGATACAAAGCAGCTTTCAGTTGACCCCACTGGATCGTGTAAACACGGCCCGTATTTCCTGTGCCTTCTTTCGCAACCAACAAGAGAGCGAGTGCGACAGCGAGCGAGCGAGCGAGAAAGAGAGCAGGATACCGTGGAAAATCGCCCGAGTTCGAGTTCCGCTTCTGCAGCTCGCCATCTCCGAACAGTAGCGGGTGTGGTGTGGTTTTCCTGCAGTATGTCCCTCGCCTTCCACACACGCGCCCTCCTCTCGGCCTTTGCCCGAGAAAATCGGGTTGGCGGAAGCTTTCGTGTCCGTGTGTTTGTGCTTGCGCGTGACATGCACACACGTGCTCCTATACACGCGCGCGCGAGCGCCCGCCCGCCCGGTTGTTGGGCTCGGTTGGTCGGCGTGGGAAATTGATCAATATTTATCGATTTTCCACCGTGCCAGCGTGGGTTTTTGGTTGGTGCGTGGTAAGAATCGTGGAAAAATTCTCTTCCCAGACATACGCACTCGTTCGGGTCGTGGTGGGCTTCGTTCGCGCGTCTGACGCGTCACTTCTACTGAAGTTTGCCGCCGCCCAGTTTTTGGGCTTAAAATTAATGAAAATTGTTATTTAAAGTTTGCTTTAACAGCAACGAAGTGTGGCTTTCGTTAAAAATAGTAACAACCTTCGCAGTGGCGGACTGTTATTTTTAGGCCCCATGCGGCGCGGCAATCCAACGACGTTTATCGCGCCCTATCGTCTTCGGCATCTCCGGGCATCTATCGGGCTGGAAAAACAGGAGAATCGATAAAGGCAAACGCCCCAAATAATGACGACGCCCCTGTGTGTGCCCGGGCATCGTCGTCCTCGTCGTCGTCGTTGGCTCTCGGGTTTTGGATGGTCGGAAAAGCGGCTTTTCCAGGGTGCTGCCAAAGCGCTCTCCAATCCGTTGTTCGCCTCGGTAGACGCGAGTGTTTATACGTACGCTCGGGAGGGATTTCCACAACACGGCCTGGCACAACTAATCGTCTTTCTTTGGTCATCGATAACAAAATGGTGCATCTTAACCAAAAATTGTTATATGAAATTGTTTGAGCATTCCTTCTTTCATTTCTTCAAACAAGTCTCGTTCAGATTCTGGAATGGTACGGTGAAAGCGGGCGGAAGTTGAATCGAGCAGCGTAAATTGTCTTTCCGCGAATTTGGCCGACCGACAGCTGAAGATGAAACCTGAAGGTCGTCGCTATGTTGACGGGCGGTCGGATGGTTGCTCCATCCTCGTTACTTGGGTTCTTGGGGGGCATCTCGGGCTAAATATATATGTATTTCTGAGCACCAGGAGCAACCTGGAGGAGGAGTGTGTACGAAATCAATATGTAGAGCAATCTCTCTTCAACGTCGTCATCATTATAACACGATCATGTCAGGCACGCCCGGTGTAGGGCCAGCGAACCGTCCTCCATCCGTGGGAGTTTGGGACACCGGTGCGGAAGCTGCGGAAAAGCTTTTAAAGTGTGTCGCCCAAATGGGGCTGATTAAATTCGCCTTCGCCATCCAGACACGGCCAGAGCCAGAGCCGGAGCCAGAGTACATTATTTACAAGGATTAAAGCCGTGGCATTGAATGTGCGTGCACGTGGTTGGTGGTGGTGGAGCATGGCTACGGCCAGCGAACTGAGAGAATCGAGCATCCTGCTGCCGCCCAACGGCGAGAGAGGACGGATACCCGGTGGTGGCACTATTTTATGCTTTAACTACTGCTCCACCCGGGGAAACGGCTCGCCAGGTTATGTAATGTTAACTCAACATCATGGCGCTCGCACGCCAAGGATCTCAGGCCAGCTTTAAGGATTCATCCGACACGATTCGGTGGCGGCACGAGCCTTCCCAGATTGCTTCTAATTTCCATAGCCTCGCTTTCGCTCCGCCGAGAGCACCGTTCGCTCATTTTCTTCTGCCCGTGCCTATTATTTATGCATGAAGCATCGATTTTTGAGGCCCTTCTTGCTGTACTTGCTCTGGCTGGCTGGCTGGCTGGCAGGCTGGTGTGTGTTAACGGTGGGCTCCATCCGGCCACGGCAGCTGCCTCCGCCGTCGAGTCCGGAAGTTCGGATCGGATGCTCGGTGTATTATCTCTCGCGTGCGTTTTCTCTTTGCTTTGGCCAATAAATTAATCATCCTATCCTCTGAAGGTTTGACCAGGGTTCCTTAGGCCGTTGGGTGGGTTTATGTGAATGTCCTGTGGCCATTCTGTGGCCCGGAGGAACTCCGAAAATGAAGGCGGAATCAAGGAGGCCTACATCGAGCGACATAGGAAAATCATCTCCTTGCGTGGTGGCTTTGAAAAGGAAAAGAGTTTGGCACGCAACCGGGCCACGGCGGGTGCGGTTTTTACGGTCTGTGATTGCATCACAGATATGTTCGGTTCGGTTTTCATTCTCGTTAACCACACCGACCGCCACGGGGGAAATTTTCTTCTCCTGAAATTCCAAGTTTTTCCAAGTCCACCAAACCCAACAGCGAGAGAGAGAGAGATGATGATGATGAGAGCACACAGCATAATAAGCGAACGAGAAATACCGCTACATAAGGGCCATGCGATGCGGTGAAACTCCAACACACAGACACACGCGCGCACACGAAGTCTATCTCACGATGCCCGGAAACTGGATCGTCGTCGTCGTCATGGCCCTTCATGGCTCTGCACCGAGCGATGGCCAATGAAAAATCCTCGCCAGCAACGCGAGAGGAGAAGGGCACCACGGGCATTATCGATCCGTTTTTCCAACGTCCCCCAGCATCGGCGGCCGAGAGAGAGAGAGAGAAAGAGAGAGAGTGATGCTGTGGCGCTACCGCGGACCACCGCCAGAGTGCGTGCGGGAACTTTCTGCTGATGCCACTGCTTTAAACGCGCAGAATTTTCTCCGAGTTTTGTGGAAAATCATCCCAGTTTATGTTTCGCCCGCTCGGCCCGTATCCGGGCAACATAAATCGATACCTCGGGTTCGCGTTCCTTTCCATCCTGTTCCTTGTGGCAGAACCACTACCGAATACCAAGGAATTAATTGAGAACAGAAACTCTACATTTCATGGAAACCCCCATTTGCGGATCAAAACAACGAACGGAAGCTGCTGGATCCCATATTTGGTGTGCGCTCGATGGAAAGTGCCACTTTAAGTGGACTCTGACGCGCGCGCTCCCTGGCTGCACTACCCTTGACATGGCCGCCAGGACGATCTTCCTGGATTTTTTCTGCTCTTTTTTCGTTCCGCTTCCAGCCGGCGCGTGGCGTTTCTCTGAGAATTCCTTCCGACGGGCGGTCCTAATGTTGTTTACGAGAGACTTCCTTCGAGAGTGAAAATGACGCGCGTGCGAAAGATGGCGAGAGAATTTAATGTTGGTAAAATGGAAAAATGTGACCCCAACAGAGAGAGAGAGAGAGGGAGACGAGGGAAATAATGATGATGAAATAAATTGATTGATAACACGGTGCTCTGATATGATGATGGCCATTGCATGTGTGCGAATTAAAGAGATTAAAGCTTCACTGGGCCCGGTCTCCATTATGAGCTCTGTCAATAAAGGGCCGTTCGGATAGAAGAATTGTAAACATATTGCATAAAATCGGGATCTAAACGGCGGGTTTTGGAAATTATAATTAAAGCCTGGCTGATGGCTGGGTGATGGTCATTTGCCGTACTATTTTGGAACTCGCCATTTATTCACCGATGTGGCGGCGCAGATCCAATTGGAGTTTGGCGAATAATTTAGCATAATAGGATTTGTAATTGCTTTCCAAGAGTGGCAGGAATCTGCCTCGGCCTGATGGAGTTTTCCTGTTAATTCACCGACCGGCCAACCTCCGACCTCCTCCATGGTCCATCGTGTGCCAGACGTGCTCTCTTTCTCTCTTTCGAGCTCTCTCTTGTGAAAAGTGTGAAAATGTTATCACATCAAATTAAATTAAACTTGATGGTTTTCCGCGTCGCTTGGTGTGGCTCCGCCCGGCCTGTGCTTCTCCCTCTGCTGCTTGGTTGGGGACAGATTTTCCGTTCAAAAGCCTCCATCGCCATCCATCGGTGTGGAAAACGCGCCCCTCGCGGGGGAGCTTCCTGGGGTCGCGTGAGACTGATTTTTCGGGGCATCAACTACTTTCTCGGACCACACTCGGCAGAGTGTCCATTAACAGCTACCCTCGCTCGGGATAAAAGTCCTCGAGGTTGGTTTTTTTGGTGCCGGGCCCGCTGGTGTGTGCCGATCGATAAAATGCGCTGTTTTTGTTCACGCTCCGGCTCTCTGTGGCTTCGGGTGCCGCGTGGCCCATCCTTTGGAGGCGCTTTTCCGGAGGGCGGTTGGTACCATTTCCGCCGCTACGTGACACGCGTCGTCGAATGGTCGCAATTCATTCATTTGTGGGCGCACTCTCTTTCCTATTTATTTTCCTGTTCGGTTCGATCAATTAACGGGCGCGCCGTTCTGTTGTTCCGCGAGGCCGACGAGGGCAGCAGACAGCGATTTAATATACAAACAAACCCATCCGCGACGGGCAGTTGAGAGAAGCGGGAAGATGAAACCCTCAGCCCCAGCGGCAGACAGGCAGCATTCCTTGCGGCAAACACTGGCGAACGCGAAGTGCAATTTATGTTCCTTCCACCGGCGAGCGAGCGAACGGTGACCTACTTTTTAACGCCATTTCCCGTCGCTTGCCGGAAAATCCCATTCCGCTAAGTGCAGTGCCAGTGAGTTCCCAGGGGAGCTAGACGGGGGAGGCGTACTGGGCGAGGCACTTGCCGGAAAAATCATTGCGCGGTCGCGGGAAGTGCTAGAATGGCTAGACCAAGCTATTGCATAACTTTCGTTTACTTTCCTTTTTGAGTTCGATCCGAATTGAAAACAATTACAAACCATTATCGTTTCTTTCGAGTCCAATTTTCCGATTATGTCCACGGATTCGGATTCTGTAATTAAATCGTTGCTTCAAAGCAAAATGGTTCCATGGTCCTCTGCTCCAAACTTATTCGCTTTGCGGGTCCTCTTTCATTCTAGTGCCGGCTTTATTGCTTTATTTTCCCGCTAAAAGTTCCCGTGTGCCGGGTGGCCAAACACACCACACTCCCGCCGATCACGCTGGAGTTCTTGTGCTATTTTTAAACGGCGCGCCGGAAAATGCAACTGCAACACGCGAACGGTTTGTGGCGTGGCGCCGAGTCAGGCCAGGGCGCGGTCGGTCGGCAGGTCGTGCCACGGTGGCGGAAGTTTTTATGAGTGACCTACATTTCAGCGTCAACAAGAGACGAGGTGGTGCGCCGGCTGGTATGCGTGTGCCGTTCCCGACTTCCATTCGGAATCGAACGGAATTTCGAATGAATTTTGTGGCCGCCGAACTGCGTTTGGCCGTCCAGTTCTGCTTCCTAGTTCCAGTTTGTAGTTTGTGACTCATGCTGAAATCAAAATATTGCTCTACTCACTCATATCCGACCGATTACCCATCAGCCAGCATGTGGCAGAGACTCCCCGACATTAATAGGACATACCACGTGCCGCGTAGCAGCGGTCTCACGTGGCGCGCTGCGAGATGATGATCGTTTCGGGGTCTCCGTCTGCGCTTTTGACACGCCAGAAATCGATATTGCACGTGTGTGCCGATGACGACGACGGCGACGACGATGATTCCGAATTCCGGGGGGTCCCAGGATCAACCGATAGCGAAAGCGCGACTTTGATGGCTGGCTCTCGGCTGTGGCACCTGACGGGAATGCTCAATTGTTGCCGTGGTGGTGCCAGGTTTGATGCAATTAGACGCGGATCCACTCACGTGTAGTGGCCACCATCACCAGCTAGTGTGAAAAAGAGAGATAGTACCCCGGAAACACTTTCTCCGCGCGCGGACACACAGTACATTGATCGGTTATGTCGGAAGTTTTCACATTTTCGAGCGCTGCTGCTGCGCTCCGGGATACGCTAGGTGATTGAAGCAGGCGTTGAATTTAGAGACCGCGGGTTTTCGACAATTTTCTCTGCAGGCTGAAGGAACTTAGATCTTTGGTGTTTAATGGGACTTTCAGGGACGCGGCGGCATGGCACAAAGTTTACGTTGTCAGTGTCAACTATGATTTGTGCCGAAAAGAGATTATTTTTCTATCTTTCTTTTACGTGGCCTGCTTTTCAAAAAGCCGGGAATATCAAGCTGTCAGAACACACATTTTATCAATGCGAAAATTGTAACTTCTTTAATCCGTTCATTCGAAAGATTGCGATTTTCTACAGCTACTACTGCAGTGTTCAATAAGTTCAGAGCCTTGAAAAAAATAATTTTCATGATTTGAAATACACTTCATTATTCTGTCATTCGACGATTTACCAACACGATTGAATTGAAACTTCACATACCATAAGAGTTCGTAACAGCGCCCTCTGTTCGGAACGTAGCTACGAACTCGAGCCTTCAAACTTTGTGAACACACCTCGTATTGTGGCCAAAAAATAATGGGGATCACTTGTCTTCAATTATCCTTGTGTCCATGAATTCCTTCCAAACGATGCTGTGCTTCAATAGCCAATTCTTGGTTCAACTTCCTCGTAAAGTTTATCCGTCACATTTCGGTGATCATTTCTTGATCAACTTTCGATTCCGTAATCACCATATTCGCCTGTACTTTGCACTATGTGACTTCTGCCCATTCGGTAAACTCAAGATGCCGCTCCGCTGGACGCTTTTCACAGTCACTAGTTGATATAGAAGTCGAAACGAAGCAAGTGTCGAAGGCTATTCCAAAGAGGGATTTAACTTTGAGGATCATAGCATAAATTTAGAAGAATAAAGAAAGATTATTTGATTTATTAATAAATTCCCAATATATTTTGACCACAATAGTATTCATAAGCGAAATGTCGTATAATTTATAAACCGACGTGTTCGGGTTGTTTTGTTTAATAGCTGACACATTATTTCTCGGTAGCACAACCACAAATCGAAAGGTGTGGTATGATTATTAATTACAAATTACTTGGCTAACGCCATTAAGAGCTCGAGAACTTTTAGACGAGTGTTAGATTTGGGCGCGTATTAGTGGTCGACGCAATAGACCCCACGTGATGGAGACCGCGCTGCGCGCACACGTGTGCTGTTACGCGTCACATGTGCACACGCTGCCAAAGAAAAAGAACAAAACTTTCCGTTTTCAGCTATCAGAGAGTCACCTCGTCGAAGGCCCTCCACCCCGAGAGGTGCGGGTGCGGGTGCGTGGCTGTGTAATGTGTTTTATGATGACGGCCCTTCAACTTTATTGCCCTAGACTACACGCTTCCGGTACTAATCTTCTCGAGGGTATTTAGCAGAAAAAAGACAAACGATGACACTTCACAGCGAGAACAACGAACTCGCCCTGGTTCGCTCGTGTATCGTGTGTGAGGTGAGGTGGCGAATCTGCTTATGTATTCTGGGTCAGTTTGAAAATAAAACCCTCGGCGAATAATCAATATCACTACCGCCGCCGCCAAGCGCGATGCGGTGTTCGATGATACGCCGCGTGCCAGTGATATGGCACGCGTATGATGGAGAGAGAGAGCGAACGAATGGCCACCGAACGACCGACGGACCGGCTGTTTACGAGGAATTATGATTGTTTGCACATTTCAAGGTCGTTGACCGCGGCCAGCGGCACCACCATCCCGCGCGCGTTGCGTGACCGTGGGCAATAAAAGTGTGTTGATTTGTGACATCTCGTTCTCTCCGGTGACGCCACCATTAATCCCACACATACTTACAATGTACACGTTTATCGGGAGTAGGCGAAGGGGCGGCCCTATTAATAGGCCCCTTATCGAGTGTTCGATTTTGAATTTCTTCGAACGGGTTCTACGATTTAAAAAGGGTTTCATTGTTTGTCTTTCTCTCTCTCTCTCCCGCTAGTGAAAATACGACAACCACGGGAACGATGCATTCGCTCCACTGCAGCATAATATCGGCATCGAAGAAGCACCATCAGAAGCACCAGCAGCAACAACGGGAGCAGCTGAATCTGAGGCCGCGCACTGAAAGTAGGGCACTGAAAGCACTCTTATTAATAGAGCAGCAAAGGAAGCGGAAAACGGCGCACTGGTGGCAGCAGCAACAGCAACAACGGAGACGTTTCTTCGTCGATCATCAACAACGGCAGACAACAACATTATTAGACGGGCGGGCGTCGTTCCTCCGGCGGCAGCAGCAGCATCAACCTCATCCTCTGCATCGTCGGGGAACGATCGGCACGCGCCGCTGCCAAGTCAACGACCCAGAGCATCGGGCCGAGTGAGAAATGTGGGCCGCCGTGGCCACCATCGCCGTGTTTGTTGAAGGGGAAAAAGAAGCAAAAGTTCGTAACGTCATGCTCTCTCACGGGCAGTGAAAAGTGAAAACGCGCAAAAGGCAATAATAATTTAGGCGCATTCGCGGCCACCTCTCAATAACATTAAATGACGTGAGTGTGGGTGCTGAGGGAATGCAAGTTTATCGAACAAAACGCAAACAAAGGCGAATACGTAAACAAAACGTACAGAGTATTAGCAGCAGCAGCAGCCGTGAGTAGGGAATTCGGCGAGGACAGTAGCGCGCACGATCGGCAGGATGGCCACGCCGAATTATAAGGAGCTGAAGCTGCAGTCACCGGCCGGTGCCGAGCCGTTCCTGTACAACTGGCCGTTCTCGATCGGTACCGGGCACGATTCCGGGATCGAGCTGATCGAGAACGTGCGCTGGGTGTGCGAGGACATGCCGGAGATCAAGTCGGCGATCGAGGAGATCGATCTCAACAAGCTCGACACGGGCGATTACGACGCGATGAAGAATCTGTGCGATCGCTTCAATCGCGCGATCGACAGCGTGGCCGCACTGGTAAGTCTGGCTGCTGTTGGCTGGAGGTCAAAGAAGTGGTTTTATTAACTAATAAATTTGTGCTTGCAGGAAAAGGGAACGTCACTGTCGAACCAGAGGTTTACGTACCCTTCGCGGGGCCTCCTGAAGCACATCATCCAACAGGTGTACAACCAGGCGGTGGTGGAACCGGAGAAGCTTAACCAGTACGAGCCGTTCTCGCCCGAAGTGTACGGCGAAACGTCGTTCGATCTGATCTGCCAGATGATCGATCAGGTGAAGATCAGCGCGGACGATGTGTTCGTCGACCTCGGGTCCGGCGTGGGGCAGGTGGTGCTCCAGATGGCCGCTTCGACGCCGGTTAAGGTGTGCTTCGGGATCGAGAAGGCGGACGTGCCGTCCAAGTACGCCGAGGGCATGAACACGACGTTCAAGCTGTGGATGCGCTGGTTCGGCAAGAAGTACGGCGATTACGAGCTGATCAAGGGTGACTTTCTGGCGGACGAGTACCGAGAGAAGATAACGGCGGCCACGATCGTGTTTGTGAACAACTTTGCGTTCGGCCCGAACGTGGACCACCAGCTGAAGGAACGGTTCGCCGACCTGAAGGATGGGGCACGGATCGTGTCGTCGAAGAGCTTCTGTCCCCTCAACTTTCGCATCACCGACCGCAATCTGAGCGACATCGGAACGATCATGCACGTGAGCGAGATGAGCCCGTTGCGGGGCTCGGTGTCGTGGACCGGAAAACCGGTGTCGTACTACTTGCACATTATCGATCGCACCAAACTAGAGCGGTACTTCCAGCGGCTCAAAACGAAGGGCACCGACGACGGCACGGGCAGCGGCGTGACCGGCAGTGGTGGCAGTGGCTCTCAGTCGACGCGCGCTTCGCGATCACGCAAAGAGAATGCCAGCAGCCAGCAGAAGGCACTGATCGCGATGAATGATGACAGCACGTCGGACAGCGATGCAGATGGCGGCAACGGTATGGTGGTGTCGTCGGCGACCGGCGGACGGAAGCTTTGGGCGGACTGGAACAGTAGCAAGGACGGCAAGACGAGCCCGTCGGAGGAGGAGAACAACAACAATAGCAACAATTCGCCCGTTCTGCGCAACGGCCGGATACCGGTGGGGACGAAAAAGCGGCGTAAGATAACGCGCACCAAGGCGACGGTGAAAAAGTCGGAATTGGGCGCCGCTGCTGCCTCGATGCTGGCTCCGAGTGCCGCCGCGGCAATGGCGCTATCGATGGGCGCCGTGGCAGGGCCGCCGGGACCCGGTGGTAAGAAGCGTGGTCGGGTCAAGAAGGGTCGCCAGCGGCGACCACTTAACATTGCCGGGCTGGATCTGTTGCACAACGAAACCCTGCTGAGCACGTCGGAGCAGATGATCGGCAAGCGGCTTCCGCCGGCACCGGGCTGCGTGGATCAGTTGCTTACTTCGCTGGCCGGCGACATGCAGCACAGCGAGCTGGACATTCCCGATGCCCCGTCCGAGACACCGTACGCGCTACAGATACTGCTGGACCTGTACAAGTAAGTGGACCGTCCGACCCACGACGAAGACGACGATGCCGACGGTTTTCTCATTTTGATTTTCTTGTTCCCCTTTGTTCATTTGTAGATCACAGTTTATGCGGGCTATCGATGCGATGCGCAAGCCGTCCTATAGAGACAACGTGCAGCAGCAGATCGAGCGCGAAAGGGAGCGCAATCAGTGGCTGCTGAACCGGGCAGGTCAGCTGGAGAAGCAGATCAAGGTGCTGATCGATGACAGTGTGGCCCTGCTGAAGGCGCGCATGAACGAACTGGGCATCAGCACGACGAGCCAGAACGATCTGCTGTGCAAAGCGAAGGAGATCGTCGGGCGGCACAAGGAGCTGCAGGTGATGGCGGCCAAGCTGCAGAACCAGGTGAACGTGATGGAACAGGAACAGAAGCGGCTGGTTGTGCAACACGTGTCCAAGCTGACAGAGCAACAGCAGCAACAGTACAACACCATCATCAAGGCCGAGGACGTGGAGCTGACACCGTCGAGTTCGAGCGAGTTGGTGCTGAAAGCGATCGCTAACACGTTGGCGCAGCGCAAGAAGCTTAACGCGCAGGTTTCCAACCTCGAGAACGAACTGAATCTGATCGAGAAATTGACCGACGAACGAAAGGTTACGATGGCCGTCGGAGGTGCAGCGGCGCAGCTGCCAGCCTCTAACACGGCGACCATCATAACCGTGGCCCGCGCCACGGATGTTCGTGATCGAGGGGTGGTTGATGCTCATTTGCTCAGCTCGGCGGCCCATCAGCAACGCGATCAACCAGTGATCGATGGGATGAAGGCAGGCGATGCATACGCGTCCCGCGGCCCCACGGGAACTCTGGGTCTGCACCATCATCCTCATCAGCTTCAGTCCGTTGTTCCGCAGCAAAGCCAGGTGGTACCATCGATCGCCGCTGGCCACGGCACGACCGGCCTCCCAGTGAAACAGGCAGGTTCCGGTGGTTCCAGCTCGTCGAACCGTGGCTCGCAGCGAAAATCACGCGAACACCGGACACGCTCGCAAGAGTGGCCCGAAATTCCGGACATCGGCAAGATCGAGGAGAACAATCCGGAAATTTTGGCCCAAAAGATTCTCGAGACGGGCCGGCAGATCGAGGCGGGCAAACTGTTGGCGGCAGGCAAGCACAGCTCGGCCAAGGATCATCGTGGTGCCGGCGGGGACGTTGGCAAGCAGCATGCGTCGTCGGCAGCGGCGGCGGTGGTTACTCTGGGTCCTCAGCCGCCCGTAGCCCCCCAGCAGCAGCAGCAGCAGCAGCAGTTCCATCATCAGCCAGATGCAGCCCTTATGCCAGCGCCCGTTTCGACCATAAATAAAGCCCACCACCATCCTCGCGTGGTCAGTAGTGGGTCTTCTGGGGGCCCGTTGCCTCTTCAAACCGGTGGAGGATTGCAACTTCCGAAATGCTACGTACCTGGGCCGGATCCGCACGGACAACGGGCAGCGGCATCGACGGCGACATCGACGGCGGAGGCAGTGGCAGGAGGTGGCCGCGGAAGTGGCAAGATGCACGATTCGCACAAGGTGGTCAACTTTGAGGATCGCCTGAAGAGCATCATCACATCCGTGTTGCAAGGATCGCCGAAAACTAGCGCAACGACCACGCCCGGGTCGTCGAGTGGTAGTGGTGCTGCCAGTGTCCCGGCCCCATCGACCGGTTCTGCGCCGCCACCAACACCACTGCACCGTCAAGCGATGCTGGTCGAACCGCACTCCGCTGGGTCACCGTTGAAATCTGGATATGGTACCGCTCCCGGTGGTGTTGGTAAGACGACAGTTTATCTGCAATCGTCACCCGGTGTCGTTGCCGGTTCGCATCATTCGCATGCGGCCATGGTCGTTGCTCAAGACATGTCGGCACGATCGGCCGGAGTTCCCAGTCCAACGGCACACCATCCTCAGCAACATCTTATCCACCATCAGCAGCAGCAGCAGCAACAGCAGCAGCAGCAACATCATCACCCCCATGCATTACACCATCAACAGCAGCACGGCGGAATGCTGAATGTCATCACGAGTGGCCAGCATCATCATAGCCTCAACCCTAGCCCCGTTACGACCTCGTCGCCCGTGCCAACGGCATCGTCCCCGTACAAGATGCACCCCACCAATGCCTCGACGAAGATCTCACCGAGCAAATACCAACACTATCCGAAGGGAGGGACGACGGTCCCACAGCAGCAGCAGCAGCAGCATCCCAGCATCCCGAGTCATCACTCGCCGGGTGGGGCCGTCAGCACCCATCAGCAAATCTTGCAGCAGCAACAGGAACGAGAACGCATCGATCGAGAGCGATCGGTCGCTCTGCTATACGCAACCCACGGTGGAGCAGCGCACGGTGCAGACCACCAGATGCATCACCATCATCACCGTGGCCCACCAATGGCCGGCGAGGGTAAGATGGAGTTTAAGGCACCTGAAAACTTCCGCTTCGATCCACGAGCCACCGGCAACAACTCGGCACCGATCGATGCAACGACGACGGTGGCGTCCTCGGGAGGCGGGCTTCAAAGTCACTCGCGAAGTTCGTCGACCAACTCGCTGGACAGTCTTCCGATGGACTACGGGCCACCGGCCAGTGGGTCCGGTGTTCGTTATCACCATCTCGGCGGTGGTGGCGGTGGCGGTCAACAGCAACCAATACCACTCGTAACCCACTCCCCCGGTCACGGTTCGTCGTCGTCTTCGTCGTCTTCCTCGCAGCAGCATATGTTGCAGCAGCAGCAGTCGCAGCACCCGCAACACGCCGGCGGCCACGGAGGAAACAACTCTCGGCCTGGTTCGACTTCTTCACAGCCTGACTACACGCAGGTTTCGCCAGCCAAGATGGCTCTCCGAAGGCATCTGTCACAGGAGAAACTTACACACCCGTCGGCGGCGAGTGGACCGTCGGCAGGTCATGGGGGCGCCGGAGGCATGGGCACGGTGAAGACGATCGGTGATCTGGTGAATGGGGAAATCGAACGAACACTGGAGATCTCCAACCAGTCGATCATCAATGCAGCCATCAACATGTCCGCCCACCCTCCAGCGACGGGCGGTGGTGCGGCCAGTGCGGCTCACAACACGGTCATCAACACGAACGTGCAGCGTCCGGAGCGGGTCAGCATTCGCTTGCTGGAGGATGGGGCCGGTCAGTCGGTGGTCGGACCACCGAGTGCCTACAGTCCCATTTCGCGACCGGGCAGTGTCGGGGAGCAGAGCAAATCACCGATCCAGCATCTGCACGGTGGCCAGGTGGTTGCCCCACCGCAAGGCTACAGTCCGAAAGTGATTGGTGCGAAAGGGGGAACCGTTCCGGGTGCAACCGTATCACCCCGATCGATGGCCACCACCGCACAGCAACAACAACAACAATACTCACCAGTTCCTCCGTCCGGTGGGAGTGCTGGCCCCGGTTATCAACAACAATCCGGACGGCATGAATCGCTACCGTACATGGCACTGCCCCGTGCTGACATGAAACCCTACCTGGAGTCGTACTTTAGCGATGAGCAGAAACGGCAACAGCAGCTCCACCACCAGCAGCAGCAGCAGCAGCACCATCTGCAGCACCCGATTCAGTCGCCCTCGCCATCATCGTTATCGTCTTCCCACAGTGCCCATCACCAGCAGCAGCACGGCATGATGCACCGCGGCGGTCCAGGGCACCCAGGGGTGGTGGATCTGCACCATCGAAGCTCGGGTGGCGCAGTAGTGATCGAGCCGGCGTCCGGCATGATGGCACGATCGCGTGACATGCTGCTCATGGAGGAGGGCCGCATGGTGGATCGCCTCAATGGGGGTCCCCCTCTGGAAGGTAACGCCGTGGCGGCAGTAGGTCTTCGATCGAGGGGTGTCTAAACAAGGTTCCGCTGTTTTTTGTAGGACTGGCTGCGTCGTTGCAAGCGCGCGTCATTGCCACGCTAAAGATCAAGGAAGAGGACGAAGAGCGCAACCGGCGCGATTTGGTGGGAACCGCCATCAACCATCACCATCATGGTAACTCCGTGAACCTTAGCAGCAACAGTAGCAACAGTAGCAATATCCACGGTGGAAGTGGTGGCCTTCAGATAGTACAAACCGCACACATTAAGTCTGAAAGTGAGTGGCGCTCGTGGCGTCGGTGGCGGCGAGATCGGGATCGATTCAATTTCACGATTCGCTTTCTTCCTACAGAATACGCCTCATCATCATCATCTTGCTCCTCATCATCAACCTCTTCGCAATCGTCCTCGTCATCGCTAGCCCTAAAGCGAACGTCGCCGATTATCGAACATCCGGCCGGCACTCGGCCACCGAAAATGCTCTACACGAGCTCTGCGTCATCGGCATCGTCGGTACCAGTGGCCACTAGCGAAGCGATGCTCATCCACAGCAATCCACAGGCGGCGGAATTGCACCACCACCATCGGGGCGGCAACGGTTCCGGCCCGACCAATGTCGCAGCCACCGGTGTGGGGCCATCACCGGTTAGTGGTGGTCGCAACAGCGGGCTACTGGTTGCTCCGCCGATGGTGATGAGTCCGGAAATCAATTCCCTTTCGGTCGACGACGACGGTCGGCGCCATCTGCACCATCCGCTTCACCACAATCACCACCAGCTGCAGCAGCACCACCACCACCACCATCAGCTTCACTTACGGCAACACCAACACTCGCGGAATGACGTTGACGGTAAGCGTTTTGGATCGGAATTTTCACCTTTTCCCTGAGCAAATCGCTTTTGTTTTGTTTTGTTTCGTTGATGGTGAAAGTTCTGGTTCTCTTAATTTCGTGTACCCTTTTTTACTTTCGTACCCAATGGCAATGGCGCTTTTTAGTAGTATCTGGCCCTGCCGACTAACGGAGGGTTTCGAGAGTTCATTTTCATGCTTTAATTTATTATTTGTTTCGTGCAATGTCGAATTCGTAACGCTTCGATACGATTGGTTCTCCGTCTATCTACTGGTCTTCTGGTTAATGCTTTTTCGTTTGATTTGAGCTTGCCTTTCTACTTTCAGTTGTGTGCCGTGTATTGACTACTTCCTTGTCCTTTTTGTGTGTAGCTGTTGCTTTTTCTATACCTTCTAAACGAATGTGCTAATCCTCATTGTAATGATTTACGTGTTTGAGCTACCTTCGAAATACGATTTGTCGGCCATGAACATGAACGGAAAGACGGCTCCAGAATGAGTGGCTCAGAGGAATGCTAATCCGCTATGAGTTTTGATTGTCGTAACCCAGGGATTGCTTTGATGAAAGCGCTGCTAAGCACAATGCCGCGACCGAGCTGTAGCTTGCTCTCGTTGTGTTTGTTTAATAGTACACAGTGCATAAACAATATTATTTTTCTTCCGTTTCCTTCCATCACGCGCTCTCCAACAGGAACAGCTACTGTCATTAGTGCTACCTATTATCGATAGCTAGGGGTATCGAAGCCACGGTGCACGCTTCCGCGAACCAGCCGTGAAGAAGTATCAGGTACCGTGCGTGCGTGTGTTTGTGTGCGTGCCAGCAATTTATCTCACCCTCCGCTTGATGTCGTGAGCTTTCATGTAACGCATTGCGTTCGTTTTTCTAATCACAGAAAAATCACGCACGAAAATCGCACAAAACCCAACCGCGGTTGGTTAAAACTCCGCCGTCCATTCGGGCCAGCGCACTGTCACTCTCGGCCCTAGAGATGTTGTCCCTATAGAGGGCACACATTTACACTGATGTTTCGCTTTTATGAAAACATAGGCCACCAAGCTGCATAGGATTGCATTTCTCTGAGCCCACTAAATCTGCGTTTCTTACGTTTCTTTTACTGTAGTTTCCTTTTGAGACAGTCATTGTGTCGCGCAACCCATTGTCCTTGATGAGCCGTCTCGGTTGTATCTAGTAATCTACGCGAAGACAAGATTCAAGGCAGAGTTTCAATGGTCAGTTCTATTAGCACATATTTTAAAAGATATAGCGCCATCGTTCTTGGAGTTCGATAGCCCTGGATTGGTGACTTGGTTGAATTATTTCGCTTTATCACTACTTGTACCACATCGGTGTTTTAGCAATGATGACATCTTACCATCCAAAATCTTCCGTCAATCTTGCGTTCGTAGGATGCTAGATGGGCTCGCGTTGTTTTCCCAGCAAAGTCGGTACTATTAGTTTTGATGTTCTGCTTTGACGCTTCTAGTAGTATTTGGCACAAATTAGAACACACGTTTGATTTGCTTCATATATATGCACTGTTGATAAGAGTTTGTTCCGATATAGCGTAGAGTAAAAGGTTTGCCAGTCTACACGTACTGTTTCGTGTTTTACGGCTTCAACAGACGAATGTTGGCGCAATCTACTTCCCCGATACTGTTGTACAAAGCAGGTGTATCCGTCCATTATAAGCTCGTTCCCTCGTTCCTTGGTTCGCTTGGTTCCGGGGTTCGCTATAACATTCTTCTCCGTCTCCCGGGGTTTGCTCGTTGTTAATTTCGTTATGTCGTGTACGGTATGCTAGCATAGACCACCCCATGATTTTCATACTCGCCAAGCATATGCACGCTTGAGTAGATCGTTTGAGGACAATAAATCGCCATGCTGGTTTGGAGTCGCATTGGTTGGGTTCGCTGTCTCTACTACCAGACTGCTGAGTTCGATGAGGTGCAGATTCGCCATTTATCTCAAAGAAGGAAGAACAGAAAATGTATAAACATTGTTGCCTGTCTGTATATGAGTGTGTATATTGGTCTTAGGGCACGGTACTCCTCGTCTGATCGCCGCTACTACCATTACTACTTCTACTACTACCTTTACTACTTCTACCGCATCAACTTCAGCTACCTCCGACAGCGGCGATGGTGGTGGTGATGGTGGTAGTTTTTACTTCACTAGTAGTGACGGTGCTTCGTCTAAAACTTCCAAAACCACCATCGGCATCCGGTCACCGGCGGCCAGATACATGGTACCGAAACGCAAGCCCAAAGAAGGAAAGGAGAGTGTCAGTAAACAGACGACTGCAACGTCCGATATGAGACCGTCGTCCGCCTGCTCGTCGTTGGTTGCTGATGGGAAGCCTAATAATACGACTAACGTAACTACCACTATCATATTCAACAGCGTGACCGGTACGATCGAATGCACCAGGGAAGGTGCTTCGGGAACGGTCACGCCGGAGCCAATGGCCGCGGCCACCGTGTATAAAATTCTTAACTCGATCGAAGACGCACCCCCGTCAAAGATGGCGATCATGGTTGAAGCTGGTGGTGATGATTGCCGAAGAAAGGGAACTAACGATTCGTCCGTTAGTAGTTTGCGGTCGGCGGTAGTACACGATCGAGAGGGATTAAGCTTCGGTGGTGTTGCTGCTGCTGAAGCTGAAGCTGTTGTTGCAGCCGCTGCTCATCGAGTAGACTCTAATGTTCTTCCAACAAGCTTGACGGGTTCCTTGGCAACGGCTGATGTTAAAATTATTACCGTTCCCGGAGGCTTGTATCACCGACAACACGATCATTCCGTTTCGGATCCTTCCGCCATGTGCAGCAAGGTGAATCTTTCACGAAATGTAAAGATGGCAGCAGCAACCGCTCAGCGTCAGCCACAGCAACCAGCACAACACCACCGTCATCATGATCGTCATGATGAACCGCTCCACCAGCAGCAGCTAGCACTGCAACAACTGCCTCATTCTGCCTTCCCTCAGCCACCGGCGTCGCCAGCAGCAACAATGATGAACGGCCACGAAACCGTTCCGACTAGCGCCACGAGCACTGCAGCAGAGACCGGTGAGCGGTCAACTGTTTTTGGACCGCATCCTCCGTCGTAACGGTCGCACCATCGGCGGTGATCCTTCCTCCAAATGACCCGTCGGACCATGATGTGTTCGATCGTAATGGAAAACCGAAGTTAGAAACCGAAATATACTGCTGGGGCGTGCGCGTTCTCTGCTTACGGCCACCTTCCTTCCTTCTGACACCAACACGCGACCCCGGAACAACCATAAACCGACTGAAACTCCTACAGATTTTTATTATTTGCAAAACGAACGGGTGATCCACAATCCTCCCCCTTACTTCGATACACAGGTAAGTTCCATTCTCCTTCTCTCTCTCTCACTCTCTCTTTCTCTCTCTTTCTCTCTGTTTGCCTACGATCATTAATGACAGCAACAAACATTCATCATAATCCCATTCGCCGCCGCCGCGCGTTCGCTAGAAGTTCCCTCGCTTTTCAAAGTGTAATTTTAGAGGCCGGAAAACCAGAAATTTGAATGATCACCACAGATGAACACGAGGTTCACATCACTACCGCAAACACACAAACGCACATCCTCTCATCATTTGGTCACATTTTCACGCTAAATCGAGCAAGGGTTGATCATACGACATGCGGGGCTTGAGCTTTAGGTTAGGAAACGTAAACTCCATCCGTGGGCTCTCCATTCGATAGCTCGACTTTTCCCACACGCATCACTGGGTTTCCGGGAGTCATTGATTGTCCTGTGCCGTAACAATTACTGATTGGCTATCACTTTTCGCTCTGTGTTGTGTTTGGGATGTTTTTTGTGTTGGTGTTGTAGTTTGATGTATTTGACATCGTTGATGCTCAATTATTTGCCCTCTTGTCCATGGCCATAGTACATATGGCAATGGAACATATGTCCTCTTGTATTTGTGTGTGCGTGCGTGTGGAAGAATGCGATCGGATCAGCAAGATCAGTTGAGGATCAGAGAATGAGGACAGACACGAGCCGACATACTCTTGTCAAGTGTAACAAGGCATTGCAACAAAAAACACAACGAAACCGGATAACAGATCGCAAAGAAAACGCAATTAGCAGTTTGTGTAAATAATAGAAAATAAAAACAAAACCCGAAAAGTGATCGTTCGCGGGTGTTTGGTTTGCTAACATATTTAAAAAGAATACAAACATACATCAAAATAAAAGCGTATAAGAATTGGGTGGTTCCCGTCGATCGTACCATGTTCATTGAACTCACAAAAACTTTTAACAAAACGGGATATAATTACTTGGAGGTTTTTTTAACGTTGTGTAACGCCATCTCTTTCGTTCAAACAACTCTCAACTAATGTTCGGCCCCGTTCCGATACTTTCGGTTAACAATTTAATGCATTTGAGCTTTGGGTTTGACGAGGACAAGGCCGGCAGTGTAAATATAACAATCGTGTACCAATCCTGTAAAACAAACTGTGCGAAACAGGGAACAAATTTTCGATTAAAAATAACTCACAATAAATAACGACGCGCCGTTATAACTTCATACTGGAACAATGTAAAGATTACGCGCGGGGACCCGGACTATGAAAAGAAACCAATGGAAATAAAACGTAAACTTAAAGACACAATTGTAGAACAATCCTTTGCTCAGGACATATACAAACATATCGAGGCGTGTGTGCCAGGGACTGACACTGCTATCGTCTCAATGGGCTGGTGGCTCATAATGGACTGCCCGCGGCGCAGGATCTTCTAGGAGGAGGCGCATCGTCGTTGTAGTCGGAGTTGATGGTTCTTGTCACCGCTTGCATGCTATTGTGGTTTATATGTCAAGATCGAGTTTTGTAACTTTTAGGATCTAATCTTAGTAACCGTTTGACCGTTATTTACGTGACACGTACGCATAATAGTCGGTGTAGTTGTGGTTGTGGTTTGCCATTTTTCGTTGTTTTACACCTATTTACACGCAACATGTTTTCACATTTCAGTTCGTATCATAATCGATTACTAGTACCCAGATAGAGTAGTTTGTAGTTCTGCGTAGTTCTGCTGTTATTCAATACCTGCCTGGTGGTGGTGACGGTGTTCCTACTGTTATTGTTGTTGTTAATTGTTGTGTTTTGCGTTGCCATTGACCACTTACCGGTTGACCACTCTCCGCGCGTCTTATATTTTCGTGTTTTTGTGCTCACACATTGCCCAGCAACGCTAGTGTTGCATTTGACAGCGACCGTGTTGGTTGTGTCAGTTTTAGTTCGAACACTTTAAACGTTAACCGTTGTCACATCCTAGTAGACGTACCATCGTTTTGCGGTTTACATTGCTACAGGGAGCTTACATTTGTTTTTGTTTTGTTTCATTTCCATTTGCATTTACATTTTTCTTTTCATAACTCATTTTTTGTTGCAAAAAAAGATCACAAACATAACGTGTGTTGAACGCGTCTGGCATTGTAATTGATTGGTTTTGTGCTTCCCCCCCCAAAACGACAACAGATGATGTGGTCGGTGACGACGAGTCGAGCTGGCACGATCGGGTCAGCTCCGGGTTCGATCGCCTGGTGGCTTTCGCTTCGACGGAGCTCGATAAAACGCGTCGATCCAACGAGGATGCCCCCCCATCGTCCACGAGCTGCACGACCTCCCCGGACAGTGGCATCAACCAGAGCGATCACAGCCGCACGTTCCTGTCGTCGTCCTCGTCGTCTTCGCAGCTCGATGTGCCACCGAGCAGTGCGAGCGCAGGCAGTACGGCCAGCAGCACGGGCAGCGGTAGCAGCAGCATGATTAGCAGCCTAAGCGGTAGCGTTGGCGTTGGCTCGACGGCCGGTGGTGCCACACACACTGCTGGATTGATGATGAAGCACATGATTCCGATCATCAAATCTTCGCCAGCGGAACCGGTCGACAGTCCGCCACTGTCGGATGTGGGATTACCAAGAACACCGAGCCCTTCGTCGAGCCCGCCGCTTCTGTTCAGCCAAGCGGCAGCTGCGGTCGGTGGCGTTGGTCAAACGACGATCGTGCAACCCGCGCTACTGCATCCCGGAAGCGGTGGTGCCAGTGGCTTAAATCCGGCCGCCACCAGCAATAGCAACAGTTTGGGCATTCCGCTCAAGTACCAGCGTCAGTCAAAGTCCTCCTCGTCGTCGTCCGCCAAGCACTACAAGAAAAAGTTTCGCGAGCGCAACTGGGAAGAGTACGAGGAAAGTCTGAGCGGTGGCCGGAACAGTGCCATCAGTGGCGGTGATGCGATGGATCAGACGGACTTTACCGATTCTGGGCCCACCGGCGCCGGTACCGGTGCTGCACACGTCCTGCAGCCATCGTCGCTAGAGACAGCAACGGCAGCAGCAACACCAGCAACTTCCTCCACCGTAGGGGGCGCTGGCGATACCACCTCCCATCTTCACCACAAGCACAAATCGGCCAAATTTCGCCCGAAAGGCAAAGACTGGAACTGGGACGATGAGCATTCGAACGCATCGTCCAGCTCGGCTAGGGCGGCTGCCCGATCAGCCGGCAGCAGCACCACCGCAACGACCTGATTTGCTGGTGGTGGTCAAAAGCTGGCTTACGTAGAACTGCTGCGAGACCTCATCATCATGCCGCGTTACACAGTGATGGACACTTTTGATAGACTTCGATCGGATCGGTTTGATTTTTACGTTGATTTTCCATCGTTGCTCGTGCGTTCGTAACTGCGTGTTTCTATTAGGGAATTCTTTTTTATACTGTCCGTTTTAAGGTCAACGCTGGCACCGCGAACTAGTTTGAGTTTAGAAAATGGCGAGAACGAAAGCATTACTTTTGAGTTGTTTTTTAGATTATACGGTTACAACTAATTTGAAATGTTCTAAATCAATGTGACACGCGCGAAAACGGGACGGCGACGGTCTACTGAGTAGATCGCCCCAATTGTGGTTGCCTAGGAAACGCCCTAACTCTTGAGTGCAACACAGCATGCCTACTAGGACAGGTGGTCGGCGCGTAAGACTTTAGAAATTAAATTTTATAAATTAAGGCGCGTGCGCTCCCGGGCCACATGGAGCGTTTCCGAGCGTTTGCTCCTCATTTGTGTACCACTTATCTACCATCTAATTTCGTCACAACTGCCATTATTGTGTCTAGTGTTGTGTCACCTTACAAAACACGTCCAACGATTGCGGTCTGCGTCAAACAAAGCACGACGCGTGGCGAAACGATCCGCGTGGACACATCCCTCGCACGTCACGCTGAAGACTGATTTAATCATTTGCACTTATCAACTGCCAAGCTCCGCGCCGCCCGCGGTACGCGTATGTGTTTAGTCATTCGCCGGACACCGGAATACGTTTTCGACGATAATGTCCGGTGGGCGGCCAGTTTGTGGTGGCTGTGTTCTTGAGTTTTATTAATTTTTTGATTTCGGAACGCCTAACCTTGGTTCAAGATGGAACGCGCTCTAGAGTTATAGTTCTTTTGGCCGTCTCGCGATAGGCAGGTTGTGGAGAATCAAGCAAAGCTGCTCTATGCACATCTCTTCATTCATCTTCACTCATGCAAGCAAGCAAATTATAGCAAACCTCATTCACCTGTTTTATAGATACGTGCGCTATTAGTGGTAGTAAGGCACACCCACAGCGTAACCCGCAAGGAAACGGGACCCCGAAAGGGTCTAGTAAAAGTGGAGGAACGTATTGGGAGACGTGTAGACAGTCAACGCAATTATATACACCCCAAAGAAGAGGAGGTAGCTTAACGGGGCGTCCCAAGCAAAGCAAAGATATTCAGGATACAACAAAAAGCAGTTATATATTTGTAGTACTCAACACACCGAAATAAAGGTGAGAGCAGGGCGCTTAACTTTACACTGAGCGGTAGACTGTGGATGCTGAGTATGATCGGTCGAGGAATCGGTTGCCATACGAGATCAAGCTTAGATGATCTGGGAGAGGTTGTGTTTGAGTTTCTATTTATTTGCTTACTAATCTTTCCGTTTTCCTATCCACTGTCTGGGGTAGACAGTGTTTTAATGCCCCGATTTGATACAACCTCCTGCTGTCCCTTATCGTTAAACGTTTTTTCATTCATTTGTTTTTCGATTTTACGAAAATTTTAGTGTTTTTGTTTTTCAATTATTCTCTTTTTTCTGTTAAATGTTTTCTGGTTTTTGCTGTGCGCCGCCCTCATTCTCTCTCGCTGTGTTTAGTTTTTTTTTTCCTGAATTAGAGACCTATCGCCCAGGTAAACAACCCACGAGTGTCCCCCCGCAAACGAGAGGCGCACAAAAGACGTAAATGCAATAAGGAAGAAGTAGGAAGTACGATCATGCCAAAATTATATACTACTTAGTGACCCGGACCACACCCGGGCAGCAGAAGGCGCCGCACCGCGCGCTCCCGTCGTAACCCGTATATTCTTTCCAGCTTTTTAGGAAGCTTTTTAAAGTACGAAAGTTTACAAAAATGGAACAGAGAAGGACAAGCAAAACGATAACAAATTACAGGTAAAACCAATACGCAATTTATTATTGGCGACGATGGCGCGTCGCGTCCCGTAACCTTAAGAGACAGTATCAACCACTCAGGCCCGGCCCGGCAGCTTCACAGGTTTATTAAGGGAGTCTGTCTGTCGAGGAGGAAGAGGAGAGCAGCAGTTTGACCAAATCCACGTTTGCAGGGTGTGTGGTAGTAGCAATTCACAGTTCGCGTCCTCCGCTCCTTGCAGATCCGCTCGCGACGGTAAAATATACACAAACAAGCAACACTCGTAGAACTCTCTCTAGTAGTTGGGACCGTTATGTGCACACAGGAAGATGGGTAGGAATGAACGCCGCCGCCGCCGCGGCCGTTAGTGGAGAGGCATTCGTTATCGGTATGTGTTCGTCCTGGAAGCAAAAACTGCCCTCACAAGTTGTTTGCGCGTGTCTTTCCGGCAAGCTTCCAGCTTCTTTTGCAAGGTTAGTTCTTTCGCCGGTACGAAACGGCGCGCCTGCGACTCGGTTTAATTTTAAGTAGTACTCTCCGGTCACCGGCCGACGATTTGTTGCCGTGTGACCTCCGGCCCACCGGTGTGGCCGATGTAAAAAATATCTGTAAATGAACGCTGTTTTATTATTTAACACTTTATAGATCATTATTATTTCCTTTCGGATGTCGCGTTTTTATGATCTCTTTTCGGGCGCCCGGTTCGACGCAGGTGGGTACAGTTTTTTGTACTACTTTAGCGTAGGCGCGCACCTCATATTCTACCTTAGAACGTTTGTTTTTGGAAAAGCTGTCGAAAAATAAATCGAATTAAATCTGGGTATCTGGAGGAACCACGGAACCACCGTTCCGTGTGTGTCGAGAGAGAGAGAGCGAGATGAGAAGCGGCACGGCGTGTAAGAAGGCACATATTAGTTTTAAAATGCGCAGAGCGCGCACATACAAATTTACATAAATTAATAACCACTAAATCAAGTTAAACGACGGCACGAGGCAGTAGTGGACCCCGCCGCCGAGGCTCTTGCGGTGCCGGGACACAAGCCGCGGGATCTAACATTTCGGGAAGAATAAATGAACTAAGTAATAATCGATAAAGAGAGAGCGAGATAGTACCACCACCATATAGTGCTGCCCGAGTTGCTAAAGAGAGAGAGAGGTAGAGCAGCGTAATACAAAACTACACACCATAAGAAATCGTATTTGGAAGAAATAATAACTGTTATGAAAAAAAGTAATAAAACCAGAAAAACTATGAATATTACACACAAACGAAACGAACGTACGAATCTCTGTCCGAATATTGCGAAAACGGTTGTCCGCGTTTTGGAAGCGGACGAAAGAATGCGCTCCGGCGTACTCGCGAGTGCGCGGACTGCTGAGGCGCATGCGATCCCGTTACAACGGTGATGCAATTAGTGTCTAGTTGGCGCAGTCGGCATCGTTTGTGGCAAACATTAATTCTGTGTTGCGCGTCGGAGCGAGAGACCGAATGGCGCACTCTCGTTGGCTCGGTTTCGCTGCGGTCGGCTCTGGCCGGCGCGCTGCCTCCTTTTTATGCTGCCCTGCTGGTGCCCGTGGTGTCGGAGTCGGAAATCATAGCAAGCCGTGCTCAACCGAAAGAGCGGACTGCATATTTTAAACAGAACGACACGGGAGGATGTTGCTCGTTCCGGTTTCTTTCACCCGATGTCCCTTCCCAGCGCACTCACACGCCCGGGTTGTTTGATAACACTGTTTTATTCACCTTTTGTAAATGATTTTTGATTTTGCACAGTAAGAGTTGCTCCCGCGCGGTTCTCACTCTTCGGCCCTGTTTCTTGCGCCTGAGCGCGTTTAAGTGTGATTATAGAGACACGCACTGTGTGGCCACTGCTCATGCGCGGTTTTTGGTCACATCATATTACGTTTGCTACTGATACATTGTAAACCTACACACCTACAACAACGCGCCTACGCTTTTACTGGCCACGGTATACCGGAATATTGTACTCGCACGGTGATCATGGCCTTATCGCGGGGGTTCCAACCGTGGAATCTGTGAACTCCGATCTTACTCCGATATACTACTGCTACTACTACAATACATGTGTTGGGTTGTACATTCAATTGCTGTCTATCTCTGGCCTCTGTGGGTTCCCTGTTAAACACTAAGCACATATGGAAGTCTCTCTGCCAGTCCCCTGCCCGGTGGCGATAGGTAGCTGGGTAGTTGAATGGAGAGCTAGAGAAGTTACTACTAATCGTAACTGTACAATATCGATCGACCCGTGTAGGCCGGTTGTTGCTGCCCCCAAACCAACCGACCACGGACGACCACGGATTACAGCACTGTGAGCGTATAGTTTTCGTGTGTGCACACGGGGAGAATATGTGTTCCTCAGACTTTAACGGGCTCAGGCGATTGTACCACACACCACCGACAAGAAGGATACTTTTGCTTGATTAACTTTGCGACTAGTGTGACCTCACTCAGTTCGCCATCGATGCGCCGATCGGTAGATATACGACTTACTTTTTATGACGAACGGTGAGTGACAAGGAGGTTTTGCTACGGTTTTTAAGTACGTGCGCGACGTCGCGTCCTGCTGTTATGTACAAACACCTTACAAGCTATATAATACATCCGTTCTCTGACATGACCGCGGTCCAGCAGCATCGGTTGGGCGGCATCTAATCACTGGTTGGTTTTTTCGATTGGCACCGTTTCCTCCCTTCCATGGGTTGGCGGTACATCGAAGGAAAGGTCATTGAGCAGAGAGAGAAAGAGAGAGCACCACGGTGGCCAACAGAGGATTAAGCAATAAAACGGCCGTGCTACCCTCCCCCGTGAATCTTTTCATTACTTTCCCCGACACTAATTGAATTCCTTCTTTCCATGACGACGACGGGGCGACGGGGCGAATTCCGTCACGCACGGCGCACATTCCGGAGAGGTGATGAGTTTCAGTGGACCACAAAATCGGAAATCGATGGCGCGAATGCCCGTTCACGTTAGTAACGGCTGCGTAACGCTAGCTCCACCACCGCCACTACCGCTGCGTAACACATCCATTTCCGATCCGACGGTGCCAGCGCTGCCACCGGATGTGGCCGCGGTGTCCCCTTCAGCACCACCACCAAGCTTGCCGAGCTTGCCAAGGAACGCCGGGGTTTTGCTGCTACCGCCGCTGCTACTGCTGTTGCTGGTCGCCACCATCGTAGCAGGCGGAGCTTTGATGAAGCTGTACGAAACGCTGTTGAGCTTTTTGGCGCTGGGCGTTACTACAGTGACGTGCGCACTATTATGGCAGCCATTGTTGGGCGATGCACCGTGATGGTGGTGGTGGTGATGGTGGACATGATTGTTGTTCAGACTACACATCGTGTTGTTGTTGTTGTTATTGTGGTGCGTCCCGTTAGTTAGGATGCCGGCCACGGGGGTGCCGGCCCGTGCCGTTAGCGCCGGGCTGCCGCCAGCCGGGTTTGGTTGCTGCTCGGTTGAAGTGCCGCCCGCTGCCGTGCTGGTCAGCAGTCCTTCGGTTAATGGGGCCGACGGCACCGGTCCTTGACGACCACCGGTGGCCGGCTGCTTCATGCCGTTGGGCAGCATTAAACCCAGTGTGCCACCACCATTAGCATCGCGTCCGGGGCGTTCCCCGTTCAGCCAGTAGGTCAGCATTTCGCCCTTGCCCTTCATCGGCACCAGACCCCGCTCGGTGACGTCGAACGTGCCGAACGTGTCCAGCAGCGTCTTTGTGGTGTGGCTAACGTGAATCTTGAGTGCCTCCCCGTTCGATTCCATCCGGCTGGCCGTGTTGACCGTGTCACCAAACAGACAGTACCGTGGCATTTTCAGCCCGACCACACCGGCCACACACGGTCCTGCGGAGAGAGAGAGCGAGAGAGACAGGTTAGGGTTGCTGCTTCGGAATAAAAACAAAACCCAATCGAGTCGCTTACCGCTGTGTAGCCCAATCCGTAACCGCAGCTGCTCGTTGGGTCGATGGCGGATGGAAAACTTGTAAACGGCCGCCAGCAGCCGCAGGGCCATGCGAGATATCTCGCGGGCGTGCAAATTTCCGTTACGTACCGGGAGCCCGGACACGACCATATACGCGTCACCGATCGTCTCGACCTGTTGTGGATGGGAAAGCGCCGTGAGTCCCTCGATATTTTAAACGGAGAAAGCTTCTATCAGACCGGACACCGGTGTCCGCCCGTCCTGTCATTTGCGACAAAAATTTATCATCCGCCCGACGAGAAAAAACGAGAGCGATGGGATTTGGTGTTTCGCTTCGCTTTTGTGTGTTGCGCCCTGCGTGATGATAAATTAATCACGGACGACGGGATCATTACGTTTGCCGAGTTCTTAATTTTTCATCCCACCGTGGCTGAGGTCCACGTTTCGGTGACGGATAAAGTGCTGCTCTCCAATGGTAAACAATGGATCAACGACCGGAGGAGGAGGAGGATTGCCCTCGCGGGGTCGGTAATCTCTCGTCGGTTTTGCGTGGGAACGCGCCCCGACCCCCGCCTGACAGTAATCGGACAATTGATTGGCCCAAAATTGTTCGGCGTTCCCCGTCGATATTCGCCATCACAAAGCGAATGAATGAATTGAAATAAGATGCGATGATTAAGTTGTTTCCCCGGAACTGGTTGACGTTTGCGCTGACGGCTCCAGTGACTCTCCGAATGGTGGCCACTCACAATGGAGGCGCACAGTGCTTCACGTTCCGCATTTTTGGAGGAGAGCTTTTCATTTCGGTTCAACCGAAAAACAAGAAAACAAAGGCCAGACTGTAACTGATAGCAAGCGGCCCAATAAATGATGACAAATGTGCGGCGGATTGTAACTGGACTTTGGTGGAATTTTTTTGACCGAAATTGACTCACCTTGTAGACGTCAAAGTTCTCGACGATCGAGTCGAAGCAGGTGTAGAGATCGTTCAGCAGATCGACGACCTGCATCGGGGTGCTTTGCGCCGAAATCGCGGTGAAGCCGACTATATCGCTAAAATAAATAGTTACTTGATCATACGTTTCCGCTATCACAGATTTGCCCATGATCAGCTGCGCCGCCACGGATCTACGGAGAAGCGGCGGAAGGAGAACAAGATGTGATGATGCGTTGAGCCATTAAAAATGGCGCATACCCTATACTTTCAGAACGGTCACTTACTTGGGCAACAGCTGGTACAACAGTTCCTCGCATTTGCGCTTCTCCTCGAAGTAGTCCCGCGTTCGCTCGTCGACCAGCGCCTCCAGATTGTTGGCGTACTGTTCCATGCGTTGCAATAAATTATCTAATATGTTACCAGATTCGTTTTCTCTGCAAAACGGACATGCGAGAGTGAAGTGTGATTTTAGAGAACGAAGTGAGGCACGGAATTAAATAACAGGGCAGCATATTGAGAATAATCTGTTTGAATATTGTTTCAGCAACGGTCGAAATATTTCCATGAAAAATTTCAAGCCCGCTAACACTAATCATATTTAGTACATTGTACTAAAATGTAAAACCCACTGATTTCATACCCAATTTAACGGTGTTTAATCATATTACGGTGCTGCACATGTTCCCGTTTGTTTTCCCACCGTTCAGATGAAAACTAAAACGGACGACGTCATCGTTGGTCCTAGCAAAGTGCTTCCCTTCAGCACGCGATCTGGCGCTGCTCGTTGATTAAATTACATTCGTTGTCAAGCCGAGCGCGCCGGAGCCGCTTTTCCCAACGCTCGCTTCACTGCAACGTTCTGAATCGGTTTTGCTGTATCTTGCCCCCTTATACGCTGCACCATATGGGTCGAAGTCGAAAGCTGGCAATCGCGTTCTGTGTTTGAAGAACACGAGCACGGACGGAATGGGGCCTTTGATGAAGTCTGCCACTGCCCGGACTCGC
>NC_071286.1:3702279-3773783 GCF_943735745.2 Anopheles bellator | reverse complement strand
ATCGCAGGACGCGAAGGAAACGCTCGTGTGTATTGCAGCCCGTCCACTTACTTGTTAATTTTCCTGATGATGCTTTTCAGCGCCCCAAAGTCGGGCCGCTCCGCGGGATCCTCGGCCCAGCACTTGATCATAATGTTGTTGACGTCCTCGTACGACGATTCGTCCACCTGCGGACGGAACGGGGCCCCCAGCAGGCCGGGACCCTCTTTGACTAGTTTGATGATGTCTGCCGAGAAGGGGAGAGAAAGAAAGGCACACCCAAAATTCAGCTTCTGATTGATGGAACGTTTAACACGCATCCTGGTAGGCTGCGAAACACTCTCTCTCCATACAGCATTTTCGGGCAACACGACGGACGGGTGCTGCAAAATTGTTTGTGGACCAACCAACCAACAGAAACCGCCGCGCAGGGGGCCACAACATCCAGATGGAAAGCACGAAAAAGGGTGAAAAAACCGTAAGGATACAGCTGCGAGTGTTCGAAGGCAGCTCAACGGGGCGCCGCTCAACCCTCCCGCCGTCCGGTAGTCATCGCCGGCCACCGGTACAACCGATCGCCACCAGCAAATCACGGTACAAAATCTACGAAATTCCGCGCAAATCAGAGTTTTCCGAGTACCTGCAGCAGATACGACGGAAGCAAGCGACGCTTGAGGATGGAGACCAACGGAGAGCTTCGGCGAGCTTTCGAGCTCCCGAAACATCAACCGAGCAACCGTCGGGTGGAAGGTGCCTAACGTTCGACAAGCCGATCCTGGAGCGACCGCTGCTGCTGCGGCAGAACAGCGTGGTGGAGTACCGCACGAATGCGGAGCGCCATCCGTTCAAGGATGTCGTGTGCGAGTACCGGCGGAGGCGCCAAACGGTGACCACACCGAAGATGATCCGGCTCTACAAGGTCCCCATCATCCGGAGCTGGGAGCAAGCGATCGAGTACTCGCTGCGTGGAGTTTCGATTGCGGAAGGGCGCACAGGACCCAGGTGGGCCCAACCTCGATTGGGATGGTTGGAGAACTTGGAGCACGCCAACCGGAAGCATTCGGAAAGGGTGCCGTCGAAGCCGAGTGGCGAACCAGGTTTCCTCGCTTCCATCTGTTGCTGTCCGGTGTTTGGCTCAAGACGAAACGAACGCGGACACGTACCTTTGGGGGATTTCTCCTCGTCCGTGCCGAGGTAGAACGGACCCTGCCGTGACACGATCTCCTGGATGATGATGCCGAACGAGTAGACGTCCCCTTTCTGGCTGCTGGCCGTCGGATAGCGGGGATCCCGCAACAGTTCCGGTGCGGTCCAGAGGAGCTCTGTGAACAGGATAAGGGTCAGGATTCGTGTGTGCGTCACCCCGCGCCACGTGCACTCACTCTTCCAGTAGGCGTAACTCTCGATGTCGGAATCTTCGCCGCAGTTCCGCCGTAGCTGGTGCAGCCCAAAGTCGGTCACCTTCAGGACAAACCGTGAGTCTACGACACAGTTGGACGACTTCAGGGCACCGTGTGTATGCAGGTCGGTCGAGTGCAGGAACGCCATCCCCTTGCAGGCATCGTGCATGAGCGACAGCTTAAACATCCAGTCGAGTTTGATCGTCTCATTCTCCAGAATGTCCTGCAGTGAACCCTTCGGACAGTACTCGGTCAAGATGAACGGTTCGGCCGGGTGCGGATCTAGGCACGCCCCGTAGAACCGGACCAGGTGATCGTGCTGGAGGTCCTTCATGCGCTTGAACTCGAGCATCAGCGACCGGTTGAGGCTGATGTTGTGCACGTTGATCTTCTTGATCGCCACCTTGCAGCCCCGGTAAAACCCGAACTGGATGTAGATCTGCCGGTCACCCGGCAGCGAGTTGAGATCCTCGGAGTAGATCGTCTGAAAGGACGGCGGGACTATTGACCGTTGGTTTGGCAGGCCTCCCTGGGCTCCTCAAACACACACGCTTACCGCTTGGCTGCCGCGCCGTGCGATCGAGTGAAGGCTTCCGCGGTGCACTCGGCTCGGATTGCAGGACAACACATCGTTCGGGTTCACCTTCCACGTCATCGAGTTAATCTCCGCCTCCAGCTTGTAGTGCCGGTAGCCGAGGAACGACGCGACGCCCATAGCCACCACGCACACACCCAGCACCAGCGACAGGATGGCGTAGCCCGGGAGTGCTGTTAAGAGAACCAGGAGCATTAGATGCGCGACGAAAAACCAGGCGAGGGACCCAGCTTACGCACAGTTATCCGGACAGAGCGATCCATCGAAACCGCAGGTCGGCCGATCGGGCGGTGCCTTCGTGCGATCGCCGGCCCAGTGGATCGCCTTTCCCTCGACGAACTGCAGACCACCGCCGTAGTAGTAGTTGGCGACCACCTGCAACACCGCGGAAAGGCGCTTATTGGTGGCGTTCTGGAACTACCGGGAAAGGGATACTTACCTCGAAGAGGCCCGTTTCGGGGTTGAGATCGAGCAGCGAGTAGTTCGAGATCCGATCGCCGTTCGCGTCGATCGTCACGTTGCCGGTGATGCCCTTGAAGCTGCGGCCCCACATCAGCTGGGCCAGGTGCGTCCCGTTCAGGGGCTGCCGGAGGGCCTGCTGCTCACCCAGCTGGGCAATACTGTCGTTCAGGGCGTACGCGTACAACAGCACCGCATCGTAGAACGCCGTCACGAACGTGGACACCGGTTCATCCTCCGCGTACGTGTAGTTGTACTTCGTCCGGGTCAGCTCCTTCACCTACCGAGTGACCAGCGGAAGAGAAAAGTTTCTCATCGAGACGCGCGATAAGCTCATTTGCCGGCCGGCGGCGACCAACGGATTAAGGACCGCAAGAAGTTTCCACAGGACGATGTTGACAGGACGCACTATTATTAGTTCTGTCACGTCCGGGATTGGGGCCGGGATTGGATTGCGCTACTTTGGCGAAAGTGGCCACCGTGCGGGCGAGACCGTGGGGGTTGGAAAACCGATTGGAAAAGCGGATTTTAAACAGCTTCATTTCATCAAGCACCGAAGCACCGAAGCTCCGAACCGAACCAGCGGTTTGGAACCCCTTTCCAAGCATCACGTGGCCGTGGCGCTGGAAACTGTCGCTTGCTCGCTAGCGGAATACGCGATTAGGGTTGAGCAGTTTTTAACAAATTCCACTTTGCCGGATTTGTGTTCCGGCGCGAGGGAAGATCACTCGAATCGCTTACCTAAGGAAACGTTCAATAAAAAAATAAATCGTTTGTGGAAAAATTGGGTACAAGGTGTGTCCAAAATGTATCGCAACAAAAGTATTACAGTTTTTTTTCCACTGTAGGGCCGTGGTGCATCATGAGTATTGTTTGTGTGCGAATTTTTGGCCAAATGTAACACACTGATGATGCCACGGCCACAGTTTTTCCCAGATCTTGAAGCCTGTGACTTTTTTTTAAGGACGACGCTACGTTAAGATTTAGGAAATAAAAACCGGATGAGGATTGGAAAAAAAACGGATGGCACAATGATATCTGATGGGGATTACTTTGAAGCGGACAAAATAGATATTCATGAAAAAACAATGTTTGAAAAATAAACAAAAATTTGCGAACTTTTTTTTAACAGACCGCGTACTCTCGGTTATTAGCACTCTCGGCAGAACCCAGCAGTAATAACGCTTTTCTGTGTTTTTCGAAAGTCCCATCAAAGCCTAGGTCGGATTTATGGCCCCGTCCGAACGGTGCATCTCCAACCTGTGGGCTCGTTCCCGATTTATGACCCGAATTCTGGCGGAAAGTTTCAAAACTCCAAGAGGCATAGCAGCGGGGAAACTTCCGCAGTAATTTAACTGACTCTGCGATTCGGGGGGGTTTTTTGATGTTTTCGGGCGATTAAATTATGTGTGCGCAGCTGACCTCCGGTGGCTTCCGAAGACTGCTTATCAGTGAAACGGCCATTCTGTCTTACCTCCTGGGAGAACTGGCGATACTCGTCGTCCTCCGGTTCACGGGCCACCACCTGCAGCAGGGCGGTGAACGCTTCCTTCGCCTTCTGGTTCCGCTCGTCGGTGTCGTTCTTGGCGTACCAGGGCGGCTGCTTGGTCGCTGCCATGCTGTGGATCGGTCAGTAGTAAATTGCATTAGTCTATCTCTTGGACCCCTTGTCTCGCTCTCTATTTCTTGGATGCAACGTCCAAGTTGAGCGATGCAGAACGGTGGAGAGCAGATAGCATTATATTTAAATTAGAACCCTCCGAAAGACTGGCGTCCTCCGAATGGACCAGGACCCCCCCGGGAGGGGCCAAATTATTCCTTTCTTCAACCTGGCGTGCCTGGAGTCTTTGTTGGTTGATTCTTTAAGCAAATCATGGCATGCAAATTACCGGTCCGCTGGGAAGTTCAAAGTTCGTGCAACGATTTTGGAACTCGCACCTAGCGAAGATGTGCGGTGTGTTTGTTTGGACCGTAAAATGTTCCTTTTTAAATCGGCAAATATTCATTTCAAAATGGAATTGAATGGAAAGCAACGGATGGAATGAAAATAATCCCATAGTAAAAACAAAATACAAATGTTAGTGTTGTTTAAGATTTGATGTAACAGAAACTCCAACGTAAGCCGAAGGCTTCCAGGAGGAAAACTGCTGCACGTTTCATTATTCTATCTACATAATTAAAAGCCATTCGGTCGGTGATTGAATAAAATACAATTGAAAATTAGAAAACAAGAATCGGCAAACAAGAGTGAGCGCTTGGCAAAATCGTGAAACAAACACTTCAGAAAACTGACCGAAACAATCGAACAATCGCCACAGCGGAACCGGGCCCAAATAAACAAAACAAACGGCTAAGCAAACAGAGGCCACCGGTTCTAATAAGAGATCCCCCCCCACCACGCCATCATCGGTCTTACCTTCCGAATATTTCGACGTTGAAAAACACGTACTCGCCACTGTTGACCATATTGAGTTCGGCGGCCGCCAGCATGATTTCGCGGATCGTCGACGGGCTGGCACACATGATGACGACTGTGGAAGAGAAAAACGCCACGAAAAGCGCGTGGCAACGAAACGAAACGGAAATAAATAGTTGCTCAAATAGCGCACGGGTATGTACACAGCCCGGCCCGGCCCGGCCCGAGTTTAATATTCGGCTTCCAAGAAGGACCACAACAAGGTACCAGGATCACGATGGCGACATGATGGCGAGGTGGAGCATATTAAGTAAATTCCTGCCGGGGGGAGTCGTGGAAAACCACTACTTTCCAGCGACTTTCCGGGAAAACCGATACTAAAAATGAAGCGGAAAGCAACGGGCAACGGAGTGTAACGATTAGCGATGAATCTTGAGCGCAGAACTCCATTAGATGATAAGGAATTTCCGATATACGATAGTTCAGTGCAGAGGCGCTCCAAATATATCTCGCCTTGTGGTGGGAAAAACAACAGCCGACGTTCGATCGGAATTGGATGAACGAATTCCCCGGATGTCATACACATCGGAGGTGAAATGATGGCGCGAGATGTTATCGTTTGCGATATACGACGAACCGCGCGCCAAAAATAGTTTCGTCCTGCGAGCGCCAAAGTTGGCGATTCGCTTTGGGAGTTGCAATAACTGTGTTGCTCTGTATCAAACCCCTCTCAGCAAATCACGAACGAAACTTGTTCAATCACAGAATGGGTGGCCAACAAATTCTAAAACCCGCCCCGTGTGTGTTCCGCAAGCCAGCAACATTGTTTCAACTTCCATTAAAATGCGCGTGGAACCTCCCGAGATGGTGGTTTGTGGCATCTCCCTCCACTAGAGCAAAAAAGGACATCCTGGAGGGCCTACGTGGCGTGCTGGGACTGCGCACGTTATCACGTTTTGACCAGCAGAGCGGTGGAGAGTTTAACTTTTCCCAACATTTTCTTTTATTACCGGTCCAACGAGAGCAACATCACATTCCGACGCGCCGATAGAGCACGGCGCATTGCGCCGTCATTCCAAGGGTGGCCCCGCCAACAGCAGGGGCCCGATAGTTGTCCCCGGACCCCTGTCCGTCCGGGACGGGGAATCTTGTTTTTTCCCGATGCCCATCCAGAATTGCGCTGAGCGTGCTGAACAATAATACGCGTGCTGAAAAGTCCCGATCCTAACCCATTAAGTTATTGGGCTAAGAGTTACGCTAATTTTGTTATTTTGAAAAGTTAGTTAGATAGTTATTTAATGTTACACTGCTTCTTGATGGAAAAAAATATCGTTCAAGTGAAACTAATTGTGTGAAAAGACCTTTAAGGACTCAGATTCAACTCAGAATCAGCACTAAAACGATGGATTTCTGACTTCAAATAAAGGCGGTAACACCAGAAAACAATAAAAAAAGCCACAAAATCATTGTGAATGATTGTATAGATATCAAAATAACGTGTTGGCTTAATATTGCATGAGCATTTGACTGTGAAGAAGCTCTATTCCATCCATCACTCTGATTCATCACTTCACTCCGGAATCAAAACGAATCCGTCTTCTGAGTGGAGTGCAACTGGTGAACTTCGTCCATTGCGCCCGAAAGCTAAAAAATCGGTTGGAAAGGTTATGGGCTCCGTATTTTGGGATGTGCGTGGCGTAATATTCATCGACTATGTTGAGAAGGAAAATACCATCATCAGTGGAACAAAAAATGTTTCATCAAGACAACGCATTGCGTCACAAGTCGATAAAAAAAGTTATCTTTATTCGTCAGATTCGAGACTCCCTGCAACTAATGGTTCTTCGTAAGCCTAAACAAATGCTCATCAAGAGTTTATTGCTGAAACTGAGGCCTATTTAAAGGCAAAAGATAAATTGTCCTACAAACGCGCTGAAATGATTGCGTGACTCTTGAAGAAGATTACGTTGATGAATAAATCACCCTTTGAACAAAACGGGCCACGTTTTCCCCGCTTGGGCCCGGGATTTTGAAACCCCTGTGTTAACATACGCACATGCTGGACTAGTGAGTTGGTAACACGGTTTTCAAAACGGAAGCAGCATCGGCCGTCCGCGGGCCAAAAATGTGCTAATGTTGGTTTCCAGTTCGGAAATTTGTAGCAAGTTGCTGATGATGCTGGCAAATGCTTTTGCTAGTAAGAGTTGCTTGCATCCTAAAGCATCAACAAAACAAACGATGATATGCGAGAAATTTTGAAAGTTGCGCATATTTTATTGAATAATCGGGCCCTAGGAAGCAACGCGCTTCTGTGGCGCACTTTATCCGGAAAGGATGCGCCGTGACGGATGGATGACTAACGAGCAAGGATCCGCAAATAGTCACTCCACCGAAGAGGTCGGTGCGTGTTACTGATCTTTCGGACCACTCCAAATTTACCCATCAAACCACACGAATTAATAACCGTTCCAAGTGAATATCTTCGCTCAGCCGGAGTGGTTTATCGGACCGGACCACGCCAGACGATGGGGCGGCTCATCAGCCCCAAGATAGTGTCTTTCCCTTTGGCCAAGGACGCGATGGTAACCTCCTTGCATGGATCCTGCTTTTCTTTTTTTTTTTGGTGCTCGACCAAATCCTAGACAATCCGCCCTCGAAAGTTGTTGTTTTCCCGCCTTTTGTTATCTCACGGAAAGCTTAACACTCGCGAGGCCACCATCCAGCCTTAAGGTGAACCGGATGAGCTGGGCCGGCGCGCACATTTGTTAGCTTAGGGGGATTATGCTATGCCGGCTGCGGCCGGCCACCGCTCGGTATCATATCGTTTTCAGCTCCATCAACCCCTAAATACACTGAAATGATGGGGGGCGCTGCTGTGTTTTATTCTCCACACGGACACGGACTTTTGGGGTTAGCCCTGCTCCTGGTCGGAGAGATCACGCGGCACCAGAAAAGAAATGATGCATAACAAAACGCAGGAAAACAATGCTTCCCAATGCGAAGGCGCTCGCGCGAGAAGTCAGCGTGTCACGTTCGCCCTAACCCTTTGGTAGAGTCCTTTCATTGAAAACACAAAAGTCTATTGTTGTCGGTAACTCCAAAGGATATGCTGCAGAAATGTGTAACTAACGGAGCTAACATACGGTGAAACGTAAATAAAGCACAGGTCTACCAGCAGATTTTGAGTTCGGGAAAATAAGAAAGAACAACAACCCGACCCGACTAACTCACAGCCTAGTGGTGCATGCTTCAGCATCGTTCAGCATCGAAGCATCCTGGCATCCATAGTAGTCCATGGATGCACTTTGACAAGTTTTCGCCGACCAGACACACGCCAGAGTCACGCCGCCGGTGCTGAGTGGTGCTCACAGGAACGGAACAACTTTCGTCGAGTGGCGGATTCTTCGACTATTTGATTATGGTGTGGCGCGCTGCAGCAGCTACACGCCGACGCCACGTTCGTCTGAGAGAATGCCGGAACATCGAACAATAAATATTCACAATGTGAGTATGCACTACCGAAAAGAGAAGTGAGTGAAGCGAACGTGCACCATGCAAGGGGACGCTTGCATGTCCTGCACACATCACACGTACGCTGCACGACGTCAGGGAGCGTGCCTGTAAAACCGTAAATGTTAAAGGGTTAGACTTTGGAAGGTGAAAAAAAAGATACGAAATCGATTCAATGAAAATCAATATAACAAAAGTGGTAGTGTCGTCGTGAACGTTAACATCAGGGCTGTAACAACAGCGAGCCCAACCCCAGGGCTCTTCGATTGGCCCGTGGGAAATTCGATCAATGTTCGATGGCTCCCCGGCGATAGCTCTCAATCAACGCCAGCCCTGATCCGTGCTGCTGATAGTGGTAAGTATTCAATTTTCTCGCGGAAATTTAAAATAACCGTTACAAGAATTCTCAGGAGTCCCAAAAACCCTAACGGTTTGCCTAATGTCGGATACTTTGACCTTAAATTAATCGTGCTCAAGGCGCGAATAACCGTATCGAATTCAACAGCTGGCCACGCAAGTTGTTTGTTTGCGCAATTCGTTATCGTTCTATCCAATTTCTTGTTCCGGTTAAATGGCGCCGGGCGTCTATTTCTGTACGCAACCCCAAAAAACTCGTCCCTGGAAAAAAGGGTCTCCTTGGGCGCCCAGAATGAAAACTTTTGGTGTCATCTTTCGTTCGTGGGTGTTTGCTGCGTTGCGCGCTGCTATTGTTGTGCCATTATTCATTGTTTTTAACGAAAACTGTCACTCCAACCCGGTTCTCCCGACATTTCTGGAGGAAGACTGCCCCACTTTTGGGCTTTGCTAAACGAAATATCTGTCAGATGCCATCAAATTCAGTGAACAAAAACGCCGGAAGTGGTCGGAAGTGTGAGGTTATGGCACGCAATGTGTTGGAATAATATTTAAAGCTTTATGATTTTAACACCACTCCACTGTGCAGGCTTGTTAAAAGGCCACTTCCGGATTGAATTAGTGGCGAGACACTAGATTTAATTAAAACCATTATGAAAGCCGTTACACAATATTACGACCCCACCATGATGGCCACGACGTGCCAGACTTGGCCGCCCCGATGTAAAGATGTCTTCGCCTTTGAACACCAAGTAATGAACGTCTCACCCTCTGCTACTTTATAAGTGCTGCTGGTCGGCCTGCTGGGGCCCAATGAAGTAACGTACAGACAGGCAGGACGACGCCAAGGATGCACCAACCCGTTCCCAGGAGACCAGAAACACGCATGCCGAAGCGCTGTAAATGCCGTTGCCTTTTGATGTAAAACTTCTGGACGAAGCTGCACGTGAGAAGAATAGTGGCCGGGTTTTTGCCTCGTAGGCCAAGACGTGGCCCCAGCCCCATATGTGACATTTTCCGGTTGGGCCAACTTTTATGTCACTTCTTCTGGGGGGTAAGTGAAAGAAAGCTCCCATCATGGAATTCACCTGTTCCCGGAAGCTCGCCAGCTTCGCAACGGCGACAGTTGCGATCGATATGCCGTGATTACAATGGCATCGTGAAGCGCTCTAAGAAATCCGATTTTGCGTTTTTATCTCCAGGTTTGCATGCTGCAAGGCTAGTAGTTGTCTGGATCTGGCCCAGCGGCTCCCATCTGACAATGGAGCCGTTTTTTTATGTTGCGAGAAAAATGTTCCGTCTCTGGCCCTTCTTCGACTCCGACTTTTGTGTGGCTTATCGCTGTGGCACAGGACTTGCCGGGATTCGCGCGGCCAGAAATGTCAAACGAAACGTAGTAATAATGAGGCGCGCAACCCGGACGACGCACTAAGAAAGTAGCTGGGAAAGGAGTAAGACATTTTGTGGATAAAAACGCGACGTGGAAATCATATTGCTCGCCGCTCGTTGGGCGCAGTTATTTTTGCTTCTTCTGGTGGCCACCTCGGGCGATGGGCCGAAGAAAAGAAGAGTTTCTTAGTCCCGGCGGGCGGCTTTAGAAAGCAACCAACGATGAAATGATTTCGTTCATTCATTAGGAAGTAACGGTTGCTCTCTTGGGGCAGAGGGGCACGTCGGATTGCTGTCCAGCTGTCCGGAAGGATCTTCGGCCACCACCAGAGTGGTTTTAAATATGCACTCAAACTTTTTAATTATTATTTTCAGTGCACTGGGCGATTGGATGCCGAGAAACTCGCAATAATTTGCTTGTAAACAAATTCATTCAGAGCAAGTTGTCCAAGTCGGGAAAGAATGGTCCTTTCCCCGGGAATGGTATGTAAGACATCGGGAGCAGCTCAGAACCCGCTCAAACGATGGAACTTTACTAGCATTGGATTAAAACTATTTACAGACGCGGCGTGACACTAGACTACATTGATGCTACGGATGAAATAATTTCACTTACTCAAGACAGAAGGCGATTAAAAAGTTTTCCATGCTACAGTGCGCCCTTTACCAGTGAGGGCTAAGGAACGAGTAAGTTTTGTTGAGGAATGCATAAGGAGTAGGACTTAGAGAAGAAGACGGCAAGTGCACGACAAATTTACTGAGAAATACTAAAAGCTATCAAACTACCGATACAAAGTAGAACATCATAGTTTGGTATGAAAAACTAGGAGGGTGTAACAATGATCTACACGATTTAACTAAACAGTAACGAACGGTAGAGGAAGCTATAAGGGCCAATAAAATAATAGTTGAAATCTAATTCTACAGTATTGACCCAGCAATGTAATGGGTCTCTATTTAATTTAGATAAAGAACCCAAAATGTTTAGGTCTACACTAAGTAAAAATTTGTAAGATCAGGCTATTAAAAATGAAAAAGTAACGCACCTACCAACCACCGGCGATGGAAATGTTCTGCGTGTGAAAGGGATTGAGCACATGAGCGAGTTGAAATGAGAGAAATGGAATTGAATGATAGAATCAGTGCCCAAATCAATGGAGTCAATAAATGGAGGCAGGGTTTTTGGGTTGGTTTGGTTTTTGAGCCCAATTCAAGGATCCATGGAAAAGAGTTACACAAAAGCACTAGCGACAGAGACAGAGAGAAAAAGAGCGAATTAAGTCAGAAAATCATACACCGGACACTTCGCAGAACCCGTGCAGACATCCTAGGAAATTGTATTGTGGCAGTTCCCTGGCAACGGATTTTTTGTTCCGTAGGGTTCTTCCAAATATTAAAAGGACCACAATCCCCGACCGAGAGCCGATGAAACTGTCAATCGGTGAGTGAAAGGATACGGGGGGAAAAAAAAGGATCATCGTCGTACGGGTTCCGGCTGAGGCTGATACGTGACGGATAGGCACGTGGCGCTGGCGGAGCTATCGTTTTTATTCATTTTTATTATCCCACATCCGGACCGGAACCGGCCGTCGGCCGCAGAATAAACTCACTCCGTATGTATTAATCCACAAACCGAAAGCGGCTTTACGTGTCGATTATATTCAAACTTATCGGTATGAAGCGTATTTCTTTCTCTTGATGAATTGAGAGCCAAACGGATTAACTCCGCGCTCTTGATGGCGTCGATATCGCAAATAAAAGACTGTTGATGGGGATCAGCCGCACACTGAATGGTGGCAATACAAATTGGAACTTAAATTCAAATTATGAAAAGAAAGCTGGAGAGGGTTTAATTCCCGGAGGCAGCTTCGCTCGATGAAGCCAGCAAGTGTGACGCGACCCGAGTGCGAATCTGGGCCCTCGAGCGATTGCCCACTTTTTCTGGGCACCCATCTCGGATTGGGTGGGGGACAAATAATAGGAGTTCGTTTGGACTTGGCACGTACATCCTTCCAATCCGGAGGATTTCATTGGCAGAGTATCCTTTCTGGCTGGCAAAGGTCTCTTTACTTTGACTGGCATTAAAACTTGAATCGACGACGACGAAGTACGTGATCCAGACCGAACGGAGAGAGACAGATTGGTTGTCGGATTTTGAAGGAAAGGATGATTTAAGTGGCATTATTAAGAGATTGTGGGTTTTTTTAGACATTTCGACTCCGTGTTGGTGTTGATTTAACGAGTCTTTGACAGGAGACAGTTTACAGTCTCCGAACGTTGGCTTCCCGTGGGAGACCATTTTTAGCCCGGCTCGGCAACAGTTCAATCGACTGGTCCCCGGGATAGCCGCACGGGTTTTGGCACATGTCGAACCCCGGGTGCGTTCATCATCGTTTGGCATATTTTCAGAAGAAGTTCCCGAGGTCCGAACCGCATCCGAACCGCATAAGAAACTAGTTCCACACACCTTCTTTTGCCCAACAATCTCCACGCGGGAGAGGAGACCAGTCACTAGTTGGTCCAATTTTAAAAATAGACTCAACCCAAGCAGAATACGCGAAGGACAAAGGACCGCCCTGCGGTGGTGGTCTTGACAGGGGTGTGTAAAAATAGCATCAAGTCACGATCGAACTCCATAGGAATGGAGCTCACCTCAGCCTTGTAGTGCCTGACCTTCCCCAATGCTGCTTTATTGCACTCGTTTTTCGGGGGCCACTCCCGTACCGTTGATCGGTAATAATTTAACGACCTTGACTACCTTGTGACGTGAGTTGTCCGTTCCCAGAAATCCGCCGATTGGAAAAGGGATACACTGCTCGCTCGCCTCGCCCGCATTACTTACTTCTGGCCCGCCGCTCGATCTGGCGCAGCAGCCGCAGGTAGTCCGCGTACTTGGCCGTCTCCTCGTCGAAGGTGCCGGACGACGTCTCGTTGCCACCGATCGCCCGGTTGATCGACGTGATCGCCATCGAGCAGTCGGTGAAGCCGCGGCCGGACTTCTCGTCGTGCTCGTGGTACAGGTATGCCTGGATCGTCCAGTTGTAGTGCCGGTGGAGCTCGCGCATCATCAGCCCGAACGCGTGGTAGTTGCCGGTCATCCGCGTCAGCGTCCGGTAGTTGGGCACTTTCAGCGAGAACGCCTCCGTCAGCCCGCCGGACGTGATCACCGGAATGCCCCAGACGGCCGAGTAGCGGGCGATGGGCGCGATCACGTAGTCGCAGATGGGGCCAAAAAATACATCTACGATTATGGAACACGGAGCGCGATGTCAGACGCCGACAGGGTCCATCATCTCGTTTGCGGCGTCGTCACAGGAATCAAATCAAACTACTTCGAGGCGGCGCGCGTGTGTGGTTCGCGTGGACTTTATCGTGTAACTTATCTCACAGCAATGGCTCTCTTTCCCCGACCCGACTCGCCTCCCTTTATCGGATGCCTTTCAGCCCAAGGTATGCACCATAAATTAAGTGCCCATTACGAAACGGGAAGGTTCGTGTTCTTACCAACCCTTACCCTGTGGCCCGCAAACGGCTCTTCCCGTGGTGAAAGTTGTAGAGAAAGTGAAAGAGAATTAAGCAAAAACCAAAACTCCCAAAATATTCGCCAAGGTACGGTGTGTGGAGTAATGAGATTGAAAAATGGTGTCCCTGTCCGATCGACCGGGTATAGGCATTCGAAAGGACATCTCGCGTCAAATGGCCCGCGGTACACTTACTGGCGCGTGTTTGCCTTTTCGGGACAGGCTCCCGGCCTCGTTGGGCAGTTTGGCGTGGACCAAATTCCACGTACAGCGTTTCAGATATGCTCCTCCCGGTAGTCCCGACGGTAGGATCCTCTTACTGTCTTACCGTGCGCGGTTGTGCGGATGTGGATCTAAAAGGGGGGAACCAACATACGTAATCGGGGTGCACATAAATCTGCCCTAACTGTCCATTATCTGAATCTGTAGGAGCAGCATTGAGGTGAAAGTGAAACTGTTGAAAGATTGTTGAAAACCTTCCATAAACAACTGAGTACAGTACTAACAGAGTGCAGTAACGTGCAATTGGGTATGGTTAGCCGGTTATGTGCGGTCCAGTGTAGGACCTTCGATTTGTGGTCAAGCACGAGACGCTCAACGCTCACGTGAGTACGGCGGCTATGTTTCGACATCCATTAGCTTGTTCAACATAAAGAGTTTGCTCGATAAAGGACTGTTTCTTTTTTATAAATTTAAAATTTGCGGTAATGCTCATGATCTAACCAAATTTTGCTATATAGGATGATGCATCAAGGGTTTGGATTCCTCTTTCCATACCGGACACACGAATACTGTTTGGTCTACTAACTACAGGGTGTCCAATTCAAGGTCCTATTTTTCATTCGGTTATAAAAAAACGGATAAATATTTTTCGATGGTTGAACATTTATTCGAAACGTTCATTCATGAGATTTATGTATAACATACAATTTTGGTTGCAGAAAATTGGGAAAAATGAAAAACATATTTCCAAACTCAAACTGTACGAAATGTCTCATACTAATCAGAAACTAATACTACTCAGAAAACCCACACGTCGTGCAAGATAAGCTGCCTGTGTCCTTCGGCAGGGATTGGATATTTCGGTTTTCTCACACGCGTTACTCACCGGTCACCGGACAAGCAAAAACTGGCTGGCGCCTTGTTTGCTTGAAATTAATCGCAAACAAATTTACATATCTCTCGCGTTATCTGGCCGCCGCGATGCCTTAACCGGTCGGCCTGCCAGTCGGTTGGTCACACTAAAGATGACCCAAACACCGAACATGAAATAGATCCGGAAGAAAGTAAAAGCGACTACACCAGCCGGCGCGGCATGGGAATTCGGGAATTCGAGAGGCATCTTGACCGTCCTTACTCTAAACAAGGGTCGCCGACAACGGTGTGGCATATTTAAACTCTCGCGTTAACGGTTATTGTCGTGCGGCACTCGCTAATTAAATACCGGACAAAGTTCCCACTCAAACCAAGCAATGGTCGGTTGGTTGTAACTGAAACAACAAGGGGGTGCCCTCCCATAGAGCGCATTCGAAAGTCGCGGTGGAGGGCCCACAATGTTCTGTTCCGAAGTGGACAATCGAACCCCGGGGATCGTTATTTCCTTGCAGGTGGAATTATGTTTGCTGGCGTGACATACACCATGGTGGCCTTCCGTCGTCGGGGTTAACCTTCCCCGAGCACCGTCTTCGTCGTCTTGCCTTCGCTTGTCACACCTTTCACTTTCGCCATCGTTAAGAAGACAACCTGTTGCGCGTGCTCCTTCCAGTGCAGCCTGCAACAAACTAGCTGGCTGGGCTGTATCGTTTTGGCTTCTTAACTCGTTCGACCACGGAGCAAGGAATGCCGGTCACCCGGACGGAGGTTCCGCTCTGGTGGCAAAGGAGCGATGAAATCGAATATGTTTTGGTACGCATCCAACACGACGACGGGCATCGGAAAGTGAGTGGGGTTTGCTTGCCATAGTTTTACATTCTTGGGTATAAATAAACCCCGCGAGGGAGTGTAGCTAACCGACCCCGTGCCAGGTTCTGGGCGTGAGAAACGTGCCGTGGCAAAACGGAGCTCCCAGAGAGGCGGTGGGATTTCGGACGGGAACGGATCGAACCGACCTCGGTTAACGATGAGCCGCGGCCAACCGGCAAGCGTTCGCGTAGATCTAGGTCTGTTAGAGTGGAGAAATTCACGTTTACGATCTCCACACTGTCCCATAAATATTGGCACTTCGAATACCATATTCTTCATTTGTGTAAAACGGAAATAGAATCTTTGCTAGAAGTTCAATCGGAGATTCGATTGAGACAGACTGATTGATCGTGCGTACGGCGTGCGAATACTCGGAGAATCATCGATCGATCGATCCTTTCAGAGAAAAAGGAATCGTGGGCATTAATTTTGGTGCCCACATTTTGCATGATCGTTATCAGCGTCTACGCCACTGGCGATATGGGTAGGTCGCGATGCGAAACAGAAACTAGTATATACGGTGTGAGAGACGTAATTTGTGTTTTCGGCACACAAGCTGAAATGTAAATTAGTCAATCATCCCACCTGCAATATCGGCAACGGCAATGAAAACTAACCAGCCGAACCTGATGAAGGCGGGGACTGATAGTTGATCCTCAACGGTTCCTAGAAGTGCCGTGGAAAGTGGAACACTGAGCACTCCGTAAAAGCGCGTGTCGATGAAAATACATCGCAAAAGATCGGGTTTGTGGCATTAACAGCCTAATATGGAACTTGAACCTGGGCGACAGTGGGCGAAAACGATAAACATCACTAGGCGAGTTGGCGGCGCGAGGAACTATCATCTCTTGATGATCATCTCTTGATGAATGTTGTGGCAACCAACCTGATGATTTATTCGAAGCAGAAGAAAATCCAATTGAAATGAAATTAGAGAATGAAGATGTCGATGAACAGAATAACAGGCAAACAAAGCCTTCAGAATTGATCTGTTAGGATCGAGAAGATCCTGACAGAGACAACCAACTCGGGGATTAATGATTCGGCATCAGAATCAATGCGAAACGCAATTGCTCCCATCGATCCCGGCAAACGCCTCAAAGTTGGCCGAAAACGTAAAAACGATCAAGAAAAAACGCAACAGCGGTTGCCCTCGTATAAACTTCGGAGTCATCAACGAGTTAACAACGACATAAATCGAAGAAAAAGAAATTATAACGTTAAATTTAACTGTTCCATCAACTGTGCAAGTTTAACCCTTCATGTTAACTCTTTTGTCTTAGATCGAAGTCGCACGTTTGATTGTTTTTATTTTTCCACTTGATTTCTCCGTTGCTATTATGGTAATAATAAAAACTTGAAATCGATATGAATATGTAGAACTAGCTGTTCCCGGCGGGCGTCACCTCATCTTATCCTCAATTCTTGATTATCCGGCGTTTCAGACGATCGGGCTTGCCGGTGAAGTACCCGATCGACTTCCCTTCCCGCTTCCCGTTGGATACATGACAAAACTCGCACCAGCTGAATTTGGCCCAAATTGCTTGAAAATTATCCGAATTTTGCTGAAATTAACCCAGATTTTATATGGGAGACCCCCTTTTTTAGGTCGATCGATAGGTCAATCCTAATCTATCAGTCCATATTTATACTGTCTCCCATCTTGAACTCAACGTTAAACGATTCTGCTCTTCATGACGGGAGCTTTTTTCTCGCTCGTCATACCATTTTTTCTAGCAAACCATCAAGACCAGACCGGGACCAGTGGCCATAATTCGCTTCCGGTGACTCACACACGCACACAACGCACGGTTTGATTTGATTCCTTGGCGCACAGCACACATCCACAACCAACACTATCGGGGTGCATTTTCACCTGGTTTTCGCTTGAGAAAGATATCGAACGCTCCGAGGGCCCCGAAAGTGGACGAACACTGTGTGTCCCGGTGGTCGATTTCGATGCGAAAATTGGGCAGCAAGCCCCCGGGGGCGGTCACCGCGTTCTTCGCCATCTCGATCACCGGCAGCACCGTCGACAGGATACGCACGTCGCGCCGCTTGCTCGGCTGTTCCGGCAGCAGGATCGCAAACTTGACAAAGTTGCCCGCTCCGGTCACTCCGATGTCTCGGCCTCGGCTCTGTGCTGCAGCGGCCACCGACTGATCGGTCGCCACCCAGGATCGATCGCAGCCACCATCATCATCGTTGGTCCGGCCGCTGGCAGTGTTCCCCGGGGAACCTTCGGCGAGCCGCTGATGCCGGTAGCGGGTACTGTTGCGGGTCGCAGTGCCCTCGACAGACGCACCCACCACCGCCAGTGTCCGATTGCCAGGACGCGGAGCCGGGTTAGCCAGCCCGGGCCAGCAGAGGAGAAGAAACAGCGCACAGGACACCACGGCGGGGACGCGCCGCAAAACGTTCACCTCGTGGGCCGACATGCCGCGCGCTTATTTACAACAACCACCACACGGCTCACTGCACTTGGACTGTGGTCGGCGCATTTTTTGGCCACTCAACAACAGCAACAACACTCGCGGGACCGCCACTATCGTGCACCGTCAGCTCCGGCATCACGGAACGGCTGCGACACTAAACTAAACTAAACTTTGAACACAATCATCTGGCTCGGGCTCCGGATCTGGCGGTCGCTGCTGCTCGAGGAACGGTAAAAAAATGGCTCGATTAAATTTCATTCCGCTTCGTTCGCGACCGCGGATTGCGGATTGATTGTGAGCACTTTTTGTTGCTGCTGCACGCGACAGACAACCATCAATCAGGATCGAATGCACTGCCGGAAGCCGATTACTGTGAATGTGACGGGGCCGGGTGATGCAATATCGTGGCGGATTATTGTTTCTACTAGGCGCACAGAGACATAAATGCATCGTTCGTTCGTTTTCGAGACCAGTTCGTTTAAAAAGTACTCAACTATTTAATTGGCCATTTTACAACATGTAATCAAATACAGGACTTTAAAAAAACCCACCGTTCAGATGATCGCTTTCGGGGTGTATGGCCATAGTCGAACCTGATATGATAATTTTTCAATGACTTTTCAGTAAATTTTGGGTGTTACCTCGGCCCTAACTTGGCGAATGTTATTTATCAAATGCTCGAAAGCTGCAGACTTCAGTCAGCATAAACACAATTTTTCCAAAAGCCTCACAAGAAAGAGTCCAACAGGCACCTTTTCTGAATATAGTGGTCGCTTTTCAATCGATTGAGGGTTTTCAGTGCCCCAGATGCGGCAAATTTTATTTGTTTACGTAGTCGCCAAGGGAAAAATGTGCCTCGTCGGAGAAAAAAATTGTGGCTGAAAGTTAACGTTTTCGGTCTGTCGCTCAAGAACCCGTATTGAACCCCCGCAAGAATTGGCGTACTGTCTTCGTTGTCGACGGTCAGTAGGCTTCAATTGTTGTGTAGGCTAGCCTTTACACTGATGCGGGTGTAAATCCAGTTCCATGCAAAGTTCTAGATGACCCGTAAGAAAAGTTCATTTATTGACTACGTCGTGTTATCGACAAGTTTGGGCCTTCGGCCACACTTGCACTTGCATCGGCTATATTTTCAGCTGTGCTTACGTTAAGATATTTTTTTTCTTATGTATTATAGAGACTTTGAGCTGTATTAGCCTAGCATTCGGCTGTTGCGTTAAGATAACATACAGGCATCTGAATATCTAAACCTATACCCGTTTCTTCAAATTTTTGCACAATTTATTTCTAAAGTACAAAATGGATAGCCCTGTATAATTTTAAATCATTTTATCATTTTGAAATGTCTATTGCGGTTCGTTTATAAACAAAGAAAAGGCTGTGCTTCGTTTCCCTCATATCAAAAGATAATGAAGTCCTCAACATCAGTCAATTCACCCTAAAGTTGGCTAACGCATGAAGATATTTGGGGAGAAGAAAAGGAACAATTCTCGACCTGATGTTTAGTGATTTTTAGCAAACAAAGTGCAAACTTTTCGCTTCACCCAACGCATCGTTGGATTGCTCAGCCAACTATCATCACTTTGTGGCTACTTTGATCAGGTGTTTATCCGTTGCTTGATTGCTTTTAAAATCCCTCGCCGATCAGTTTAGCCGTGGCTTTTGGCAGATGGACTTTTTAGTCCGGTTTCACTTTCGTTGACCGCGACCGTTTTATAAATCTGCCACCCGCCTGGTGAGCTCCATGCTCTGGGGAGGTGAGTCCCTGGGGCCTGGCCACGCATAATTAACATCAGATTCGTTGGCCACTGTTTCGCTGATATCGCTTGAGGCTTTGGTTTCGATCGAGAGATTTGATTCCTGCCGGCTCATACGCGTGCGAAAACGAGGACACTCAGGCATACGTGGAGAGGTTTTCCTGGAAACGATAATTTTATTTGCCTTTATTTGCGTCAGACCTACATTAGTCGGTAGACCCGTGCTTAGTGCACAAAAACAGGCTAGCAAACTTGCAGCGCAACATTGCAGCTAAACCTGTACGCGATGTTTTATGGCACGTTTTGCACCCTCCCCGTTTATGCAACAAGCCAGCCCATAGGGGACCCCTGCGGCCGGACATTTTGTTCGGGGGGTCAGCTGGGGGTCGCTGCAACCACCACGCTGCGAATGGCTAATAAAATGCCGAAAAATCATCCGTCAGTCAGCGAGCGATCGAGCGAAAATGGGTGCCAAAACTTAAGACATAATCTCTTTCGCCTGTCTGACCGTGGCCACCGTTCCGCCTGCGGAGTGCTTTCTATTTTCTATTTCGGGTCCCTCTCTTCGGGTTACCCACCAATTAAGGGGTACGGGAGGCATCAAAAAACCCGTCAATCGGCAGCCCGTCCGGAGGAAAAAAGGCTAAAGGTGCCCTCCGGGTAATGTGTCGGAGCTCGGAGACGAGTCCACAGCCCAAGTGTCCGCGCCCGGTGGCATCTTGAAGGTGAAAATTATTTGGTAACACTTTGATCGATGGGACACGGACCTTCTCGGGCGCGCAGAAGGTTAAGTCACGGGGCCGCGAAGGTAGCGTAAAACAGACAACATTTAGCCATTCACCGGGGCTGCGTTTGATAGAGACGCAAAGGATCGGAATGAAATTAGACCATCGATTGTTTAATCAAGTTTTAATAAAGAAAGATCATCGATTCAACAACCAGAAGTAGCAGCGTCGACAACATTTCAATCAGCCCGTTTTTCCGCGTAATTTCTTTCGTCAAGAAAATCGATCGCCTTCGCGCTAAGCTTATGGTGGCCACGTGGTCGCTTCACAGTTTCCGCCCACATCTTTTTTTTGCTTGATTTTTTTGAGAAATATCGGTCATAAATCAGCCGCCACGTCGTCAAGGGGGTTAATGTGGCGAACTTAGGCTTCATCCCGGTCACCCGGTCAGAAGGACAGCGCGCCCCTCTTAAGTAATGGCTTTTATCCATCATTTTAACAGCAAATCGTCGATGGTCCTCTGCTTCTCTCCATTCGGTCTGTTTTTTTCTTGGGGTGGTGAACAATGATTAAAGGTCTCGGTAGCCCCCGTTCGCAAATTGTTGATCAATTTATCATCGAACCCTTTTCGTCTACGGATGGGGACGCCTGGCCGGTGAGGTGCTGGTCAGCGTAAAAAGGTAGATCAATAAGTAGCTAATCACCGGAATTTGTACGAAAGTTTACTGTAATTGTATAAGACTTATTAAAAAACCCCAAAACGTTTAGCGCTTGGCAACAACAAAAAATGTCCTGCCAACAACATATTTAGGCGAATGCTGTGTTTCTTGATCTTGATGTTTGTCAAAAAATAGGGTCATCTCCCAAGTGCCATAAATGTTTCGTAAATGACGTCCCCGGTCCCCTGGGTTAATCGTTCGCTAGTGTTGTCATTTATTGACCCACTCGTTACGCTTCTGAGGACTCGTAACGGATCCTTCCCCGAAACAGATGCTACCTGCGTGGCGACTGTCATCGATGGGACGTCTTTCCCACGCGCGCCGCTTCGTTATCGTGAATTTATTTCAATACTTCTGCCGGACAGTTTAAATTAACGACACCGTAAAACGGGTTGCCGGCCAGAACTTGCGATGATTTATCTTGCTCTCAACGCATCCTTTTGTACGGTTGATTTAAAAACTGCCCCAGTTCAGGGGGTCTGTCTGGTGGTTGATGTAACACGAACCGGCTTGCGCATAATGCGAAACCGAACCGTTGCGGGTTTTTTCTTTCCTACGAAGGCTGCCCACAAACTTGGGCTGCATTTTGATGAACCCGTTCATCTTTTGGATTGCGACAGGGTGGCCCGACCCAACTTCCTTTACGAAGATGATCTCTGAAGAGGTGCGATCACCGAAAAAATTGGCGGCCTCGTGAAAGGTTAAAACTCGCAAAATCCCGGCGTATAAAATCCAGTTACCCGGCGGAGTGTCAGGTTTTGGTCTATTGTTTTCGTTTCCCACCGACCGAAAATTAGTATCCCTCAACTTGTTTATGGCACAATAAATGGTTTTAGTGCGGTGGTGCGTGATGCGTGACGCAAGGTTGGCAAATTGGCGAACCGATGATGATGCCGATGGTTGATGACCATCATCATCGGTTGGTGCGGTCTTAGCCACGAACAGGAACATCCTGTTGTGCAATCTGCTCATCGAAGACGTGTGGCTTTGTTTTTTTTGGCTACGACTTTGCCAAAAATTAGCGTAGTATTTATAGAAAGGGAAAGTATTTTGTAGCACGGTTTGTGGCAGCAATCTGCCGCGTGGAGAGTTAATGTGGGAACCGGCGAATCCCCGATCGCCAAAGCTGAAGAAGACTCTCAGGAGTCTATCACAGGCTCTGAGTCACACTCACTGTCGTAACAAACGTTTGATAATTAATTAACCGATCGTTGTGCGAGGCGATCGAGGAAACGGTGCAGACACAGGACGACCCTCGTCATTATGGTGTTCTCGTGGCCACCAGATGCGTCTGTCGCGGAGAGACACGCAAATCAGCATATTCATGATCAAGCTCATTATCTTCTGCCGGTGTCCCGGTAGATACTATGCACCAGAGATCCGTCGGGCTCCGGTGGTGGTCGTTTCGCGGATAACTTAAACCACCTCTCTCTCTCTCTCTCTCTCTCTGTCTGGAGCAGATGCCAAAAAGCGGTGCCATTAAAAAAAGGAAGGCTTAATTCGTCGTTTTGTCGCGACTAGCAGCCGGATGTTTCGCTGCGCTGGAGGACCTGAACCCACGGAAGACATGCGCGGCGCATTCGCGAGGCTATTTATAAAGAAAGCCATAAAACCGGGTTGACCAGAGCGGGCTTTGCCTAGCGTAGCCATGACCGGTTGGCATTTGACGGGCTGCGCGTGACCCGGTACTGCGCATGCATTGGATTAATTTGGCTGGCTTAGGATTATTTGGCCGACAGGAAGATAGCATCATTTGAGAGTGAAAATTGGGCGCCCATATTTTTTGTTTCGCTGGCGGCTCTTTTTTGGGTATTTTTAAAAGCATTTGAATATATGGGCACGGATGCGTAGAAGAACACGAAAATAGCAAAAGCATAACGCGCATCGGAGGTCGCCGCCGCATTTAAGAAATTTGATCAGCATCTCGGTTTTTTGCCACCAGAGGCAAAACAGTTTTAGTTAGCCACCTGTCGGCCCCAAAAGATGTATAAAAATAGTATGCAAATGGTGGAACTGTTTCAAATGTTGGTCACATTTGCGTTTAAATGTTTCGTTCCCAGCCCCGGGCCGAGGCTCTGCAAATGAGAAAATTAAGGTAATGATGTAGAGCCTTTTGTTACTCCTTTTCTTTGTGTTTGACATTTTTTGTCGTTAAGTCCATGATTTATGAGAGGTGCTGATTAAGAGGTTATCAAAATTTGCGCCATCGTCACCGGAATTGTGAATTGCCTTTTATCTTTTTCGCACACATTTTATATATCCTTTTTTAGACCCCCTTAATGCTACAAATATAGCATGGTGATCCATCAAGTGTTTGGATTGTAAACTAGTGATTACTTTACTTTTAAAACGTCAAACTTCATTCTGAATATTGTGAACATTTAGCAAAAACTTTACACAATTGGGAAATATTATAAAAACATTATTTCCAAATTACGTGAGTCTTCAACTCAAACCGTACGAAATTTGGACGTCGTGCAAGAGATGCCAATGCACTCACAACTAGAGACTGTTTGGTGCGGATTTCACTGGCCGCATCATCGGCCCATCGGCCCATCGGCTGGTATACGCTACCGAGAAATGTTGGCTTGGGATACATTTGCGACCCCGAGAAGGACCACTTTTTTGGATTTTTGATCACATTTCTTTGCTTCCGAAAAAACCTTGATTGATTTTTGCTTCCTTTTGCAAACCTCTATTTTTGTTAGCTGTTATCATTATTTAATTGTTTTGTTTAATGTACTGTTTTGTTGCGAGTGATCGTCGGTCTAATTTTCAACAGTAAAAAGCAAAGGACGCTATTGACTGACTGCTTCTTATTGCTTCTAATCTGAATAAACTCGTCACGGGGGGCAGCAGAAAAAGAGGCAAACAACGAGCGACGGCTGCAGCGGATGATGCACGGTTTCGATTACTAATCGTTTAATCGATTGCCGGATGCAACCACTGCCACTCTCTCGACACTGTCGACCGTAGCAAAACTCGATGAAGTCGTTTCGCCCACTAACCGACAGTTCCAGTGCCGTCAGTCTGTCAGTCCGTTCGAGTACCTGACAGGGAGCCACCAGAACCACTAATTATCTTGCTGACGACGCGGCCTGAGCTTTGCCGAGTGGTCGTTTTAATTTGCATCAAACGTCGGCCATCGGGTGCGTCTCGAGTGCTGCCGCCCCAAGTGCATTTTGTCTCCCCGATTCGCCCTCCCCCTCGAATTGCCAGTCAGTCAATTGTCGCTGACCACACGCAAGGCAGGCCACCCCACCAAAAGGGCCGGGCTGCGGCGGGATGTGTAAATTTAATAATCATCACCTACTCCTTGAGCGACCACACGCAAAGCGCGGCCGATTCTCACTCGGCCGTGGTGGTTGGGTGGCTTCTTGGCCCCCTTTGGGTGATTAAAAGCGCCCCGACAGTGGCGTGTCACGGTGACAGCAATGTACCATTTTCAGTGCACGCGGCCGGCCGGCTGGCAATCTCTTCCCGTGACGATCAATTTGTCAAGTGGAACCAGAGGCGCAAACGACGAGCCCCGATGACGGGTCGCTGTCGGCGGTTCGTCGTCCGTTTCCGTGGCGAAGCTGACGAGTTGACAAGAGGTGCGTGAGCCGATTATTATCCTTAAGCCCGTAATTTATCGGCAGTGTTTTACGGGGAACGGGAAACCGAATACAATCCGGCGGCACTTTGCAGAAATCTCCATATTTTACCCATTTGATGGGGAGAGAGCCGTGTGCTACCTTCTTTGGGAGCGGCGCTATGGAGTGGGCCAATAAAAAAAGGCCGCGTCAGTGACGATGATGGCCACGGAATTCTGAACACTTTTTCGGACTCTCATTTGCGTAGCGGAACAATAAAAAAACAAAGCGTCCAACGGGCCCGGGGAAGTTGATGACAGGGTTTTTGCGATAAATTAAGCGGTGGCCACGTGGCGCAAGCCGTTAGTGCCGCGTGTCGCGCTCCGCGCACATGCATGTTTAGACAGCTGAGTTTGTCGGCCGCTTCAAGTCCAACAAGTGGGCGCGCGTCCGTGTTCCTACCGTGTGTACCGTGAACGATTTCGCAAATCCTTCGCAGCTACGCCACGCCAACATCAATTCCACGGACTCATTAGTATCAGCAACTAGCGCAAACCGGCGAAAGGACTGCGTCGTCGTCAACGGGCGGACGGTTGGGAATGTAATGAAAATAGTTTCCGCAACTCGACATGTTTGCGGTTCATTCGAATTCGCGTTCGCTAGGACATCGCGAGCCCTAGGCTTTGTACCAGATGATGTTACAAAGCTGGGACACCTTATTTGCATCACAATTAATTCGTAGATTCGTGTCCGATTCATGTACGGAACCCATTCGCGGATCATTTTGCAGCGGTTTGCTCCTGTTTCGTCTATTCCGCCAGGGGTCAGTAACGTTTCTAGAACGTAAAACATAATCATCAACAAAAGTGGGATTAAAGCCGAATCAACATTTCTACCCTTCGCTGGGAGCCAGCGTCGAATGTCGTAAATGGGTAGGCATCGCACTCGCAAATAGAATCATCAATCAGCTCTTCATTGTCCCCGGAACCAACAGCGGGCCAATAGGTCCTATCAACGGAGATGCAGGTTTAACATCCAGGCGGCATAAAAAGGCGCAGCAACCTCGGTAGCAGACCTCGTTATGCATTCCATTAGGACGTGGCATTGATGTGGCACGCGAAAAATCCCTGATCACAGCGCCGCTTTTCTCCAACAGCAAAAAACAACACGTGCCCACGTGCTGTGTGTGGCGTGGAATAATTATGGACTCTTTTGTTTCCCTCCGAAGCCGAATAAAATGGAGGAGATGAAAACCAAGAACGAATGTCATTTTGGACCAAACGTTACCAAACGATGTTACGTGGGACGCCAACAGCACACGTAGTGGTGTTGTTGGCGTCAATCTTTTCCTCAACAATCCCATAAAAACTGGGGCAACAAATATGCTTATTAAAAAGTTTTCGGGCACCTTTCGGGTACGTTTTGATCTCCGAAGAAAGACGAAACCGTTGTGGCCACTAATTGGGTGTCTACTTCGCCGAAGGCACGCCAATTTGTTCGCGGCGCCAACATTCAACACACATTCGATTGGTCGCGTCGAAAATTAATTAGATTCTGAACTCGAACATGTTCGAAGTACAAAGTTTTACACCTGGATCCTGGCGCTTCGATCAAGGGCACAACCGTCTCGAGCGATGCGAGTCGTCGTCTCCGTCAAAGGTAAATTATTCACCAAGCCGAGCGAATGCGGTCCTGCGGCCCCAGAAAGCCCAGGATCTTCAAACGTTCCGCAAAGGCGAAATAGGCGAAACTCGGGTGGAGCCCGAAAATTGGAGAAACGTCATTTTCCATTGCTAATTACGCGTTGCCATGGCACAGTGGGCACCCGCCGCATCAAAGGGGACACACTTTGCTCGGAGAATTTCCGTAGCTTACTTTGGGTTCATGGACGGTGCTTCGATGAAAATTCTTCAGCGAAAAGGAACCGCAACCGGAGAAGAAATGGCGGATTAGAAGGCGCGCCTACCGAAAAGTGTAATTAAGGTGTTTTGGTAATTGATTTCCGTCGCGCAAGGCGAAACGTCCGCCGGGGACCGCCTTCAATCGGTTTTCGTGTATTCCTAATATTTATTTATCTACACCCTCTAAATACAAAATAGCATCGAGTCGGTGTTTGAACTTAAAATGTTACCATGGCAACGTCCAAGGCCACCGAAGATGGTGGCAAACGGCAGACGGGCAATTTAGTTAAATTAACGGTCAAATGTTAAAAAAAATCCCAACAAAAAAGTCAAGACTTTCTTTTCCCTCAAACATTGTAGCCAACGTTCCGATAGCTAAGCTACGAAATCGTAAGTAAGTAATTGTAACGTGTCAACATGGATTAGACGATCGTCATGATCGTGATGAAGTGCCGTAATCGTGCCTCATGCATCACAACACGCGTGGAAAGCGAAAATGCAATGCCCACGATGCAGCAACAGCATCGCGGAGATTCGGATCTTAATCGACGTTAATATATAACCGCCACCAGGCGCGATAATTGATCGAGAGAATAATTAATACCTTCGCCGCCCGCGTGATTCAGACGGACTGGACTGCACGGACCGACGATAAAAAGCGCTTGCTCTCAATTGATCAGAATTAATCGCTGCATTCCGACACGGCGCCCATGTGCAACAATGTATGGGAACAACGGAACAGCACGGGGAAAAAAACGGCAATTCACCTCATAATTCGCTCATCATTCCATTAGATTCTGTTTACGCTACAAAAGTGTAGAAAAGTTTACTCAATAAATCAACCCCGCGCCGATCACAATCGGCACTACCGCACTACCGGATCGGATCCGGACACTGTTGGTTGGTGCATCCCACAGCACGCGATTAGATTGCAGTGCATTATGGCAACACATGGCGGATGAAGGGGCCACGGGCACCGTGATTAGCCTGCTATGGTAGTAGCAACACCATACAAAAATCCTCATCGTCAATCTTGGGGAGCTTTCAACAATAATCGATGCCATTGCCATTCCTCCACACGTCCCGGTGCGGCGAGAGATTGATGAGAAAACGCGCACCGGATTGAATTTGCATCGTGGTGCAACTGCAAATAAATGAAGTAGAATTCCTACGGACACCAGCCCTAGGCCCTAAGGGGCTTAGGTGGTGGGGCTTAGAACGCTCGCGCGACGCCAGGCAACCTCAATTAATTAGCTACGAATTTCGAGCGTGGCTACGATTTGAACGGAACGGAACACATATTCGGTTCGAGTTCGGCGTGTTTGCCAATATGTTTGTGGCCCATTTATTAGGGAGACTCAAACTGGATGCGCATGGCACGCACCAGCGAGCTCGTTATTTGTGCGCAATCGTTTTCGGAGAATTGCCGAAACGCGCCAAATATTTCCGCCGGTCCCAGAGTTGCCCGGCTCGATTCGATTACGATTCGCACGAGTAGATTTATAATTTACTGTCGATGTGTTTGAGCATTCTGCCAACAAATAGTAATCAACCTGGGACAAACGCGGAACGATTGGGTGGCCGAAGCATAAATCAATCGGGGTCCGCCACCGATTGGTCGCTAATTAGAAATGACATCGTTCTAACACACGCCCGCCGATCGAAGCGCGGCTCATTTATTCTTCACAGGTCATGGGTGATAATTATGGTCACAGTTAATGGTGAATCAAACCAACCATGGATAGATTTCAAAGCGGAATAATTTTTGGGAAAACTGTCACTCCTAAGTGCAGCGTTATAATTACACTTGACTTCAAGGCCACGGCCAGTGCACACGATGCAGCCCGTGCATTAGCTAATCCGTTCGATAGAGTCTGCAAGATCAAGATCATCGTCTCGCAAACGCGAACGAGCAGCGGCACGCTAATTTACACGCTACTAATTTTAACATCTTCGTCCCCTTCGTTCGACGAGATTTTGCTGCTCTTTTTCCGTTCACGTTCGCTGGATGATGCTGCTTCGAGAGATCGCGTTCCGATCACATAATTTTACCGGGGGTCGGGTCGGGTCCCGGGTTGTTTATTTATATTCCGCGGTCAATTTTCCGCACGAAGAGGAAAATGTCCAATTTGGCTGCACGCTTCATTGCACCGTGTCCCGATCCGATCTCGTCTATGTGTGTGCATGATCAAATTACTAGCTCGCTTGCTGCAGCCAAGTGCAGCCGATGCAAAATTTCCCACGGGAAAAGCGGAACCTTAGTGTATTGATTAAATTTGTTTGCTAAAAGCAGCATTTGTAACCTATTTATTTTATATGTAATTAGAGTCGAGTCGGGAAACGGGCTGGCGTGTGCGAATTAATGCTTCAATCTCTTTCGTCGCCTTTGATTAATTACGCCAAACGCAAACAATAATCAATCGTCTGTGCCTGTGGGCAAACCTGAAGCAATTAACCATATTGGACAGCAACAAATGGTTGTTTTGCGCGAGGATTCCTCATATACTTACAGGTTCACCACAATAATTTGTCCCTCCAGAAATGTATCAGCAAAAATCATAACTCACCCGAGCATGTAATGCTTACGACACTCTTTTATGACGCAAAAAGAACCGGAACAGAGAGCGCGCCGGAGCATAGCAAAAAGAGGCACCGATGCGATTCATTATTCCAGCTGTATCGGATAAGGCTGTTCCGTGCAAAGCGGATACCACTCCGGACCGGAGTGACAATCCCTCGCGGGGCCACTTTATCTTGCGCGCCGCAGCATAATAATACCCGCGATGCTTAGGGTGCCAGAATCAGAACCCCAGCTATTTTGGGCAGCCACTGGCCACCGGGGAGATTAGGACGCTTGTTTTGCATAAATTTAGAGAACCATGCTAAAAATGGTTTAATCTAATTTTAGTCATTTTTACTACCGTTGTGGGTTGAGTAAAATTGTTTGTTAAAATTGCTTTTAAAAACGGAACAAGTTTATGGATCCAATCGCCGAGGAAAGCGACGCAAGCTGCAACTAATATAAACTGCAAAACTCGAATGCCGCGGCGGGGCCCAACAGCCGGACCGTAATTGATTTCTGTGCGCCCCAGCCCCCGGCATCGCCATCGTCATAAAATCCGTGAGCGAAAGGCCCCGGTTATTTTTGCTGCTGTCCAGAGGGATGGGTTGATGTAGACCGTGTATCGGATTACGTATCGCTATCACCGGTCAGTTCCGGGGACTGCCTATATCGGAGACTGGAGCTGCGAGCCGTTGCAACATTGCACCACGCGGCAGGGCCATGGCCAATGGGCGATGTTTGTTTGCTTGATTTGCTCCCAACAGTTGAACCAACCGATCGCGTCGACGATGACCACAGAACCTCTTCGTCCTAAGCTCGGCCGCGGGCGCTAAAATGAAGATGTTCGTGGAGAGGAATAAAAAACGGATGGCGCCTCGTTTTTCGCCGACGCCGAGTCGGTGAGATGATGAAATTGGTTTTCGCTTCTGCACTTCAAAAATGACTCATCGTTCAGGTCGTCGTCGTCGCGAGATTTCGGACAGTAAAAAGTTGCCACCAGCGCAAGGTCGAATGCCTCGGGGGCCGGCAGGTTAAAATTTAATATTCGACATTCCGACAAGGTTATCAGGGTAAGAGGTCGGCGAGCGAATGGCAGTGAATTTGCATCGAACATGTTCTACGACACAGCGCGCCGGACGTCGAACGACATGGACGCCCCGTAGGGTGGGTCCCATCGCTCGAAAAAATGTTGTTAAAATAGTAAGTGATTGAGTTGTTGAACAAGCACAGGGAGGGATCAAAAGGGAACACATGATGTTACAAACATAATGACTGACTTGTACGCGAAAGAATGGAAGCAGCCCACTTTCGCTCATTTAATGGCCATGGTTCTTCGACACTTGAATTACATATAAAAAATAGACAGATGATTGCAAAAATTAGCTGAACCGAATAGGATCGGGAACTGTGTGTTACTGTGGGAAAAATGGAAACAAATGATCCCAAACAAAGAAATAGGTAAATATTTAGACCCGCAGCCCCATAATAAGCAGAGCATTATGCAAAGCGCTGTTTATGTGCCGAGTCAGGCGTGCCTTTAGTTGCCAACAGTAGCAACTCATGCCAACAAAAGCCAAACGGTGATCGTACTGCGAACCTGATCTAATATGATGTATTCAAAGTGGCCAGCTAGCTCAAATTAGCATAACTGTTCGATTCATGCTTATTTCGGGGTATTTGACACCCAATGAAGTTTGATCAGTAATCCGGTTCCGATTGGTGATCTGAAACATGCTTCGGTTTGAGGCAGATCAACAAGATCGGGTATTTTATTGGCCGTCTTTTGTTACAATGGGGCCAAACATTCGATTCGATTATCCACGGGACAGACCGGTTTAAGGAGAGATTCTTCCAAATTATGATTCTTCATAATTTACAGTTTTATGAATGGAAGCGAACCCATCATGTACTTCGCATCATGCTCGGGGATGCGCCACGAGACGATTATGTTAATTTTGTGCGGCAGATTACAACATCAATCCCATTCATCCTTGCCGCCTTCGGGGTGCTGTTGCCACGGCACGCTAGTTGTGTGCTAAAATTATCGTTTCCTTCCGGCACTGTCACCGGCATTGCTGGGATGAAATTCACTTATCCTTGAATGACTTTTCACACCCCAGCAGCTGCTCGCCACGCTAATGGATGCAGTCTGTACATGGCAGGCAGATCGACCTTGCTCTGCTACATTGTTGGAGGTGTTGGCTCCTGTCGGCAAAGATCAGATGCCGGGATCTTCTTGCCGGCAATCGGAAAGAAAAAACGCTCGCTCGGCTGGATGCCGGATATTTACATAAGCGCTCGGCGTCGGCAAGGGGCCAGGGGGTCTCCATCGTTCGGGTCGGGGTTTGTTGTGTGTTTCTTGTTCCGTCGAAACAAATTGCCGTGTTTGCTACACCTCGGGTGCGAGAGTTTTGCGGAACCACGGTGCATCGCGTTTGGAGTGACGTTCGAGTGTCAAAACTACCGTGTCAAGGAGCGTACATTGTAAGCACCGGGGGCAGCAGCATAGCACCATCGCAACAGGAATCAGTTGGAACGGCGGCGGTTCAACCATAAGAGATTACTTTTCAATTTTGTGTTCCAATTGAACGGCGTTGAGCGGGAATCTGACCCGTGATAAGGGCGCGCTTTGCCAACAGCGCGCTCTACCACTGGAGTTAGAGAACCGATGCAGAAGTCGAATTGATTTAACCCAGTTCAGGAAAATTTCTGAATATCGAATAATGGTGGTTTGTGGCCGTGCTTCCGAGGCAAAAAGCGACTGAGGGCCATTGAGATGCTTTGAATTATTGATCACTTCCTCCCAAAGTGTATTGTAGATTTGCGGTGAATAGCATTTCATGCGCTAGTTGCCAGCGAGTGGATTTGTTTCCGCTCTGGCAGCACTTAATCGCTGTGCATATTTCATTTTCGCGGCCCAGAGGTCCTTCTCGTAGTGGACCCGGGTTTGGGTTTTGAAGCACGACTTCAAATTCTAAGGTCCTCCAATCTACGGTGGGAAGCAAAAGAAGTTAAGCTACTGAACATTTGAATAATTTGTGAAAATATGAGCATATCTCCTTTTGAAATCGCTTTTATAGCTTTCAAGAGTCAAATTGTGACGATTAAGAGACGCGTGGACTGGTAGTTGAAGTTGGAAGCTTGAAGTTTTCAGTTTTTCACACCAATATCAGTCGTTTTGGTCGGTAATAAGACTCGGCAACTAGAGTTTTTGTTTTGTTATTTATGAGTAAAAACCTAGAAATATTGTAAATCAACTGATGAAGAACGTCGAATGGTCATTGATATGAGTGTTAGTGGCCGGACAACCAACAGTATTGAAAACATATTCGACCAAATACATTACATAATCAAGGGCTATGAAAACGAAGCTCGTATTCATCATATTGAAGCTCTTTAGCGCAAGAAATCAACACAAATCTAATAAATCTAAAAGCAAAAGGTAAGGAACTCCCTTCCGTGCATGTCATTCGATCTAGTCTATAGAATGTAAACCAATCTGGCCTTGTTTTCAAATATATTCCATAGGTGAAGTCTACAAGTTCCTGGCCTTTCGTGGTCATGATGACTAGAAAACTGGGCAAAACGTGACGAAAGAAAAAGTCATTCAAGAAGAAACAAGTCTTATTGGTGAAGATTTCACGGTCTGACAGGATAAAGCAGCAATCCACCAGCCAGAAGTAGGTCCCCAGTGGATGGTATTAACGTTCTAGGCTATTAACATCGTTGTTCAGACCATTCAACCATTGAGAACATGTGGCCATTCATGAAGCTTGCGATATATGAAAAGACAGTTTAGTCTTTCTTAGTCTTAGTCTTAGTCTTACTTAGTCTTAGACAGTCTTATTTTTATAGGATATACAAGGTGCGTTTCACGGAAAACAGGACTTTTTAAAAATGAAGTTAAAAACAAATGTTAATAAATAATTTGGGCTAATTCTTTTTTATTTATTCAAAATAATCTCCCTCGGATGCAATACACTTTTTTGCGCGGTCTAAAAGCATTTCAAATGAGTGTTTTATGTCCTTCAGAGGGATCGCTTTGAGGATGTCGGTACACGCATTTTGGATGGCATTTACGTCCGTATATCGCTGGCCTTTCATGGGCAAATGCATTTTTCCGAAGAGGTAGAAGTCGCAAGGTGCCAAATCCGGCGAATACGGGGAGTGATTGATATTTAAAATGTGATTTTTAGTCAAAAATTCGTCAAAAAGAGTCAAAAGTATTCGGAGCAATTTTTGGTCGTCAGTCAACTTGTGCGGAACAAACCTTGCACACACCTTCCGGAAGCCCAGTTTTTCCGTCAAAATGCGATAAATTGATGGTTTGGAGATGCCCAATTCCATTTCCATAAATGAGAGTAAGTGAAAGTGAAGATTTTTGCTGATATTTGACAAAGTCACGCACAATTTCGATGGATTCTGGCGTGATCACGGTAAATTCCGGGCCTGGATGATCGTCGTCATTTAGGTTTTTGAATCGGTTCAACCAGGCATGCACTCTGCTACGGGATAAACAATCAGCACCATACACTTGGTTCATCAATTGAACGTTTCGGTAAAAGTTTTATCAAGTTTAAAGCAACACTTAATATTGGCTCTTTGTTCGATGCTCAATTTTGTACCGATGACACAAACATACTGTCACTTAAAACGCAATAACTCGACTTCCAATGGATGAAATGTCATCAAATGTTTACTGGAAGTTGGGAAAGGATGTGCTTACCAACACACATTCTCACCAAGAGATAGCGCTGCCCGAAATGTCCCGATTGAAAAAGTCCTGTTTTCCGTGAAACGCACCTTGTACCTTAGTTAATCAAAACAATTTGTCTCAAAATAATGGCTGATGACCGTAGAAAGGACCTCATAAAAAAACTCGATGTTTGGCAATAATGTCTGGACGAAATGGTAAATGAAATCTAACTGTTTCTAAATATATTTGGTTAAAATTTTTCTTTTGTATCAATGATCCCCCCAAATGCAGCAAAACTATCATTTAGACATCTTTATTTATTTATCCTTTATTTATTTAGTAAATTATTTATCCTCGTATTTCGTAAAATCTGTGTTGTGTTCTTGAACTAAACTTCTCTTTGCTTTCCACTGTACGTTCTTTTAGGTCACCAGTGGCGCTGCCGGAACGTTGTAATCCGGAGCGACTCAGCGAAAACTCATCAACATCTTCGCTTTGCTCATCCGGTTCCGACCGGACGATGATGCTCCGGGAGACAACATTTCGATACCAAGCGCGGCCGTCACGAAACATTAGTGTCCGTATGTGTGTGTGCAAATCCGTTAAGCCTTTTATCAAACAGTTACCTCCACCGCATTCATGCCGCAGCCCGTAGCCGGAGGACAAGGTGTTCGGTTAAATAAAAGTTGATTGCTCGACGCACTACTACTCTCCGTCGGTCCACGTCACACATGGTGAAGTTTCTGTGAAAATCCTTCCCCTGGTTCGCAAGAAGCACTCTAATAGGAGGACTCGCTTCTGGCCCACCCGGGCGGGGGACTAACTAGCCTCTTCGCAGTGCAGCGCCGCAGAACAGGATATTGAACGGTTTGTTTGTTCCGGGATTTTGCACGGAGAGGAGAAAAATCCTGACCGAGCGAGTCGTCGTCGGTCGCTCGTTTGAGATGTGATTTTCTGCTTCTCTACCAAGCTGGCACAAGTGCATTGGACATTTTCATCTTTGCGGTGCACGTGCAGCGACACGCAACCACGGCAACGCGGCGCTAATTCCATCGCCACGTGTAGAGGAGCGCACAGATGAAGGCCGGTTCTCCGACCTCGGGATTTGCTGAGCAGGGATTTGCATTCGAGATGTTCGGATGCAGCTCCCGGTCCGTTTCCAGAAGACGAACCAATCAGAGCTTCGCGAACTCCGAAGTATATGATGAAAAGTTTTCCACCGTAACCCAGGGTCCTAAATACCTCTGGGGGCCAGGTGTGTGTGGCTCTCTAACGGGCACGACGAACGGGATAAATGGTATCGAACTAATGCGACGAGTTATCGCCATTCTGTGGCGGGGTTTTGGTCGTTCTTATCCCGTTGTTTGCCGATGCAACGGAAAAGGATTCTCGAGTGGCTCCCCGGACTGTTGTGGATTCGCTTTCGTGTATCGTCGTGCGGTGCTGACTCCTTGTGTGGGGAGCAATGCAACCCAAAGTTTCGGAGCACTTTGGTGCAGAACCAGTAATTGAGCTACCTGATACACTTGGTAATGCGCTCAACGCGTGTCAAACTTGGCGCAGCACACGCATCCTCGTCTTTAGTTCATCTTTTTTCCTTGTATTAACCCTATCGGTACTTTATCGCGCACCTTGTCGAGTTGAGATGCTCGACAGCATTAAACAAACCGGGGCACCGTCTGCACCGTCGTCAGGGACGCGCAATTAAGGACGTGCTATCAGTTCGGAACACCCTTTTCGACGATGCCCTCGAGGCGCCAACCTCTCGAGAATGATAAGCCCCGGTGGCGTGTGTGCGTCATTTTTCCAATGCACCAATGCGGTTTGCGTAAGACCCGTAAGTGATCTTAACACGGCTTAACCATACACGGCACAGGGGCCATCCTGGCGTGCACTAATTTGAATTGTAGAGCACCGGCCAGTGCTGTGCTGTTTCTCACGCCACGCTGGATCGGAATAATCGGCATGTTAATCAGCCCTGGTCAGCTGTTGCCGGTCTACGGTCCGATAGTTCTGACCCCGGACGATTGAATCCGCGACCATCCGAAATTATCAACCGACTGTACGAATGTTATGCTCGAGCGAGTGAACATTGCGCAGAGCGCAAGGAAGTCCCACTCTATTGGGGAATGGAGTCAGAGACGCAGTGTCTTCCGCCATTCAGTACGCCGATATTAATCGAGGGTCAATCGGCGTTTCGGAGCCAGTGGAACCAATTTGGAGTGCGAGGGAAATAAAAATTGGTCCCCCGCGGGATGACAGCTGCTCCGCGTTTCTAGCATAGAACCGCAGCACTCTCGACTCTCGACGTGACTGCATGTTTTGAGACGTGGCCCGGTGGTGCCGGACCCGGGCTTTGAACACTACTCGCTCGCGCTAGGGGACAGTAGTTTGCAAGCCATTAGCCGCACACCCACGTGGCACCACGCAAACTGCCTATAATTGCTCTGCTTGCTCTGCGCGTATGCAAATCAACACCCGTCCCCGGTGAGCGTGGCAAGAGATCCGGTGCGCCGACTGCTGAGAAAACTATGACACGACGACGACGACGACGACGAAGGAGTGTGAGTCATCAATCTGTGTCATGTTACCGCCGCCGGCAGCTCACAGGTTCCAGTCTCGCAGCCACTTGATGCATCTGCAGCAATGTTTTCCATTGGCCAGGTCCCACGAGCCACAAGAGGAAAAGGGCAACGAATCGAGGGAATTAACTTCGAATTCGATTACCGCACAGCACCGTGAAATGTAATCACTGCAAGCGATAACGACATCGTGCCGAGGCCAATAGACACGCCAGCGGCAAAGGGGGCGCAGAACGAAGCAGGACATTTATCTGGTTTGCCAACGATCTAAACCCTTTCAGCCGGGGCGAAGAAAAGGGGCGAAGAATCTCGACCATAAATCTTCAAACTAGTGCCCGCGTAAATAGATCGTTGACCGGGACGCCGGGGCGTCTTGGAGGCTCCGGAAAAAATGGGCCATAAATTTTGCAAACAGGGAGTTGCAATCACTGATAAAACGCTTATCGATCGAGGCAAGCTTCAGCCGATCCCTCGGGCGATAGTTGGTAACTTTTACACCGGGGCTAGCTAGTTTCGCGTTTGGTTCCGTTTACTTTGGCGATAACTGCCCATTAGCCGGAATGTGTTTATCGATCAGCACTCGACATTCCGTCGCGCCCTTTTTGCCGTATCGAAAGCGTTCGCGTGAATGTGACCTCAGGCTCAGCTTTAGTTTCGGTTGATACCGATCAGTAGCTAACGGTTTGGATTTTTATTGTGGAAAAAGTGCCCCGACGGGTGCCCCGTTTTCCCCTGCACAGGTTTGTTCCATTTCCACACTCACATACATGTCCGCCACTGGCACGATAATTACACTCAATTTTTTCCGAAATTAGCCTACGGGGGCTGTTTTGTTTCCCAGAAACGGCGAGAAATTACAGCGCACGCAGAGTCACGTGCAATAATTTTGGGGCGACTAAACAATGAGGTGAACGGGAAGGTTCCGAAAGTAAATCAAACAAAACACAGTTTGTTTGCGCGCGTAATTGAAATATGCTTGCGCTAATGTTTTTTATGCTGTGGCCACCACAATCAAACGCACGGGGCAGACAAAAAACCAAACAAACAATACGCCGTTCGGCTGGAAATGGAGCAAACCAAAAAAAAAACGGCCTGAAATTTCCGAACGATCGCAAACGATGCCCGATATGATCGATTCTCACCAGCTCACTAGCTGAGTTTTTTGCGCTCACTCTCACAACTCAACACCATTCGGAGTCGCCCCCAACCGCGATCTGTGATCCTCCGACGCAACTCGAGTCCGAGAGTTTGATAACATTTTCGGCGACCATCGCTCGCCTTTTTTACGACCCCACTCGGAGCCTGCTCGGTTTGGAGCTATGATTTCACTTTCGTGAATACATTATCCAAGGAGGCAGCAGCCAAGGCATTATCGCAGCAGCAGCCGACATCGACTCTACCGATCGAAATCCTGTTCGATCGGACGATGCGCGATCAATGCCCGGATTCTGCGCCCTCGGCGCACACGTATTTTAAGTAATATATTTGGTTTGTTGTTTTACGTTTGCGACACGTACACTCACAGAACCAACTCACAATCTCACTGGCCAGCGACGTTCCGGCACGTGCCGGTGCACCGTGGTGCTGTTTGCAAACACCGTGACCGCGATGGAGAATTCTTCAAATTCCACTATCGTCTCGTGACGACGAAGGTGTGCCACGGGGGTTATCACCACGACTGTCACTATTAATAGCGTGATTCGCTTCCGTTCCGTTTCTCAACGTCAACATACAACGCGTGCACTTTGTGAGGCCAAGTCAACCACAAAGAGTTAAAAGTTAAACCGTTTCCGACGACCGTTCGAACGAAACTGAGCTCGGGAAAACGCAACTACGATTTCGTCTCGGCGAATGCGTTTCTCACTCCGCTCTCACGGTGAGCGGCTCTCTCACAGTCCGACGGCTCTGTTTACGACGGCCGCCGAGATACAGAAACTCCTGTTGGCCTTTTCGCTCGTTTGCGGCCCGTCCGCCGGCTCTGTGGCCGGTTTGTTGTGTTCAGCTGTACTTCCGAACGCTTTCGAAAGCTCTTCGGGAGAGAAGCAATCGTTTATGCATATGTTTTATGCTTTCAAGGTCAGCCACGACGATCGGGGGATTCGATCGCCAACCACGATCTTATCGGCTCCATCGGGCCGCGGGCTCAGCAAGGTCCGATCCGATAAAACCTGATGGTGGAGAGCCACTAAATGGCACGTGCTTTCCGCGAGATGCACCACCCATCGAGAACGGCGAGAAGGTCGCCGCGAGGTCGCGCAGATTATAACAACAACAGGTTCGGTGGATTTTTTTTTCGGCTGCTGCCCCGTGGCTTCGAGAAGCGCCCTCGGTAACGGTTATTAAGTTGTTTGAACAGCAAGCTCCGGTGGTCGGAGACATAATTTTAATCCTTTTCGAAGCGGAGAGTGGCAACTAGTGGCAACGATGCACTGGATGAAGTAACTTAAGTAGCTTAAGCACTGCCGAAAACCAAAAACTTAATACCGAAAGCATCAGCATGTTGGTGTCCTGCCCGGTGGTGTCCCGTTGGTTTCGATTTTAGTTCGAAAGTTTGTTCGTTTCGCCAAAGTTAACTTCAAAATTGGATGCTACAAAACGAGTCCACATCAAAGTGCGTCCAAGGGAGAGATCCAATGGTGCTGGGAGTTTGACAGAAAAAAAAACCGAAGCTTAAATAGTACCACCGACAAAGTTGTTCACAGTCTGCTCCTGAAACGATTCATTCAGCCCGGACACAGACAAGGTGGCAACCGGGGCTAGGGGTAGAAATAGTTTCTCCAACAAACTTTAGCTCCAGTCCATCTCCGGTCAGCAAGCCGAGAGGATTCCGATATCGTTTCGATGCTGTTGCGTTACGCTGAGGGGACTCGGCTGCAAATGTGCAGCGATGAGGCGCAGTCATGTGGCAGAATCTAATTGACCAATTTTACTGCTCAGCTGCATCCGGCACTTGGCTTGGCAAACTTTGAGGGGCCCTTTCAATCAATCGGTTCGCACGAAAGTTTACTCGCTGTCGGGAGCTCTGTTCGCCAATGAGGTGAGAATGTTGAGATCACTTTTGTCCGTTCGGTAATCTCCGTGTCAGCGACTAAACTTTTGGAAACCAATCTCTTTCCAAACAGACCCCTTTGGGGTCCCTTTTTTCGAGGTTCTTCAGTACACCCTGTCCAACAACGAGCTCCAGGCCCCTTTCTCCGTGTTTTGCTCCGTGTTTTTAAAAAGTTTTGTCCACCTTTCAAAAGTAAACACACAGCGCCCTTCACGGGAGCTGTTTTTGGGGCAGAATTTCGGTCACAGAAACAGCAGCGTCAGAGGTCCGATTAGGGGTATCCAAATTAAAAAATTCAGCCAACCGAACGAAACGGGTGAAAACTTTGTCACAAGCTGACCGGAATGCGTCAGCTTGTCGACCGACCGCGACCACTTTAGTCAACAACGCCTGTTGCTGCTGTTCTGCTAGGAAACCTTCTCACCGAACTCACTCAGGATGATGTTAAGAAATTTGATAAATGTCAATTGATTAATCTGAAGCTCCGGCGACTTACCGGCCAGGAATTGCGGAATCTCCGTGAACTCTCTCTGAAGGTCCACAAACGTCACCGAAAATGGTTGTGGATGATTGATAGAAATGGGAAGGAGGGTACGTTGGCCGGCTGATCCCGTAAAGACTTACCTAAAATGGGAAGAAAAACGGAAACGGAAACTGTCAGTAAATTTTTATTGAACAAAAATGATTTCTATCGCTTTGCTGAGTGCAACAAGATGGCAGCTTATTTTCGATGTATTGTTTGCCACTTCCACTTATCACATTTTATGAATTTTCATTTGTAAAATATCAAAAGTAAGAAACTCGTTACTTGTTATTCAACCGAACAGAAAAAGGTGCGCAATTTTATTCCCATTGCGTTGCTTTTTTGTTACTTTTTCAACATTCAGTTGTCCCTTTTGCGAATTATTCTCCATTTCAGTATCCTTTTTTGTATTGAAAGTTTTGGTCCCGCCAGCCCGCTATCAATTTTCATTTAACCAATTCTCGGGTCGGGATCGTTTCTGTCCGTCAGACAAAAAAAAATATGAACCTCACCAAGATGACAAAGTAAGACGATCGTAAAAGCCAAAAAATTTCGTGAATGGACCCGGCCAGGTCGTATAGGCCGTTAGTAATAAAATGGTCGCGTGGCCGGTGGCGTATCGGAAGCGCGATGTCCTCGCGTAGGTCGTAAAGCGTATTTTATCGTTTCACTTTCCCCCCGGTGCGAACTGCGGACACAGAGGCCCGTTTTATGGGTTTTTCATTTGCACTTTTGCTTTCTTATTAACCCCCGTGGTCGACGGCAGTGCACCGGGATGCATGATTTCATTTACGCCTGCCCCTTACACGATCGTAAACCGTCCATCCGGCGTGATAATCACAATCGTGAGGCATACGATAGTGTGTGTCTGTTGGTTCATTACATTTCGCACGGGGTCGCTGATTGGGCGGCCCCTTCGGCGTGGTGGTGTTGCGCATAATGATAAGGAAGAGGTCTGTGATGGGGTGACATGGACATGGTTTTCATGTAATGTTTCGTTCCGTCGGAGGGAGAGAGGGCGAACATAGAACCCAGATGACAGCGGGCACACGAACGCGAACTGGGCCAAAAATAAACTGCAGACAAGCGGGGTCGAAATGTTGCTTTCTGCTAACATCCCCGGGACAGAGGGACACGAATAATGCAAATTCCACCGGCGTCCGTCAACAAGTCCCAGGCCCAACAGCGGCACGAACAGTTGACGAATGAAACAATCAGCCACTCGAAACAGCGAGTGGAACAGCGTGAAATGGACAAGTTTTCCCCGCCGGGAAACCTAACGAGGACACCATCACTGTTTCATTCCCAAGCGGACATCATCACGTCCAAGGGCTGAAACCCTTGCGAAAGGGTTCTTGGGTACAGTCAGCAAGCTAGTTTGACGCAAGTGACACAAGAAGAAGTCATAAGAGTGTCACAAGAAGCTTTCTAGTGTCGCTATCCGCGCAACAAACGGGTTTCGCTGCTACGGGTGCTATCTTTTGAGCGGCAAAAAGGCGCTTCTACCAATCCAATCTTGCGTCTCGAAACCATTATGCCGCGGGCCGATAAGGGGAAAAGTTAAGAATAGTTTCCAGCATCCGTGACCTGAATGGTCTTCTGTTTTTGCGATCATTTAGAAGCGATCGTGAGCGTTCTAATTTTAATCTGTTTAAGTTTTCAGGCATGAACAGGCGATCGTTTGGGTTCGTTTTCCCCAAAACCAACCTTGGAGTGGCGCCGTTATGAGTGGCCACTAGTGTACGTGACGCTAGATCGATTAAAATCTTCAATCACACCGATACCGAGAATGGTAAATATGTTGTTGAAGCATTCCCAGCCATTAACCTTCAGCGCCGTTGGGGCGCACTTTGCATGCCTAATTCCAGACGTTTGACGGTGACACAATTTTAAGCTATTATTTTTAGCCACCGTGTGGAAGTGTCGTCCTTGCGATTCGTCTTTTCGGACCCCTTCCAACTGTCCCCGCCTGTCTGTCCGACAGTCTGTCGTGGGGCTGTCATTGCCTGTGATTTGGAGGTGGCTTAGTTCGCGACAAAAAAGGCGCATCGCCGCTACTAGCAGTGGTCTGACTCACCTTCAACAGGAGTCGGTGGTTTGGGAGTCTAAAATTAGACAACTAGGTTCAAGCTCAGCGCCACACCTGCGCCGCTCTAAACAAGCCACGGCTAGCCTCGAGTGCTGCTGTGGCTAGTTGCGTAGTCCACACGCATGCCGCGGTTTGGACGTGCCGCGGGACGTTAATGTATTCGGCGGTGACGCCTTCCGTGGTAACGTGCAATCGGAAAACAAATCAAAAAACCGTCGCCACCACCGCCACTGTCACCGGCCACCGGTTATAACGGACGCAAGATGAATCACACGAAGGTAATTAAATGAAACCAATGGGGCCGGCGTGTGTGGCCACCGTCCACCCCTAATGTAATCGGTAATCGCGTGCTAGCAGCGCGACATTGATAGCCTTAAGGCACACGGGACGCGCGACAATCACTTATGTCCATCGAAAGCCCGAAGGTAGATACATTTAAAATCCATTAAAACGGCCTCGACGGCAGAAGCAGCGGAACAATTGGTCGTTTTTTGGCCACGTAGCGCCCCAAGGTTAGGCGCACAGTGGACCTCCAGGCAAATTGACGTTTTAGCGATGTGATTCGAAATATTAATGGCGCCAGCATTACCGTAACATAAACTGGACACCGTTACACAAAACAACAGTTCCCAAAAGTTTCCCAAAGCATGACTCAACAGACTAGCCGCACCACTAGTGTTCTAATTTTAGACTCCTAGACCTGGAGACTCACTGAAGTTGATTAGTGGCGGCTATACGCCTTTTTTGTTGCCGAACTAAGACGAACCCACAAAAAAGGCACTGCGGTGCTATTTTGCGGTGTGCGAAAAGCACCTAATTTATGCCTCAAAAACCAGCTCTTATCTCGCGGACAGAGTCGCGAGAGAGTAAGAGAGGCTCCAAAAGACGAATCGCAAGGACGACCTTTTGGATGTCCACACGCGGGCTAAAAATAATAGCTTAAAATAGTGTCCCCGTAGTAGTCGGACCGGCTGAAGGTGAACGGAAACAAACTGAAACGAAGCCGGTCGAAACAAAAAAAATCTGGAACCGCATCGCGCGTGCCGAAACTGGTAAGCTAATTGATCTTTCCCATAATAAACGCGGGTCGGCTGTCCTACCGTGGTCCGTAGAGAGAGAAGCGGAATTAAGCCGTGGATACAATTTATCATCGCATTTGGGGAAGCCGCTGCAGGCCGCTGTGCCCAACGGTTGGGGTGTTTCGGGGCCTATTTTCATTCTTTGGCAAAACTTTGGCGAAAATTAGAAATCAATTTTTATGGGGTCCCCGATTCGGCGGAACCGTACTTTTCGACGGAACTTAACAAATTCCGATAACGCCGCGATACAACACAGTTCAAGTACGCTCTGCGTAGCTAAGAGTAGCCTCACGGGAATTTGAATCCTTCCCAAATTTTAAACACCCCTCTTCACGGCTCTTCGGCAGTGTTTAGTTGAGAGGGCTGGAATGATAAATCCGGAGACATAATTAACACCGAGTTAAACAGCAACCAGCACCAACTATGTATACCCTCGACCCGCTTGCACTTCAGTTTATTGTTGCGCCATCATCCTTATGCTCAGAGTGGCGTTTAATTATTTTACTGCTAAGCCTCTATAATGATCCCAATAATGTGCCCATCAGTGAGTATATGGCAAAGCTATGGCGGATTTCATGGAATAACGTAGCCCAAAGCTCTTGGTTCGCTTCCAAAGTATGATGAAGTTGAAAGAGAGAATTTGTTTTAAATAATCATCGATCAAAACAGCTCATCCTGGTACAGTGCCAATGGATGATTTAAAATAAAAATGAAAATTTGATGGAAATGATTTCAAAACAATAGTGGTTCCGGGCCCCAAAAAATCTTAGCAGCTACAATATTTGAATATTTAGCAAAAATTCGTGTCACCAACCGAAACGTCCTTGCACGGGCATTGGCAGAGACCAAGTAAAACCCGCAACCCACACAAACCGATCACATCGCCAGACCGATCAGATGTCTTCACCGGGACACGATCGGTTCGCGATGCGATTGCACCACGATCGGGCCCGTCTGAAACCATGTGGTCAAACCCAAACGTGCTGACGACCATGTGCAACAACACGGCCGCTTGCGCCACACCTCGGCCCGGTTCGCTCCCGGTAGCCGGGGCACGAAAATGACTGATGGAGCGGATGGACTTAAGTATTCCGCGGCCCGCGTTGGTCACTTTGACATTTTGACGTGCGCGATGCATCGCAATGCATCGTAGCCGGGCAGAGGATCGGAAATGGACGAGGAGAAGGTCGGCTTATCGCCAATACATTTGTCAGAAAATTAACTACGTGCGGATGGCGGTTTAATAGTCGCAAATGCATCGCTCACACGCAAACACACGCAGGCGATGGGCGCTCGCGCGAGCAAAGTGCATCGTCATTTGCATGTGGCTTTTTTGCTATTTGCCCAGCGCGACCTCCCACAGCAAGTTTCCGTCGCCGCCGGGGAGGTCTTCCTTTGTCTGGGCCCGCCGCGTCTCTTTCGTCCTCCTGGGAGGGTGGTGGGCTAAAAATAGACATACGCCGCGCGCGAGCATTATTATGACTGTGTGTAACGCTGGCAGTTACTGCATTCCTGTTGCGACCTATCAACCGAGAGCGCTAATCCGAGCATGACCATCTCTCTTCGATTTAACTAGCCACTGGGCGGCTGGCGCTACACTTACTTGCATAGTTAACGCCGACCTTTTCCTTCAGGCTCTCGGTGAGGTTGGTGCGGGCCGAGTCGGTCGCGAACGGTGAGTAAGTGATATTTTCGTGGCGGAAAAACTCCGCCATCGTGTTCATCAGCAGGTGGCCCGTCTGTGGGCCGGCCACGTTGTAGTAGCTCTGCCGGTCGTAGAAGTACACGACCCGCTTCCACTTGAAGCTGGAAAGAGAGAATATACAAAGAGCCCATCAAATACGGTGAGGAACAAACCATTCAAATGGCATCAACCCTGTGGGGTGGCTAGGGGCCCTACAACTTTCGCTTTTCGCTCACATGCCACGACGCTTGGCACCGCAGGGAAGTTATTCTGATTAGATCGTTCGATGGCAAACGATTCTTGATTTATTTCTTTTCGTTTGGAATTTACTTTCCGAGGCCTGTCTTCGGACCGGTTCGATACAATAAGGCGTTGAGGCGGAGCAGATGATAAGAAAACTCATTTAAACTTAGCTGAACAGCATCGGGAAAAGATACGCTTCGAAAATAACTAAATATTGTCAATAAAAAAGAATACGAGAAGAGAAAGGAAAGCAAAAAGTATGAGAGAGTAAGCTGCAAGTCTAAATTTGAAAGAAATTTTATCCTTTTACGTTACTCTTGTTGAACTATTTAAAATGTATTACTAAGCGAATTATTATTGTGTTTAAGGATTGTAAAGCTTGAAACTTTGATAAAATAGTGCAAGATATTTAAAATCAGCCAACAATAAAGAAATGAGGAAATTACACCAAATCACTAGAAAGTGTTGTACAATATGCATGTTCTTCGTTGTGGCAGCGGTTAAGCAAATATTTAACTAGAAAACTCGTCACCCAAAAATATGCCAATTCATGCAGATCGATAACTTGGGATCCGTAAAGGATATCTACAAATTGACACGAACCACAATCTTCCATTAAGGCGCGGACCGTCGCGAAGATGCGAAGGCCATCGTTTTGTAGCCATCGGCCGTTCAGTGCTGAAAAGTGCTTGTCACGCGTCGGGATCACCCTATACTCACTGGCGGATGAGATCGATCATAAAGTACGCCATCCGTTTGAAGCTGACCAGCCCGGTGCGGATGAGCATGTGGAACTCGTGCTCGCAGCTCGTTTTCGGTTCCTCGAAATCGAAGGTGTACCCGGCACCGGTCAGCACCGGGATGCCATCGTTGTAGATGTAGCGCGCGATTCGCGCTACGGGTGCTGAAAAAGGAGACACGACAAACGTTAGTACTGAAGACTTTCATTCATAATTCTCACCGCAAGTTGTTCCCATAGTAACGATTCGTAACGCCCCTGTGAGTAACCGTGGTTCATGTCGGGGATGAAAAGCTTCGAAAGCTCCAGGTTAGTCAGGTTCTGAACCCGCCAAGCGATGGAGACGCATGGTACCCGATTCGAGAAGGTCCGCGTGTTATTTATTGTCCACGGATTGACGGAAATGGCTTCAAACGCGAGCATTTATGGCCGCGGCTTTATTGCTGTGGTACAATTTGTGTTCGTACACAATCGGAGCTAAACGATCGTCCGGTGCCCTTCTTTTTATGCTGATCGCTTGGGAGAGAGTTTTTATGGGTTTATTTGTGGTTTGGATTGAATCTTGTTATGCGAACGACGCCATTAATTTGAACGAATCACAAAATGTGACCCGTGAAGGCAAACGACAAGTTGGGATCATGTTTTCCATTCTGTGCAATATGTTTACATCGAAAACGCGAAATATTTTGGATAAAAAATCAATGAAACTTAGCAGATAAACGTTGTTTACAAAAAAAAGAAAATCTGAACATATTTTCCAGCTACGTGAGTCCTTACCGAGGGCAAAATCACAGGTCGGACCGAGGATAACGTGGCCGCACACCTCGCTCCCCGTGCCGTCCATCGCCATCACCGTGGCCCGGGCCTGTTCGCACCGATCGTCGAACGGAATCCAGCGGATGGACACGTTCCGAGGAATGATGGCCCGCTGGCGGATGTCCGCTTCGACCTTCTCCAACACCGGCTGCACCCGGGGCAGCGAAACTTCGAAGCTGGTGTTGGCCGGCATGATCAGGACCACTCGCAGTTCGCAGTTCCAACCGCCGCCCGCCAACGAAGGCGACGTCGATCGGACACAAATCGCTTCGCACGCTTTTCGCTCCAACCGCCGGCAGCCGGCTTCGACGGTCGGCGGCGCGATGGTTCCGAAGCCGGCGAACAGGACCAACACCAGCAACGCTCGGAACCAACTTTCGTCCTTTTTCCAGCTCAACCATTTTCGGAGCAGCTGTGTTGAAGGCGGCGGCTTCGTGGAACAGTCTGTCCTGGCGGGCATGATTTTGCGGCTCACCGGTGCCGCCATTCGCCCTCCACTTCGTGTTGCCTCTCCGCTTAATGCGATTTCGTGGTTTTGGGCAATCACATTGAACGATATGTTGCCGTCGTCGTGGACGTGGTTGGCTGCAGGCTAAAGGTCGACGTGTAACCGATCCCGTAACACTTTGCCCGAACGATCACAACGAAATACCGGAACACGACGTTTGACGCACATTCGGCCTTTCACACCGGAGCCGGGCTGGCATCATTTTACGATTATTTGCGTAAACCATTTTACATTTTCACTCGCACAAACACAGTCTTTCGTTTTCGCTTTGGCACTTTGGAATCGAATCCGAGCTTCGGAAATGAAATACAATTTGGCTCGTTTTTTCTTTGGTTGGTTTCTTACACTTCGGTAAACCGCAAAACACCGCCGGCCGAAGTTAAAGCTGGCCTTTATTTGATTTTTATTTACGAACGCGAACGCCGGTTTATGTGTTTACCTTTTCTCATTTCCACCGCGCCTGGGAGCCTGTGCTGTGGCAATGGAACCAGGTGAAGCCTGCAGGTGTGTTGCAAAACTGTAAAAAATGGGTCAATAAAATCATGCTAAACCCGGTAAGCCGATGTTTTGGGGCTGCGGGGTGCGATTTGACGAGGCCAACTGGCCAACGGGCACCGTGTGCGAATCGATATGCTTCAACTCGATCACTGTTTATGCATTTCCATCGGCAGCCAATTCCTCTGCGGCCGTCGGTTTCAACACGCTCCACTTCACCGGACCTTGGCCCGACCATGAATTTAACGCTGGAACGTGGCCATCGAGAAGGAAAGAATCCTCTGCGACCACTCGCCGGGCCATCACGGTGCCGGCATTCCAACGGTTAATCCTTGCGTTGGGCTCGAAGGCAGCTTCTTGGCTCCCCCAAACCGGACACACGCGCACACACACGAAAGGATGCCAATCAACCGGAGTGCCGAAGAAGTGCCGATTCCGGCTAATTAAATCCCTGAAGATAGATTACAGCTCCTCGCGGCAGTGCCACGCTTTCCATGGCTTTAACTGACGCGGGCGTCAAAGCGAAACCGTAACAACCCTCAAACCGTAGGCCGCCGGAAGGTAGTAAACTTTATCTGGGTCTATTCCACGCACGGCCTTCGTAGGATTTTGCCGATGCCTTCCAAGACACGGTTTGGGCGGAGTGGCAGAGATGATAGACTTAGCGCTGAGAGGATTTTGTGGCAGCCGATCTAAAACAAGGGCGAAAGAAAGAAGACAATTAGCTTTCCTGCGATGGTTCCGTGGGCATATTTCGGTGGAATAATAAAACAAAACAAACAAGGACAGAAATTTGGCGGCCTTTCTTTGGGCCGAGCCGACCGTACGCAGACATTTAAATAACGAGAACACCAGAAGCCGGTTATCTGTTGCTCTGTGGCAGTCCGAGACTGGCCGTAGACGGTACGCGATACGACGGAGGATTATCAAGCTGAAGTACCCCGGTTTCCTAGAAAACCGTCTGGCGCAGCTTACGAGCAAATTCCTACTACGATTACGCTGTGGGTCGCATGTTCGAGAGCCCTCTCTCTCGCTCGCCGGTAAGAGTATTTGAATGGTTATTGTGTCATCTTGGAAATGATTACCGGTTCCGTGTAATATTAGGCCTGCTGAGTTTATGAGACCTCTAGAGCACATTGGCTGAAAAGTTTCGGGCCTAATACATAAAAAGCGCTCCATCAAACGTAACAATACAACGTTAGTTTGCTAATTTGAAACGTGGTCCTAGTGGGATGATACCGAACGCAGAAAACATTTAAAAATTCCACCAAATCATTTTGAATGATCGAAAAGATAACAAAATATTTTTGCTTTATGAGCATATCACTATGTGAACTGTTCGAAATGTAGTGCAACTGGTGAACCTCATCCAAAGCGTCCGAAAGCTCAACAATTGACTGAAAAGGTTATCCCCGTCTCGTTATTTTGGGACTTCGACGTGCTGTAATATTCAGCGACTATCTTGAGAAGGAAAATACCATCGAAATGAATATTATAGAACATTATTGGAGCGGCAAAGAAACAAAAATGGTTTCATCAAGTCAATCAAAATAATCACACATATTTGACTCCCAGAGACTAATGGTTATTCGCAGTCAAAAAAATGCTCATCAGTGAGAAATTACGCCCGAATGAAGAGCTTATCGCTTAAATTGAGGCCTATTTTAAAACAAAATAAATCGTTCTACAAAAAAGGGTATTGAAATGTTAGAGCGGCGCGGAAATAATTGTGTGGCTCTTCTTGGAGATTACGTTGATAAGTCAAACCAATTTTGAACGTGTTTTCTTTCTTAGGCCAGGGACTTTTCAGCCCATGTGCTAGAATGCACATTATTATAGAATAAAAGCTCACACTGAAGCCGAATATGCTGATAGATTGGATGGATCGATGGCCGTCCAATCACGGAAGAAATGAAATGATGTGGTCATCGAACGAGCTCCGTTTTGAGTCAGATCAATTAATTCGTGAGCCACACGCCCCTAATCAAACACGTCCGCCACAATCCACCTTTTCAGGACGACCCCGCCAGCGCAGCCACCGATTAGTATACAATTCACGTACCGGGGAAATTTTTTCCAAATCATCCCCGTGCGGCAATAAGGCGTGAGAATAGCATTTCTTGCAGGTGAACACAACCCGCATATCCTGTTGATTCGGCCGATTAAATCTTGACCATAACCTTCAAAGTAAAGCGACCTTCAAAATAAACCATCAGGAAGTCCCGGTAGCCAACCGGCCTCTGCCGGTGTTAATAACTCTTCAAACACGGCACGGCATCGGCGTTCATCGAACAGGAGTGTCATTGGTGGTCCATAATTATCCTTCCACCGGGTTGTTTCCGCGTAGAGTTTGAGTAGCGGCAAAGATAAACACTTTGCTTCACAGCCGGGCCCCCCGTTTTGGCCTTTAATTCTCGTTCTCCGACGCTTTGGCGTGCGTTAATTAATACGCCAGACGCCAGGCGTTCGATTCTGACCGGGAACCATGGAACGAAAGGTGGAAAGCCGTTTCCACGAAAACGCGGTGGGTTTGTTTACAGTAAATATCCAATAAATACCCGACGCACGACGGCGGAATGGATGAAGAGTTCCGATTTAGGAGGAGGTAGCCAATTTGTTTAGTCCGTGAGTGGAGTTTGCTTTGAAGTTGGGTGAATCTTTCATTCGCCTGAACGTCGATAGTTAACACGCACGGACACGGTGCAACTTGAAACACTCCAACATCGACGGATCGACGGACGGGACGTTATTTTGGCTAAGACTACCCCCGGAACTGGGCGAAAATAATTAACGGCCGGGCCGTAATCGAGTTTACACAACACTTGAGCTCGCAGGGGCTTTATGTAAGGGTCTCTCTCTCTCCCCTTCTTAAAGTAGCACCATTAAAACGAAGGAAGATTTTAATCGCAGGCTTAACTGCAGCCGTTCGACTTTCATCCATCATCGGGATCGGAAGGGGATTCCCTTCGCCACTTCAGGCTAATGATTCGCCACGTTAGCGCCTGTGGGGGCGTCTGCCGGGCTGTTGTGAACTTTCCGGATCACCTCAGGGCACAAATTACTGCGCCACCGGTGCGCGAAAACCCCGTTCCTGTTCCGGTTTGCTAGCGAAGCACCCGGAAAAGGTTGTCGTCAAAAGCTGGTGGCACAGGTGGGTCGGACGTTGGCGTGACTTTTGAAATCCGTTGGCCGTAAGAAGGTCAAATTTCTGTTGGGTTGACTTATTAAAGTTGACGAGGACCTAAAGCCTAAAGGGAATGATGCCATAATTTATATCACACCCGAAGGGCTAGAATTGAAAGTGTCGCATAGACGGTCGGATAAAGTTTCAGTCTCCGTTCTGCACCGAAACAGAGAACACTCAATTTCCGTCTGCTCGGCAAGAAGTTAATCAACGCATCAGTCTCGGTTCCAGGACGGGGTTCCCAGACCAAAAGCCCTTTAAAGAATGTCGCTTGTATTTCATGCCCATTAAGTCAAAATTATAAAAAGAATGCCGAAAGCCCGCAACAAATTGGACACGCAAAGAGCAATTATTACTTTTACAACAATGCGCCTTTATCTAGAACACAGCCCCTTGCCAGTGCCGAAATTAAAGTTACAAACATTATTAAGGGCCATCTGCGGCTCGCGTTGGTTTAGAAAAAAACCGAGCCACTCCAGGCGGCCAACATTTCGTGTTCTCTGTTTGTATCGCATGCAAAGCGAGGACCAAACTTCAAAGAACCGCTGGTGGGACGGAGTCGAAACAAATGTTGGCCTGGGGAAAAATATTTCTCTTACCGCCGGCCGGTAGCCCAAATATTCGTCCGGAGGGACCCGTTGTCTTGGAGAGTTTGGAAACACAGTTTTTCGGCTGAAAAACACATTACGGCGAGACAGCGACTTTGACGTTGACACGAGTTTACGCCGGAGGAGTTACATTTAGCAAATGGATTTCGAGTGTCTCGGGCACTTATCACTTATCGGCGCGCGTTCAATTATGAAAGAAAGCCACACCGAGCAACACCCCTGAGAATGGATGCCCAAAAATGCTGTGAACGACGAACGATAAAGGCCAATAACCGTCGTGGACGACGACGACAGTGTGTCTTCGCGGAACGCAGAACCCGCAGAACTTCTTGGCCGACAAAAAAATTGTCAAAACAACCCCCGAGTCGCCACTCGGGGGAGTGTTTGGGCAGCCCCTTAAAAGCCCAATATCGAATTACGTATAACTGCCAGGTCGCGAAACTGAATTCCTGAGCACCGGTTGTTGAAGGTGTTGCCACCGGAACGAAGGTCCCTTTTTCGCACCCTTCACAAATGGCGGCCAATAAAACACGATCCGAGTGGTGGCCATATTAAGGGGTTGAATTTCACTTAAAAGATGCTATGCTCTCCGTTGCACGGACGGCCTTTGGAGCGGTCGGAGCGAAAGGAAATGCAATCCAATCGAAGCCCCGTAAAATGTTCCGTGTCCCGGATGTGTTTTTGCCAACTCACTCGGAGAAGCCCGATTGCTGGGGCATTCTAGTGCCGGCAGCAGCAACAAGCAATCCTTGGGGCCATTATTCGCTTCATTTAAGCCTGAAATTACATTCCAACGCTGGCTGTCCTAGCTGGCCCGGTGTGTGTGCCAGGGAAAATTCATGACAGGATTTTCCACAAAATCTTCTTCGCTCCGATCCGATCGGCAGACTGTCGTAGGAGATTATTAACTTAGCCTGTTATTGGCCCCCACCCGTTTTCGGAAGGAGAGTCCCCGAGAGAGTCCTCTGGCGCGTTCCGGTGACCATTATTGATTGGGTGGGCTGCAGGTGGGCTGATTCGTGTTGCCATTTCTGCTAGCGGTCTTTGCAACCGGCACGTACACGGGACTATGGCAGCAGCTGGTTCCTGTTGATGCCAACTTCTTATTGTGCCTGTGCAGTTGTGCGTAGCAATTGTCTACGAATCAGGACATCGAGTATCGACCATCTTTTCGACGTTTTGATTCGATTGGAAAAAATCGGAAGACTTTGGAATTGGAGGGCGGTAATACTTCTTCTCAATTGAACTTCTACTTTTTGCCAGAGCTAAACATATTCCACTGCAGCACAGTAAACTTACAATAAATAAATAAATACCGAGAGAACCTACCTGGGGTCGTGCCAGCAAGAGCACGTTCTAGTTAATTTTGAAGTGTGTTATTTGTAATCTCGATTTCCATTTCCCTTCTCGAACACACGCTATCCGGAGCGCAAAACCGGAAACAACAAACTAACCACTGTGAGCCACTTCTAAAGTTCCTTTTCTGTTGCGCTCAGCCCCAGGCTGCTTATCGTTTTGCAACGGACTCTGCGGCGAGCCCGAGCAGAGCTCGGTTGTTGTTGGTAAGTAATCGTTTCACAGGATAATCGCTCTTCCTGCGCTCGTCTAGGACCCTTGGGGCCAGCGCGTCCTGAAGGGAGACATCAATTTCCGACATGAGCCAGCAGAAAAGAAGGTTAGCAAAACGATTCGGAAGTTGGCATCTTTTACGCTCAACAAATGTTGGAGAAGGGAGTTTCTAAAGTGCTGATTGATTGGTCCAATGCAGAGGTCCAATGTAAAGAGAGTTGGCCAATCCCTGGGTGCAGGTATGTGTGGCATTCGTTCGAGCAAATTGTGTTTACTGAAGAAGAAATTGGAGAGCCGTATCGTGGCATTATACAAAATACTGGATTAAATTAACAAACAACAGTCACCAGTCCCCGAAGCAAAGGTCGCCGGCGAAGCTCATACAACCGTCATAATCGGGGTCGACCATCTCGGTACATTGATGCCACGATGCCGTAAACATGTTGTCTTCATGTTGGCGAGTCTTTAAAAACAAACAACAGCTTCCTTTTTCCGCTCCGCTTAGGGCTCCGAATGCGAAGTTTAATGCGGTCGACTTGTTGGGTGCACGTGCGGCACCATTCTGACCCCACGGCAAGCAGAGCTGTCGGTTGATGGATCCCGTCGTGTTGGCAACTCGGAACGGGGGCACCAGCTAGTTGAAATGCGGCCGTGGTGTCGATTTGACATCCTTCCGGGCAGTCAAGCACTCACCGCAGGGCCCCAAGGACACGCACGCTGGTGAGAGCGCATGCACGTGGTTTAGTAATTTATCGTGATGCACACTCGTTTAATCTTATAGTTCATAAATGTAATAAATTAAATCTGGTCTTCAACGAATCCGTTCTGACAAAAGTACGCCTTAGGAACAAAACTATAAGAAGAAATCTTAGCCAATAGTGCCTTCACTGAAAGGAATTAATATCTTTGTGACCTTGACCAAATGTTGGGCTTTATTTAATTTAATATCTCGAACTCGAGAATTTAAGAGGAAGCTTAGAGCATACTTCTGACCCCGGGTGAGGTATCCATCGAAAGTCTCTCGAGCGAAGATAATGTCAGTGTCACCACCAAAGTCGAAATTTTCCTCAAACATCAAGCCAAACAAAGCATGGGGATACCACTTAGAACGAAGAAGCAACAGCTTATTTCTGGCGCGCCCCAACCGAAGAACTAATAACTCAATCTAGATGAGACAATTTTCACTTTCCGTTTCGGGGTTCTGCGTGGACCTGAGCTGCTAAGGGTGGCAGACCGTGGCAAGTTAATATGTGGCTCGCCCTTGGCGAAACGCGTCGTCTACGAACCACCACAAAGGGGTTCGCTTCTCCCATTCTGAAGCCACCATCGCAATGTGACCGTCAAAGAAAATGTGTTGGCCGAGAGAAAAGGACTATCCTGTCCATGGCATGACGCAGAAAGTTTTCAGACCGTAGGATCCGTGGCTGGCTCATTGGAATTGGGCGTAGAAAGCGATACAAATTGCTCTTATCGATGTCAGCATGATGATGTCCGCTTCATTTTAAAGGTATCCTTAGTGTCGGCTAATGTATCCCTGACGAGAAGGAACAAACCCAGGAAGATAGATTGCTCATAAATTCCACTTTCGGTGGCCCAACCCCTTGGCCGTGGTGGTAATGAGCTGTGTTAATCAAAATGAAAAATGTACATTTTATTCCTTTCTCTTATCGCGCCCGGCCCAGAACCGCGCTGGGGGTCTAGGGATGTTGTGTGCCCAAACATATCGAAACCCACCGACGACACGATTCACCGAAAAGGTCAGCCAATCGCTTCCCCGTATGATCAATGACCCAATGACATGGGTTATGGAACTGGAAAGCGGACAGCGGAGTCCCGAAACACGACGTTCTGGATGAGAGGCTGGAGGCTGCCCTGGGGAAAAAAAAAGTATTTCAATTGAGGGTCAAAAAAGCCTGCGTAAGAAATTCGGAAAGGATCACTCTTGGCGGTAGAGGAAGTCGGAATTTATTGCCGTTGGGGATGAACGATTTTCGATCGCATTTGATTAAAAGGATTCTTGGTCGCCAAAAGTTCTAAATAGAAAACTTTCCCCAATTGGCCCCACAAGAGAACCATTTGGGGATAAATTCTGACCACATTGCGAATTCGCTTAAGGGTTTGCACTTTCAAAGGGCTTTGCACGAGGCTTCGCCAAAACCCGAATGGATGAGGGTATCCCAAAGGGAAATTACCTGGAAAAGAACCGACCCCTAGCGGTCAGCTGTAAAGGTGAAAGATAAATAGAGCATACATCTGAAGAACAAATAAGGGTTGATTTGGACAAAGTGATTTCCCCGATAACTGGGTTCGTTCATATGTGTAGATTTCGACACGACTCGCTAATTGGAGTGTTAATTAAAACAATGGGCTCATTAATAACTGCTGCGAATCAGGAATTTAGTCCATTATCCGATTATCGCATCGAATTAGCTTAATTTGCTAAAACTCGGCCCATGATTTCCCTGCAACCGGTGACCAGACATCGATTGATATTCAACAGCTTTCCCATTTCCGGGACTCCAGCCGTGCGGAAGGTAGGTACTTAACGGATAACATCAAAAACCTGCTGGAAAGCAACCCAAGAGCACGGGTTAATGGCAGAACTACTGGAGAGATCAGAGATGGACAGGGCAATTTATCTACGTGCACCACAGATGGGTGGTATTTTTCGCGGTTCCCGAGTGCTCGATTGATTTCGCTGTTTATCTTACCGGGGCTTGCTGGCCGCGATTCAATTGAGAAATGCCAACCGGACCACTGTATTGCATGGAGATATTTCGGTCTTTCGCGCACCAGAAACCTCTCACACGGGTTCGGGCGAACGGTGAAGATCGATGGCGGACCATTTTCTGTCAATTATCGATAGTGGACCCCGCTAGAGGCGCATTGGCGTCATAGGATGATGGTCTGCACCTCTGCAGTTGACGACATCAGACCCCTGAGGGCGATAAGATAACCGATAAGTGGCCAGCCGGCCCGTTTAAGTATTATTGTGGTCGGCCCCTGGCTACACACGGTTTGTTGGGTGAGCATGGCATAAGTCAATGCTAAAGATAGAGCAGCCGAAGCGGCCACACACGCGGCTCGGTTGTGCTTAATAATGGGCGCTTAACAATATTTGGCCCCGTGTTCGGTGACCGATAATTCAATATCGCAGGGCACATTTCGGACATTATTGTTTTGCAGTGTCAAGTTTTGAATCCCCCCCACCAAAAAAAGAGGCACACAACAACGGCTGTCGCTGGGGCTTAGCTATTAACCGTCACCCACGTGAAAGCGCAATTTTAAAATTAACCACCACCGAGGGCTGACCAAAATCAGTTTACAACATCACGATAAGCGGTGCGGGTCCCTGCCGATAAAGCTGGAGTCTAAAAATGACCTGCCCCTCCCGGGATGGGCGGAATGTGTGGTCGCTTTATGGCCGGCCCAAAGTGATAAGCGTCAGCCAGTGTCAGTGAGCGAAATCTTGGCCGTTTCGTCCGTTTGGCAGCATCATGTCGGACCGGGCGGTATCATCGACTCTCGATAGGAAGTAGTAAGAAAAGAGCCATCTGCGGAGGCCATTGCTCATCATCCTGGCTTCTCCTTGGCTTGGTTCGGGTTTTGCCCGCAGAGAGCGGGCGCGCGCGCGCCTGTCACGATTAGGTACCGTTGATATCTCTTATCAACCACTTCGCTCCGTTTCGATGGAGTTCAAGACACACTTCGCTGGGCCGCGGCCGGCTGGCCGCGTCTTGGACAGTGATAAGCCGTCGTTTCCAGAGCCTCCGCCCAGCCGCACCTGGGGTAGGTCTAATAAATGGACGGCCAATGACGACGCCATCACTCTTTCGCATTCGAGGTTTGATCACTTTCGTCAGGGAAGGGATAATGGGCACGGAGCGCGACCTGTGACATCTTCAAATGTTGTGACATAGAAAAATCTAAATATGACGGTGCTAAATATAGGGTTCCGTTGTGTCGTTATCTGTAAAAATCAAACTGCCGTGTAACCGACGCCGCACACGTCATGATATTATCATTCGCCGCCTAAAATTCTGCGCAGATATTTCAAGGCCCAGCGATAGCGTTGAATGAAGAAAAATCGTGACATCTCATGTGGGGCTTTTCACATACAACAAAAAAAAAACCAGTTGAGATGGGATGCCAAAAAGATCATTTTAATTTGTGTATAAACAGTTTCTTCAATCGCCGACATAATTGCACCAAGAAGGCGGCTCATTTGTAGTGTTTTTCCGAGACGACCCGTACATAAATTATGTCCCGGTGCACTTTGTGACACGCTGCATTAATGAGAAAGTGATTAAAACCGCATCAGACGTAGCAAGCGAAGAAAGGGCGCCAGGTTCAGATTTGAAGGAGAATGAAACAAAGTTAAAAGCTCGGACGGCGTAGCCAAGTGCACCGTAGGCTGCCCTGCTGCCCCAACGATCGAAGCAACCGAAGATTGAAAAGACAGCCATTTCTCATTAAAGAGTTTTCTTTTGAGAGAATGTTTTAGTGAATTTTTAACAAACGTTTGGTCTACTAGCCTTAAATTGCTTTCATTATTACAAACAATAATGCAGATACTCACATAATTAACGATGGACGAATAATGCATTACCCATCACGAACAAGAGCATTAGCACCTTCGAGCACATTTCATCATCCACTTTGTTTTCTCATCACTCGAAACACCACTTTCACTAATTGCCCGTTCCGAACAACAACATTTTTTCCTCCAAACAACCGATCCACGACCGGCAAAACCGTCGAGGATGCACTCCCTCAAGCACGGACACGCACGCACGCACAAATTAAAGGAGAAAATTTATTTTCCACCTGAATCCCGCCCGAGAACCAAAAACTAATGGAGGGAAAAATTACCAGAAGCAGACAATAAATCTTCACGGCCTCGGAGAGCTCGGGATGCCGCAGGAATTTTTAAAATCACCAACACGGACGCAACACACACCGTAACCGCCGATAAGCGGTGGGGCAAGAAAATTCAGTTGGGAAAATCCGTGACCAGCGTCACGAACGAAACGCGAGGGGCTCTCTCTCGCCCTCTCTCTGTGTGTCTGTTTTATACCTGTTTACTCAAAGTTTTTTCACGCACAACCCATTCACTATCCGGCGCGAAGTGATTCTTTGTGTTGGGGGGTCTGCCCCTTCACTAGCCCCGGGCGCCATTTTTAAATTTTCTCTCGGACCGACCGCGCGAGACGAACGACGGATTTATGTTCAGCGTCTGCCATTCAACAAACCTGCGAGTATCGGATGACCTTCGAAACATGAAACGTCAAGACTTTCGTCAAATCGCAGACGGCTGGGTGGTGGATGATCGATTCTCCTTCGTTTGGCGGGATGTTTCATGGAGAGGGTTTTCTCCATTTTCCTTATCGGCCGCAGATTCAAAACCGTTCAATCGCCCGGCGTCGTTTTATCGGCCGATACCTCGGCCTGCTTCTTGGAACCGCCGTGCGTTATTAATAGCCCACCGGTCCATTTATCTTTTTGCTCGTTGAGGCTTGTCTTATCGGTCGGGCCAGCCATTTCTGACCGAATATCGTCCTGGTTTCGGTCTCCTCTTCTGTCCCTGATATCGTAGCAGCAGACTGCACTTTCGGTGGTTACGCGTGGCGCACCGGGCGATTTGTATGTTTTAGAACACGGTGTTCTATTTTTGGCATCCGTAAACATGGTGCCCTGCCGCCAAAACACCATGACTACCGCCACCGCTGGCTTGACGGTTTGAGAAATTAGCAAACGGCGCTGATAATATTTTGTTGCTTCCTAGACACGCTGAGTGTAATCGACCCAGTGTCGCCTGACTTTTTTGTGTCAGACGACAAAAAAAACGGTGGATTAGAGCGATAAGAGCTCAAGACCAAGACCAATCGAACTATGCACACCGTGGTTCGTTGGGCCAATCGATTGGCATGGGGTTTATTAAAGTTGAGTCCACACAAGGCAATCGATAAATTGGCCACACGCCGCATCATCTTGAACACGTTTTGGAATGCACGAAATGAATTCCGGTACCGATTGGGCCAATTAGTCTCGTCAAACCGCAGCCCGATTTCGATGGGCACACGAAATGGAATTCGTTCGAAATGTGGTCACATCTGATAATGGATGCAAGCAATTGTTATTCAAAATGAACCATTTCTGTTGGGAGTATACATGGTCCGAATGGGGACCCAACAACATTCCTTTTAAGGTGCAACGCGATCGCTAGAGCGAGCCACGTGTTGTTTGCGTTCCAGTTCCAGTTCCGGTTCCATCAGTTGATTGCGTTTTTGATGCGATTGCATTACATCATCGTGCAAGAATCCCACCCATTTTTATTAAATTGCTAGTGCTATTAGAAACAAATTTTTAAGGTGAACAATTTGCCTAGAACCTCCCCCACAAAGGTTCCCGCAGCTAGACAATAATATTTGCGGGAACTGAGGCCTTTCACGGTCGCACGGGGGCAATGGGTTTTCTTCATCCCGTTATGGCTATTTAAAGCCCCATTGGGTTTACTTTTCAATGGTCGACGAAAAAATAAGCATAAGTCCCCCCCCCCCCCGCGCCTGAAGATCGTTCGCGGCCTCACAGCAGCACAATTGTGTCCGCGAGTTGGGAGGTCCACCCGCCCCCGATACATGTCACAACAAACAACGTTCTGATTGATTTTTGATGTCATTTACGTCAAGATGTCGCACCCACACCACCACGCTGCACAGCACTTGGGCTTGGCCTCTTGGGTTGCCCAATGCCATATCGAATTCGATCACGCACAATGAAGCCACAGAGAGAGAGAGAGAGCGAAAGAGAAAAATCGAAGCGCGATGTTTCACTTCACAACAATTAACAACTGAAGACGCAGAAGCGCGCGCCACTTACGACTCAACCGATCGGAACACGGAACGTCAAGGCGCGGAAACAGCGACCGAACATCCGGCCTCGCGAACTGGCAGAACAGGACTGACGAAACGCGTTTTCGCGTTTGTTTTCAGTCGGCCGGACGGAAGATTCGCTTTCGTTCGTGAACCCGAACGAAGCATGCGCTGGTGGTAGTGCGTTGCTTGACGACCGCTCGGTTCTAGACACGCACATACACATCGGCGCGCACCATTTGTTTGGAAGCAGGTGACAGACGAAAAAAAGAGAATTTTCTGTGACGTTCTCTAAAGGGGTCGCCACCACAAACCGCGCGCCGGGTGTCGAGGATTTCCGTCAACTCGGACGAGATGACGTCACGAAACCGCCGATCACCGAGGGGCGAATCACTTTAATTTCAGCGCCAACGCTTTTCTCAGCCGCCGCCATCTGTTGCGGGCTGCCGGTGCGGATCGGATTGCCGGAGAAAGAGTTCGTGGTATGTGTGGTCACCACCTTCTGTCACTCAAAGAGCGATGGGGGAGGGGGAAGGAACCCGATACGCCGATAGCACCGCCGCCATGAAGTGGACTGGCAAGAAAATAACGCTCACAAACCACTTGTTGATTGCTGCCCCGGAAAGGTTCGACTAACGAGAAAGGCGACAATGTTTCGGTCGAAGAGGACCACCTTGGGTGGGTTGTGGATTCGGTTTCCGATTACACTCTATCGCAGCGGCAAGGACAACGGCGCGGCCGGCAACGACTTCGGGCGATAAGGTGAACTATCTATTTTATAATTAGCACATTAAGCGTGCGATACCCCAAAAAAGTGCGGGCCCCATAAAATGGAGCCGTATAGGGGCCGGATACGTGCAAAAATTTCAAGCACGCATTAACACCTGAAACCGATCGTATAAACCGCGAAATGAAGCCATTGTTCCGAGCCAGCATCCTGTTTCCCGTGAGCTGCCATGCGCCTCCATTAGCACCGGGCAATGTTCTCGGGCGGGTTCATCCGATTCTATCGACAACAACAGCACCGGAACACGTTTACGGTTCACGACCGCCATTACAATATCGCCAGACGACCGGCGATGGCCTGTTGATTGGCAGCGGGACATGACTTCTGAGCATTGGCGGCGGCGGCGGCGACGGCGATAAGTCAAAGAGGCGTTTTATTGTGGCACCGTACGCCCCGTTGCATACTAAACGGCCAATTAGTGCCAACATGTTTCTCGCCCTCGACAGCGTGGTGCCGGGTTTTGTGGGAATACGCGTTAGTTTATTTCGGGAACACACAGGTGCGTTGCCAAAAAGGGTAATCAAACGGAGTTTGATTTTAACCGTGGCTTGGAACCAACATTGTAGTGCGTAACAGGGATGGACAAACAAAGGGAAATAATATTCGATAGCAGGATAATCGTTGAGTGTGCTGACGCAATTTAATGTTTCGGCATCGGCTTTAATGGCCGAAGAGTTCCGTTTCTTTGGCTGAACGATGATTAATTTAACGCCCTTCATCAGCCCGGTTCACAACTCTGAGCATAATCTACGCACCATCCATCACTTTTCCGGGGATTCTAAGATTAATAACATATTGTGTGCTCCAAACCGCACACTTTCGACCACTTGGGGGCGCACGCCATGACGTGTACCTTCTTCTGCGGTTTGATGCTGGTAGTGAAAGCTGCTTCCTTCTGGCAACTCCTTCGCCTCCGTTTGGCCAGCTCTTAACTGTTGATGCTTGATGGCGCAAACTTTATTCATTACTTTTCTATTATAATACTTTTAGGTTATTTTTGATAACATGGACCACGAACACTAAATCCTCGTCTCGAAGAAGCGTACTCAGAAGTGTGGTGAATGCAATCTTTCCACGAACTGGTTAAGAATCGGCTTATGAGGGGTAACCCGATTGCGACAACCATTTGCATTCCTTGCCCTTGGCCATATTTTCGGGGACGGCTTTTATTGTGCAACATTGATAACAGCGTTGGTGCAACACGATGTTGATAAGATATTTGCACCATCCGGGGCCACACTTTCGTACGTCACTGTGACGTGTGGGCAACAGTGGAACGTGCCGGTGAGCAGGTTTCTTGTTACTCGACCGGGTTCACTGGACAGCGGGAAGGAAATCCCCATTCAGTCGATTTTCCCGGCATCACCCCCACCGGGGTGTTAATAACATTTTCGCGTGTCTTCCCCCGGTTGGAAATCCACTTGACACCAGGCTTCAAGTATCGCCCGGTGGTCGCTGCCAAGATTCGCTTATTGATTGATTGCCGCCGCAGCGATCTTGGTGGTCGGTTCGCCTATGCACAATATGGCGCTCCGTATAATGGGGCAATTGGCGTTAATGCGATTCTCTTGCCCAACCGTGGACCAAAGCGACTGTTTTGCCGAATATTTTTGCTTCATCAAATTTTACGATCCATTCAACCATTAGACGCCATTAGGAGTTGTTTTGTAAAAGCGCCACGGCGGGTCCGAAAATATTAACGCCGAACGGAAATCGTCATCGCGTCATTCGGCGGCGGTTTGGGTATCGTCCAGCGCACCATCGACGACTGTTTTCGAGTGCCTCACTAACGACCCGTGCCATTTGAAGCGTTTCCTTTAAAGCGCGTTTTATTTGGCCACGGGTTGATAGAGCCGTTTATCAGGGTTTGTGTGCTGGAGAGCCGTCTTCGTTGGCGTTGGCGCGATATCATCGATCCAAACAATGAAACGGGGTAACCGGAAACGGCGCTTCAATACGCTGGCGGTTGATAGAGGTGGCGAAATGGAGCACACACTGAAAATCAATAGCTGACCGACCCAAGCCGATGAAAAGGCCATCATTAAGCTATTTATTTCTACACCTAGGTGGTTCCGCCTGCCGCCTGCTCCCGGGCAGGGGAGCAAACAACGCCAGGGAGCAGAAAACAATTTCAATGAAATGATTTGCTGCTAGATTTACGATACCCAGGGTGCACCACCGGGGTGCCGCAATGGAGCGTCATCGTCGTCGTCGTGTGGTGCAATAAAGATAGGCCATGTTGATATCAATATTAGGCTCGCGTTATCAGCGAAGCGTTGTAAAAGTACTTGTCAAACTATTAGAGGGTACGAGATGGGGTACCATTCTTGGGTGATGCTCCCCTTCCCAAACGGAGGATGCCCAGCTCGGTATCGGTTTGTCGGGCCAAATGATCCATATTTTTTTGAGCTGATCTGGTATGAACTGTTTCGGAGCCCCAATAAACGACGCTTTGGCGCAACGACGGAGCCCAAATAGCCCTTAAAATGGAGCCGCCATATTAAAATAATGGATCAAACTTTTGATACACACTGTAACTGAATTTTGTAGTGTTGAAAAAACCTTCATTTAGGAACCGAAATTGATAAGTTTTTCTTATGAAACGTAACGCATTCTAAAAGCGTTACGGCTTCGCTAACGCTTCGCTAACGCTTCGTAGCACCGATCGTATAATCCGCTACGCCAAAAAGTATGCAATCAACAAGCATTAAGCGAAAAAACTTCAAACTTGGAAATTTACCAAACCATTACGATTTTTTGTTATTTTAGTTTCCGAAACTTCGTTCATAGGAGTTTTTAATTTTTATTAAGCAGAACTGAAAAATGAGTCATTAATCATCCTCTTATTACGCTCCAAGTGGATGGAGGGCACAAGAGAGAATTTCGTTCAAAAGGCATCCGTAGCGCAAACATCTTTTCCATCTTTAATCCGTATCCGGGCGGTCTCTTTCTTTCTTTCTCGTACGAGTGTTTAGATAATTTTTCATCACATCATTGTGCGAGAAGGATTGCAATTAACGGTAATAAAGGAAGCCATTTTCCCGTACAGTGTGGTGTGTCGGGAAGGTGGTCGTTCGAGGAAAAACAAATCACCAACAAAACGAACCCCGAGTGCCGAGCTCCGCGCCCCGCACAGTTGCCGTAAATCCGTTCGGTGGATTTCCTGTTCTTCGCCTTAATGCTGGGTTCCCGTACGTTCGTCTGATGTGGTCATTTATATGCTGATTATGATTTCGTACGGCTGCTGCTGCCGTTGCCAGGGCCCCGGTACGTTCTTTCCGCACAAAATGCACATTCTCTCTGCCCCCACTGTGACCTGCCCCCGCTCCACGCTGCATCTCGCGCCGAAGACGCACGATCCTCGGAGTCAGTGAGCTTTATTTAATTACCAAGAATGATACATTAACGAGCATAAACACACCGCTGACTGCACCTCCGCAGCACGGCAGAGGCACTTGTCCGGCCGGGAATGGGAATGATGAATAATTAAAAGTCTAAAACATGACTAATGACTTTCGGTCCCATTTCGAACGCTCGGCCAAGCGGAGCGCGTATCTCGCGCCTTGAACTGGCCCCGAGAGATCACCGGGGAAGCGCCAGGAGCCACCTGGGCTCCTGGCAGGGGTGCTCGCTGTGTCCGAGTAAGACACCGTGCGGTGCACCACACGTCTCGGGCCTGAATCCTGCGCGGGCCTCCGAATGGGACCTGCGCAAAATGTTTGTAGCAGCGATGGACAACTTAACTCTGGGGCGTAACGTAAGCCTTTCTGAAATTGTTTACAAATGACACCGGGAACTATCGGACCTCCAGACCAAAGCAAACTTCCTATGTTTGGCGGGTGGCAGAAAACGTGAGGCCTCGACTCGCAGCTCGAAGGGACAGAATGTGGCACGTGCAAGAATGTGGCTGTTCGAGAGGTCGCCCGGAACACCCGGACTGGGACGGGTATTGGAAGCGGACCAGATCAATATGGGTGTTCCTAGGAGTTCCCGCGGGGCGACATCGCCGGGGCCGGGTCAGTACATCGTTGGATAAGTCACGAGCCGTTACAGCATAATTACATGGCGTTTGGATCGCCTCTTTGTTGCCGAACGACATGGTCACAGTTGCTTCGTGAAGTACCGATCGCTGTAGCACCCTATACACGAAGGAATGTTGCGACTCTGCGACCAAGCGACAAAATGTACATATTAAAGAGATTAAAAAGAAAAACTCCTATCCGAAGGGGGAGACCGGACACAACGGGTGTGCGCTCTCTAGCGTTCCATTTCCGCGAACGCCCCAGAAATCATAACTCGCGCCCCGTGGTATGGCATGTCCTGCCAGCCAGCCAGCACACCCAGGCCTTCCCCCCCTCCTTTGCCTGCCCAGTATGGGGGGACATGCAAGAACCAGCTCATTAGCCGGGCTTGCGCTCGGCGCACGGCGACATGAGCCCATATATGCGCGTCCGTAGGGAACCGGAATTCGCTAATGTGCATAATGGTGCGCCGAGCCGAGCCGGGCGCGTTCTACGACGTTCCGGGTCTCCTCCGATTACGGATGCGTTCTGCGCGCGCGCCCAGCTCCGGGTGTAAATTGCATGAAATTCACCATTTCGATCCGCATCGCTCTTGCGCGTCGCGCACCCGACGATTGCCATCAGAGCACGCCGTGCCCTTGTGGACGGGCGAGCGGGGAAAAAAAATATTATTAAATTATGTAGTAATTAATCAACAAGATTCCTTTGGGTTCCTCCCCTCCACTTGCGCCATGCTCGGGCTCGATGTCATTTGCGCAACGGCGGCGGCGTAATGCGCAATAAGGGCTTAGCGTGTGTATGTGCGCCAAAGTCCCCGTTTGCGAAATCGCACGCAGGACGACGTGGGGCGCAAATAATTGTTGGTTGCAAAGTGGCCGGGAGCAAAGCCAATGGCGACGTGAAACGAAAACGTAACGTGGGAAATTGAATAACTTTTCAATTACCCGGCGGATGTGTGGTTGATGAACTGCGCGAGCTGCGCTGAAAGTGCTACCGATTAGCGAGAAGGGAAGGCCAAGTTCTGGCAAAGTTCCCAACACGTGTTGCTACAGGACTACGATGGGTACGCGTTGGTAGGTACGCTCCCCAAGACGTTATCCGTTGAGGACGTGAGATGCCGCCTTGGACCGCGCTGCACACCGGAGATGCAGCGGAACCGATTGCATTCATAAATACGCAGAATTTAGTGAGCGAGGCCACCCGAGGATGACCCGCACAACCCGCACAAATCGAGGAACGGATTCAATGCCCCCTCGTCTAGTGGCATCGATCGGCCAGGAATCGCACGAAACACGACTTGAGAAAGGGTGACGGGTAGGGGCCTACGATTCGTGAGAACGGCACGAAATCGCATCATCCCCCCATTCAGCCATCTATTGGTTGCAACGAAAAATAGGCAATCTTTCGCTGGACATCATGAGTCAGAGAGAAAGGGTTAGCCAATAGTTTGGAGTTTGTAAGTAACTCCATTTCCTCCTTTAGTTTTGGAACTAACTACAATGGATTCTTCTTCAAAACTGGGGGTTCCGTACTGGGTTGTTTAATAAGTTTTGCGTTTCACTATCAGAGGACGCCTAATTTGAAACTAATTTTTGGAATTTTAATTTTTGGAAGGTTTAAAAGCAAAGAAAATTTGGGAACGAATGTTGAAAGTGTAGAAGGACTATTCGTCTTCAATCAATACAGCAGAAGGAGGGGTTGTTGAATTTAAAGGTACAGGATCCACGATCCACGTCAAGGACGTCCAAAAACAGTGGCAACACCTGAAATCGTGGGAAAAATGCAGGATATCGTTGCAGGGTATGCAAAATAAAAATGCAGGGTATTGGAAAATCGTTGAGTGACTTTCAGAGATTTAAACGTGGGAAAGGGAAAAAAACGTGAAAAGAGAGCCAGTTTGCAGAACTCAAAAATCTTTTTTCATCAGAACAATGCACTGTGTCATAAGAGCATTTTGACAATGGCAAAAGTTATAACAGTTGTGAAGTGGCATTTTGAAGCCCTTCCAGATTCTCCTCTTCAGGGATGGAATTCATAAATTGTTGTCTCGAACAAGTGGATTGATGTCTTTCTTTTCAAAGCGCAAAACTCCTGGAACAACCTGGTACAAAGGTACTGTAACCAATTTTACACCCAGAAGAATGCAGTGTTAGACCAAACAGCTTGAATCCGAGATATCCCTTTGCTCATTCAATGGCGATCGCTCTCCTTTGGCTCATTCCCCGGAAAGGTTCCCGGCCAGAAGGAAGTAAGCCCAGCAAGTTACGAAAGTTCTTGATTAATTAACAGTTGCTGTGGCACAATCGAATCAGTGTAAGTGATGAAAAAGTGTGAGGATCATACGCAACTAGACACACCATCACCTCCGTTGCGAAGACATCATTGAAGGGGCGACACAAAACCTGCCCCGTTACAAGGGAATGTGTGATCGAAGCTCAATCGGCCAGATCAGGTGTCCATTGGGTGTCCCTCCGAGACAGAGCTCGCTGGCTGGCCCCGCTCTGCCCGATCATCGTCATCAGGATTACGATCGTTGTCGATGTCGAGAGCCGATCAGACTTTGTCACCTACCGGACTACGGCCGGGCCGGGCGTCCGGTCGCTGGAAGATGTTTCTCCCCACCATCGAACGATTGATGATCATGCGACAGACTGTCCCGGTGGTAAATCCGGTCCGGACCGAGGACCGAGCTGCAGGGAAAAATTGCCACCTGCATACGAGATACGATCGACGCAGTGCGCAGCGGATGGCCAGAACCCGGCCGGCCCGATCCCCCGGTCGGCCGTTTGTGGTTCGTCGATCCCGATCCCGGGAAGATTCTTCCGCGGTGTCGTCGAACAGGCGAACCGGCGAATTCCCCGGGTGGGGAGAACGCCGCCGTCGCGCATCGTGGCAAATGAAGACCTCCCGAGCTCTCGGGGCAGGTTTTACATCTTTATTGGCACACGGACGACGCCGATGCCGAGGCAGAGGGGAGCGCACCGAGCGTGTTGGGGCGCCTCCGGAGGCTCGTTTGCCTATTTATTTATTTGTTTTACCAGATCTCGGGCCCCGGCACCAGCGGCCAGGTGTCAAAACAGTACACGGCAAAGCGCATAACGCCTCGAATGCTGTAGATGAGTCTCGCTACGTCCTGGCAGAACCGCAGAACGGCTGACAATTTACAACGATACGCGAGGCGATCGCGAGATGAATGCTGGATAATTAACTTCCCATTCGCTGTTTAGGGCGACTCTTACTGTTTCACCTTCCGCGGTTTGTGCAATTGATCAACACATTTATTCACTGCCTGTGGCCACACTTCTTTTGCCGCGTCGTGCGAGTCGAAGATTTATGGAACTTGTACGGAGGATGGAAAGATCGGGTTTTTGTCGGGGATTTTTAAGAACACTTTCAGGCTCACTCACGCTCTGGCTCACGAATTAGTTTCGAAATAGGTTCGTTTGCAATTTTAACGATAAATTTCCAGCTCAAATAATATTTTTTACAACTTTCCGATGCATAATAAATTTAAATAAATTTAGGTATAAGTTTATTAGAGCATACACCTGTTTAACATTCGATTGAAAAATTAATAATTAACTGTTACTCTTACTGCTGCTTTAGATAAGTAACGATGCGAATCGTTGCGTGCCGCGTAATGTTTATCTGAAATGTTTCATCATCTTCAATTTGTTGGTTAAGCTTCCACCTACAAACTGGGCCGTCGACACTTCACACGGCACGGCTGCTTCTGCTACACATAATCAATCGATGGCAAATTAAAACTCGCTATAAAAGCATAGTTTGTCCCGCGGTCCCGGTCCCGGCCACGAGGCAAAAAGTAACGGATCCGAATGCGGGGCGAGCAAATAACAACATCGGCGCTATTCATAACCAAACATGAGCACCACAGAAGAGACAGAGAGAGAGAGAGGGAGAACAGTCACGACATAAATCGATGAAGGGGTCCGAGGCTGGCGTCGGATGAGCCACAACACAACAGCGACAAACGGCGCGACACAGGAAAGAAGATGTTTATTAGTTTTATTGACCATCGAACTGTCGTCATCGTTTGCCGTGGCTCATCCCAGCTTCCCCAGAGACAGAGAGAGGGATAGAGAGAGCGAGAGAAGGCAGACCTGAATTCCGGGCCGTGTCCGGGTGTCTCTGCGCCCAATACGATTAGGAGGGCCAGGGGGCCGGGACCTGGGGCGGCGGGGCCACCGCCGTGGCCGTTAGGTTTTATTGGTTTGCAAATTGGAACCAACCATCCGCAACGCGCCGCGCGCGACCGCCGCGGTCGGAGATTTTCCCCGCTGCCGGACGCCGCCCCGCTTTCCACCGTCGTAGCGGCCGGTGGCTAATCTCTTCGGGGGCCAAAGTGTGAAAAGATGCCGCCGGGGGCCCTGGTCCGGGGAGAAATTTGGACAATGTCTTTGTTTCATTGCGGCCTCACACTTCCTCTCTTCGCCGGCGTACGCGTATCACGGTCGGTCGCCATCTTTTGCGCCGGGCCAATGAGTTCCTAACCTTTGCCAACAACAGCCAGGCAACGGGACGGAACGCCGGGTTAGAGGCCGAGAAGATCAAGAATCTGCGCCGCAAAGGGGATGTTTACTCTACGATATTTGCTGGCGTTAAGCTTAAAGTAAAATACCAATCGGATGTTGTGTAATTTGGCTGCAATAAGGATTTCAGGAATAAATCAAATCGAGCTTCTCCGTGAATCCAGCTTTGCGCAAATGGCTTAAAACTGTTTGATCTTTGGCTCCTGACCGATGCTCTGACTACTAACATGCCGATCAACTTTGATTATTTCTGTGATTTTATCGACATTTTCGACAACGGGTCTGCCTGGGCGAGATGCACCTTTAACATCAAAAATAACCGAAACGGGTCAATGAAACCAAAATTACACATTAGAGCTGTTAGAGAATCAGGACCATAAACACCATGCACAATTTCAGCGGCTTTGGTTGAATTTTCGCTGTGAGAAAAACTGTGAAATGTACCGAATTTTCTCTATAGTGACTTTCATTGTTAACACCCTGTGACTCACAAACGAATGGAACAAAAATAACAGTGAACGCGTTTTTTAAGTGTAAAGTGTTAGCTTTAAAATAAATAAAACCTTGAAACTGTACGGTCGATACTTCACAAGATATCGATTACTAAAGTCATCTAACGAGAAAGTAATGGATTTATTTTTAGACAGCCTAATATTCCTTTTTCAAAGGCAATACATCTACTCTATACATTGCAATACATTGCATCTAAGAAATGTCAAAACACGTGGGAAAGTTTTCCGATTAAAATAAAATCTTTCGCTCCCAATAGCCTAGCCTCGATTAATATTGTTGAAATCTAATTTGCAAACTGCCGCCACGCAAACTTGTGGCAAAGCGAAGGGCAAACAAACAAATTAACAGTTTAATCCAAAAGTCATTCTCGATACACACAGAACCTTTGAGGGCGACGAACAGGTAGCGCCGATCCACCGATGTGGAGCCAAGGAGCATAGTAAAGCATTTAAAGCTCGAGCACGCAAAGAATAGAACGAAACGCGCCGCGCGCATTCGCAATCCGTAATCACCCTAAACGCCATCCCGGAGGTGAGCTCGAAGATCTAGAAGGACGATAGGGCGAAGGGCCGTCCCAAGGCAGGCACGCGCAATTAATCATTGTAGAAAAGTCAAACGAAGGGAAGCGTACCCGGCGTTGTGTCACCCTACTGCACGCCCCTGCCTGCCGTGCCACCAGGCGATCAGTGTGTGGCCACTGGTCGGCCCCTCAGCCACACCGCCGTCCGCGTAATCAATTATCCATCGGGACAGATTCGATATAAATATGTCATTCGTCATTCCGTGATTCGTCAGCCCCCGAGAGGGGTGGCCGTGACGGAGGCAGAGGCGGAGAGTGGCGTGGCGACTTTGGTTGATTATTATTTTATCCAACTACCCGCGACCGGCCGGTCATTGCATTCCATTGCGAAGGAAAAACCCTCCGCGAGGTTATGCAAACGAGGCGGGCCGGGCAACGATCGATCGGAGAGCAACGGGAGTAAAATGCCATTGCCGGCGCACACGCACACATACACGTGCGCGCGAATCGAGGTTGATCGAGAAGGTCGACCGAAGCCCGAAGAAGGGCAAGAAGATCCCCGGTGAGCCGCCGGTGAGACTCTCGAGCCTAGAACTCCCGGCGGCCCCGGAGTTGTCGTGCGAAAATCCATAACCCCCGCTGAGCGCGGGCGCGCGCGCGCTCCGACTGGTCACCTGAGCACGGCCCGGTGGTGACTTTAACGAAGCAGAAGCTACGAACCCGCAAAAGGCACCGGACCCAACCGGACCGGCCGGATGGACGGAAAGCAGGGGGAGGGAGGAAAAACACATCATGATCATGATGATGGTGACCATTCTTGCTACACTTTCCAGAGCCGAGGCCCCCCTATCTCTCTCTCTCTCTCGCTCGCCGATCGCGAGGGACATTCTCGCTCAGCGCCGCCGCCGCCGATGTGAGTGTCTCCCGGGCCCCGGGGACCCCCGGGACCGGGATGAGCATAATTTTTATACGCGATATGCGATATGTGTCCACGAGAGCATAGGTTCGAGCGGTTCGAAAGTAAACCAAGAGCCAACAGGGTTCGGGGACGGGGTCGGGTGGCGGTAACATAAACAGGGTCCGCCGCGGCCAGCGAAGAAAGACCGTAAAGGGGGG
>NC_071286.1:3681384-3701879 GCF_943735745.2 Anopheles bellator | reverse complement strand
TAAAAAAAACAGCACACAACACACAAAGAACGATGGTATGCGGCGCGCGGCATTATCCCGGAGAGGTCACTCTCCTCAACGTGCTCGCTGTGCGCGCGTTCATCGATACCGAGGCATTTGCTGCAAGCAGCAGAAGCAGCGAACGGGGAGCTGATGGTGGACACGAAACCGTTTGTCAGGTGAGAAGAATGCTCTTTCTGTGGTGGAATATTTCCTGTTTATGGTACACATGTCGAGCGCGACGTACTGCCGCCGAGTGCCCCGAGTGGACTGCGGTGCCAACATCAGCCCGGAGCTCGATCATCGATGTGCAGTACAGTATTGAGTGTGATCGAGTGAATCGAGGAAGTTAGATTCAAAAACAAAACATTCAATCGCTAAAGGACCACCATTTCCATAAATTTGAATAATTTTCGAAATTTCGGAAAGGTTCGTCGCCTGCCCGGTGCCGGGGCAAGTCTTTCGTTCGCTACACCGCAGCGCTCGGGCCACGGCGGTTCTCTCTCGTGTGTGTATGTGTCCACACCACACTCTCCGTCGGTCGGTCGTCGTCATCGTTTTTCCTTTGCCATCTCTCCGGGTATTCTCCGGGTTGTGTGGAGCAAAAGAAAGAGGCAAACAGCAAGAAAAAAAAACGGAGACGAAAAGACGCACAAAAATAACAGAAAGAGCCAAGAGTCTGTAACGAAACACAGATCAAGAACGATCGCAACGGTATCTCGCGGATCGCGGGCTCTCCCGCGAAAAGAGAGCGAGCGAGAGAGAGGGAGAGCGAATGGCGAGTTCCCGGTGGTGGCCGATCGTCACCGTTTTCGTCGTCAGTCGATCGCCGAAAGCTGATCCGTCGTGAACGTCGTCATCGTCGTCGTCGTGTCGATTGCACGGTTTTCGGTACGCGGTTCGGTCGGTGTGTGTGTGTCTGTGTGCGGCTATTTGTTTTATTTCGCTCCAGTTTTGGCCCTCCTGATTACTCCCAGGTAGGGTGCGGGTCGATCGGTTACTCCAGAGCGGCAAAGGATACGATCTCCGCGCACGAGATCTTCCAAAAAACAAAACACACGACCCGCGGACGGGGCTGGCGCGAGCGAGTAGAAATCCTGTGGTGATCCTGGGCGTGAAAAAGTGGGCTTCAGGGCCACGACCGGATGGACGGGCGGACGGGTAGGCAGGCAGGCAGGTTTTGCGTACGTGTCCCCGGTCCCCGGTTGAGGCCGAGAGTGGCCGTGTGGAAGCCACTGACGTTTGCCACTTCGCCTTCGGGGCACAGGAATCGTTCGTACGAAGAGGTCCCCGTTCCGTTCCGAACTCCCGTCGTTGCGCGTGTGTGCGTCCGATCACGGTGATCGCGAAACGACGAGCTAACCAACACACTAACTGAGTGGATTGTGTGTGTATTTTTATGTTGTTTTTTTTGTTGTATGCTGGCCGCAGTAAAAAGGTGCGCTTTCCCGCATCGCCGCACGCCGCACGCCGCATTCCATTGTGTAGGGGACACACACCGTGGATTCTTCCCTCACACATACCCACGGTTTGCGCAGACCTGTCACGCAGATTTGACACTAACTCAGCCACTAACTTGTGTTGTGGCCAGCGCGTGAACTTCGCGTGCGCTGCTCCCGGGAGAAGAAGCTGCTGACGCAGATCATCATAAATGTATGATCCCGTGCACAACACAACAGGAACGGTGCGTCGCGCACGCGCGTCAACGATGCCCTCTCTCTTTCTCTCACTCGCTATTTGAGTCTGTGGTGTGCGTGCCTTTCGCCAAAAGAACATGTCAACCTCATCATCAATCGATCGATCGATCGATCGGTGGATCGCCCATTCGAGCTTCTTTAGATGGTGCATTAATTAGGCGAAAAGAAAAATGTGAACCACGCAATGTTTCATCAAATGATAATTTGTGGCACAAAAAGAAAAGTTTAGTTTTTCCCGATCTGTTGCAACGTGAGGTTAGCAATAGAAGCGGCCCATAAATATGACTGTGTCGTTCGTTTTTATAATTGAAAACACAGAGAGAGCTCGCTCTCAATATTTTCTGTACACTATTTAGTAAAGCAAGCAGAACGAAAACCAAGACGCGCTTTTAGGTTATATTTTCACGTCTTAGAATTGAGTCTGCATCTGCTGTGGAGCATATTATTGTAAGAGTAACAAACAATAGTAACACTCGTCGTAATACTAATTTGTGCGCCCATCAGGCGTTAAGGCCTACATACGGTTTAACTGCTCTAATCAATTCAAGGCGTTAGTTCAAATCCTGACAAAGCATCAAGTTGGTGCCTTACACGGCCCGTTCTAATAATAATAACAATAAAGTAAACCAATTGAATCGATAATAAAGCGACCCAGCACTAATTGGATTTCGTTTGCTAACGTCGCGAGAAACGGTACCGAAGAAAAAGCGATTTCGTCGCTTGCTCGGTCATCGAAGTTATTTGTCGCAGCATTTCACTTGCCCTCAGCAAAACTCGCTCATCAGCTCAGCTCAGCTCATCTCAGAAAGAAAGCTCACTTCCCTAACGAGAGAGCGTGAGAGCGTGAGAGAGACAGCCCGTGAGAGAGAGAGAGAGAGAGCGAGAGAGCTCAGGAAAGTTCACTGGCGATGTTGCGAGGATCGCGGCGCGAGAAAAGTGCGTTTCGTCGCCACTCTTCTTCTTAGAGTGTTGCTGTGTGCGTTTGGTGGTACTGGTGTGTGCGTACTGAAGTTCAACACACCAAGGTACGGTGGTGTGCGTGGCGATGTGGCGATGCTAATCGGTCCAGGTGCGGCACGGGCCACGATGGTATGAGGTGTGTATGGGTTCGGGAGAGCCTGTAAAACGTGAACGTGACGAACGTGGTGTGAGTGAGTGTCCTACACGCCAACAAGAATTCCATGGCCTACCCCGTTCGCTGTTGCAACCTGCACACGAGATTCTGTCTCTCTCTCTCGCTCTCTCGCACTCACCCGTCCTTTCTCACTCGCTCACTTGCAACTTTCTTCGCCCAGCATCATCTTGATCTTCGGCGGCGGCTCCGGTCACGGCACACGGTACTTTGCGATCACGCCGCGGTCCGAGCGCTTGCGCCGCACGCTCCGCGCACAGGAGGCTCAGGATACCACCGCCGTGTGCGTTTATAATTGAACAAAATGTTTCCTATTTCCCCAGCCAGTAGATCGCGATCGCACTACGCGAGTTGCCTAGAGCCCTTCCGTGCCGCGTGATCGGCCCCCGGACCTTCTCCGGGACGGCCAAACTCCGGAGGTTTCGCAGTGTTGGCGTGTTGGCCACGATGTTTGCCCCGTTTTCGACCCCAGAAGCCGGCAAAATTCGTGGCGTCGTCGTTTGCTAATTGAATTGAAGAGTGTGTGATCGCGCGTGCCTCTGCCGGAACAGCTAGCCAGGGGAGCAGCAAAAGTTAAAAGGTTTTTAGTTCCCGAAGAGAGAGAGAGAGATTGCAGTGCCCAAAGTGCCCCCCTTCTGTGTGCGTGAAAGTGCGATACAATTTCTTCCTGGAGTGGAGTGGAGTATAATCAACAAGCGGAGCGAAGGTAAGCGAAACGATTTGATTTAAAGCTCTAAAGAACTGAAACGACACCTTAAGGAATGTGGCCGCCGCAAATCGTCGAAGAAGAATCGTCGTCGGAATGCGCGGTGCTTAATCGGACTCCCCCCAAACGCCCCAAACTCGATACGTGTGTGTCTGCGTTGTAGGACTTTAATTATAAACGCACTTCAAGCTTATCTTAATCACGGTAAACTTCATGTCAGTCTTGTTAATGTCCCGCGGGGTGCTTCGCCGTCTCTCGTGGGCGGCGGCGAAAGCTGCTGCCCGATAAACCCGCCCGCAGAGCAGTACTCTGCCGGAAAGGTGCCAACCTCCCATCGTTTAAATAATTTAAGCTCAGGACGTCTAAGGGGCACCACGCCACCGCCAGGACCCCCACGTCACGCAGCTTCCGTTGGCGACGCTGCCGAGAAGCCCGTCCCACGCTCAACCCGTCCCATGCCAAAGTGACAACCCGAGCTCCGACATCGCCCGGCAGAAGAAGATGAAGCAGAACCCCTGGTGTCGGGAGTTGCGCTTCGCTTCGATAGCCGCCCCTCCGAACCCGAGGCCCGGGTGGCTGGCGACGGTTATTTACATTTCGCTTTAAATTGTGTGAAAATCTGGCGAAACACCGTTTCCGTTTCCAAACACGGCCACGGCGCGCGTAATTACACGGGATCGGTGCGAGCGATGGGCAAATAAATCCACGCAGCAGCAAAAAGGCCAAACGGTCCCCAAATGATGAGATGGAGGCACTTAAGCGCACTTCTGAGACTGGCCTTTTTGCGGGGAACTGGAGTAAGAACTTTATCGCAAATAAGCCGCTGAAGTCTGAAGGCGAACGGAAAGTGCACTCCGATCCCCAGGACCTTCGTGCTGCGTTCGAGTTTGGCTAACCGATAGGCGTTTTGTTCTGAGCCTTGAACTAGGAGAATTCGAAGCATCGGATATACCAGAAGACGAGACGGGGTGTCGGCCAATTCCGAAACAACCTCTCGTTAGATAAATCCGCAATATCCGCTGTCTCGTCCCAAAAAAGTTAGCCTATTACGTTTCACTTTCGGGCCATAAACTCCGGGCCGAGAACTTTTTGGGCCGTCGGCAACCGGATGCAAACGTGGCACACGCATTCGCCGAACCGAAAGTGCCATCTTCCGTTCAGCTCTGGCTGCGTGCTTAATTGGGTGCGATAAAAAGTTAAGGCCCAGCCAACGAGCGCCCTTGACACTGCGACAAGCACAAGCCGCAAGACGCAAGACGAGGCCACGCCAACAACGCGAAGCGAGCGAGAGAATGGAACACGGACGCCGAGGGACGACGGATCGAATCCGATTCGTTCGCCCGACGCGGTGTGACTTTCCGAAAACTTCCAAAGTGTGAAGTGTCTGACGGTGGTTCTTAATGCTGCCAGCCCAAAAGCCAGCCTGCTGACTATTGTTTCTGCGCGTTCTGCGGGAAAATAATCCGCTAATTAGACGGCTCCTCGCCTGGGGACGCTGACTTCATCGTACGGGACGGCTCTTGGTCCCGCGATTCCTTATCTCTGTGTTTCGGGGCCGGTCCTCGAGCCTCGCCGGATCGACTACACCAAAATGCTCTCGCGGTACCGCTGCGCTGCGATCGCATGATTGGTTCGTTGGCTGGAGTACGATCACGGATTACCGATCGAGCCGGAAGACGACGACGACGACGACGGCGACGTCGATGGCGAGTCAAGGCAAACCGCCGCCTCGTTCGATCCTTTTTGCGCGATCGCGGCTCTTGTTGTCGTTGTCGTCTTGGGCTCGGATAGGGCAGAGCGCACGAAACCGAAAGGAAAGTCGCATCACGTCCCATTCGAGCGATTCGAGACCTTTCGGCAACATTGTTGCAACGGCAGAACATGACATGTTCTGCATGTTGCTGCTGCTGCCTCAGCAGCTGCCTGCGCCGAACCCCTGCGTGTCCACCGTGTGGAGACCGCCAGCGACATGTTGGTGGAGCACCACAGCATTCGGGTTTGACTATTTATGGATTATAATTTATGATCTCACGAAAGCGATCGACGGGCGGCGGCAGATAAGTAGCAGATTCGGCCGCAGTTCCAGGGTCCACACGATAACAATCTGCCATCTGCAACGACCGCGCCGCTTTCTGGGAAGGGTTCGAAAAAGGGTCCCCGGTGAGGGTGAGCAAAAATTACCGCCACAAAAAAATCCAAGGCTTCAGGGGCTAATGAACCGCGTTGAGAAAACTTTCACAGATTTTGGAATTTTTTGTAAGCCAACCAACTGTTGGCCTACGGCAATGGGTTCAGTTCGGGAGATTGAACGGGACCAGTAAAACTAAGAGATTTTTAAAAATAGTAAAAACGTTACCATTGTAAGTCTATGAATCAATTTCAATGACATTCAATGTTTATAAAAATAACTTATAAAATTGAATAAGATAATTAGGAATATTCTCAAGTAGAGATTTCCAACGTGATCTCGACGTGATCGCTTAAGATTCATTCCGTAATCGATCGTCTCAGATCAAAGACGAATCAGATGTTGTGCTAACAATGCATTTAAATTATTGCCTAACCCAAGCTAAAATCCGGATAAAACTTCTCTATTAGAAGGAAATGCTTTTTCCATGAACTAAACGGAAGACAGCAATTCTCCATCGGATTGTGATTCGCAATGAATAGTGGACTGAGAACAGCAGAACCGGTCAGGGTAACGATCGAATCGTTTGGTTCGGAATTACTTTCACACACCGCTAACTTACCGAACAAGGCTCCTTCGGATTCCTTGCTGAGCAGTGCTTCAGTCCCCACAATGAGATGCGAGAAATGAAATGTATCCGGTATGTGCCAAACCACAATTCATTGTAATTTAGGCAGTTGATTTTGGCTGCTTAACCTTCTGCCCCGTGTGGGAGAATATTTCACAACAATATGTGAATTGCTGATTACCGACACTACATTGTTTGTCTCACCGAAGCTTATCCGAGGATTGCCCTCTATTATTAAGGGAGGGACCTCAGTGGATGCATTAATCCACGACGTGTGTGCTGTGCGCGCGCACGATACATTAATCACCCCGGGGCCGAGGAATATTCACAAAAACGGGATTGCGGATTGCGCGGATCGATTGCGCTTCGTCAGGTGTTTAAATCACCCCCGAAACTGGTCTGAGGTCCTGGAGCAGGCTGGCGTGAGGCTGGCGTTCCTATTATACGTTAATTTTCGGGACGCAATGCCGGACGCTTTGAATGTCTTCATATTGCACTGCGTCCTGTTGTCCTTTTCAAACAGTGACCACAATGGGCGGCAGCCCAAAAAAAAATGGGTAAATTTGCGGTAAGAAAAGATCGGCCCGGTACCACGACGGTTGTTCATTAGATTGCATTCACATGCACTTTGCATATGGACCCAGCTCGCCGACCGGAGCGCGTGTGTGACGGGATGACATTGAAGAATTCGTTTTAAAGTCCGAAAAGAGAGCCGGGAGTTCCGGACAATCCGACACCCACACGAGGCGAGCGGTGTGTGCCGTTTTTGACGGTCCGTTAAATTGGCCCAACATCAATCAATCCCCACCGCGGCCGCACACATGCTCCGGGAGTGCACTCTCAGATCCGACCCGCTGCTTTTACCCTGCGAGGTGCGGATTAAAGAACCATTAACAAAAAAAATAAAATGCCGGCCACAAATCGGTCGGTGCGCGGGTGAGAAATCCGAAAGGCGTTGGTTACTTTCGCAAAATAAATGACCTGTCAGGCGCGTCTTGGTGCGTTAGGCCCCACGACGAATCCATCAGCCGTCAGAATCTCTTCCATCAGCGGGCCGCCGAAATTTGAACGATGTTTTATCGAACGTCGGAAAGCTCGGCGAAGGTCACGGCGGCGGCGGCGGCGGCAGCGGCTCATTACTCATAAGTCATTTGCAGCTGCATTCATCTTGCGGCGGGAGCATTGCGTGTCGCCACGGCCCGAGGCCCGGGAATGCAGAAAAGGAAGTGGTGCATCATCGCGTGGCCAAGCGTTTCAAGCGTGGTCCGTCGCTTCGCCTTACGTTTTGCGAGAGGCGTGGACCGTTGGACGTCATTTTCAAAGGTTTTTTTGGCTCCGGCGCAAATCCATTCCCGATAGCGATCGGGGAGCGCGATGACGCGCCCGAAACGCGCAACGCAAGCATCCTTTCTTTCCGCACACACACGCGTAAATTAATGGGGAGGAGTTGGCGGTCCTGTCATGGCAGGAATTTGGCCCCGGCACCGGTTCCCACACCACTCGATCCTGTTTTGAATAATTCTCCATTCTCCGAACCGAGTTTTGGCGCGGGCCACATAAATCTGTCGAACGGTTGCATCGCCGCCGCCGCCGCTTTGTGAGATGAGCTAGCGTTCCCCGAAAGGACGCGTGCTTAATTCCAACTCATCATCGCGATGATGATTGCGCAATGCGCCCCGATGACAGGCCGGCCGGTGGTGCTGCGTTTTCTTCCCAAAAACCTGCCGCATCGAAATTTGAACTCCTTTCGCTCTGGCTGGGGCGTTCTGGTCCGTTTTTGGGGGTCCGGAAATATTTCACCCATTAACCCGGGGGCTCCTGGGGGGCGAAACGGGGAACTCTCATTTCACACGCGCTCACGCACGGCACATTGCATGTTCGGGATGCTGCTTGCTCCAAAAAGCTGAGAGTTTTTCGCATCGCCGACCATCGCCAATTGATGGGTTCGATCGCCGGAACGACGACGGAGCGCATCGCAGCGGTCGTCGCGGAAAAAAATACGTTGGCAAACTGTGCGCGCGATTGAAAAATTACGGCTCGGGCATGAAAAATTAGGCACGTGTTAATAATTCCCGACCGGTGGGCTCCGTCCACGCGATGTCATTTCGGAATCGGCCGATGGGCTGGGCTGGGGCAGCATTCTTGCGTGTTTGCTTTGCAAGTCGAATTCCAAGGTCCAAAGTCGATAAGACCCAAGCGCAAGAACGTTAAAGAATTTCTACCAGCGAATTGCCCACTGACGTCATATCCGTTCCGCAGAAGCTTCAAAGAGTTCTGATAATTTTGTATTTAGGCGGACTACGTCTATTCGATTTTCGATCTTGTGGCGTTAGGAATTGCTACTCATGTCAGTCACTTATGGTGATATGTTCGGTTATTTTGAGTAATCAGTCAATTTTTGACAGCTGTTTAGCTTGGAGGCTCATTGTCGATTTTTCTCTGCTCAAAAAAAATAGATGGCAAAGAAACTGTATCAAATTTTAAGTTGAAAAATAAAATTAAGGTCGTGGACGCATTGGAAATGTTGACTGTGGCTCGAATCGAATCCAAATCGAATATACGTAGTAAATACAAAATTAACAAAACTTTTTGAACACACCACGTACAACGTTCTGCTACCATTTTACCTTATTTCGCACGTACTCGGCACAATTTTAAATTTAAATCCACAAGCTCACCTACTAATTGAAGGAGCTTCCGTGGGATTCGCGTGAGCATAATACCAATTGTTTTGAATCCTAATTTCCTGTACGTTTTCATCATCGATCGCAAATTCTACAAAGAAACGGAGACGCAAGAAATTAACAAACAAACAATGCGAATGCAGGCCCCCTCTTTTCGAACTCCTGCACGAAAAAGGATGCCCCAAAACCTTCTCCTTTAGGGGATCGACCGAAGCCCACATAAGAGAACCGGGAAGAGAATCGCTCTCACTTCGGAACGCACAATAATTAACGGTTATCGGAAGTCCTCGAGAGCGGAACACGTCGGGCGAAGCAGATGTTGTTAATGTTCGTTTTTTGCGGCCGAAGGTTGCTGCGACCACTGAACCCCATCGTGCGCCCAAAATTGCTGCCCTCGATTAAATGACAAGCTATGGTTGCTTCGATGCATTGCCAGTGGCTCTAGCTGCTAGCTGCTCTTCACTGCTGCGCCTTGTCCAACTTTAAGACCGTTACATGCACGCGGTGGTCACTTCTGGTATCGGTGAACCGGCCAACAACGGGATACAGTGTTTTCGGGTCGCGTTGATCACACGACACCTCGTAAATGCGCGTGTATTATTATGACCAAAAATGTTGTTTAGTAATTAATTTTGCGACCCCAGAATTTAATGTTCAATTGAAAACAGATTACAACTTTTAGGCCGCGAGCGACCAGTCAAATCGGTCTTCAATTAAACGGTACAAATAATACTGGCGAAATCTCAAACACTCATAATTGTATATTGTTTCTTTCGTAAACATTCATCTTTTTGTAAAATAAACGTTCAAAATAAGCGTTACGCTCCGAAAAGTATGGAATCAAAGTAAAGAATTGCAAATGACAAGAACAGTGATAGAAAAAATAATTGTAACTGAAAATAATCAAATACTGATAGTTCAAACGCCAAACTGCTATTAATTACCTGTTGTTGCAGGTGTGAAAATAAAAAGTGAATTCAAAGATTTACCGTTGCGCATTGCCCCATAACGTTACGTAACTCGTTTCGGCCCTGCACCCTTAATTAGCGTTAATCAATTAACATAACCGCACCACAGCACCGGACCGGACCATTGGCTGAAAACTCTGGGGTCTTGAATTTCGTGACAATGCGCAGCCCACAACGACACGGCAAAGCCCGGGGTCCCACCGTGCATCGTCGTGAATCACACAGACAAAGGCTCTGTCGTCCCTTACCCCCTTAGCTTAGGAAGTAATGTGCAATTAAGCGCGATTTTGGGTCACGAAACCAAACCAAAAAGAAAAAAAAGGTCCGGTCTGCCCTTTACGGTCCCGGCTCTCGATCGTGAGCTAATCACGAATTTCGCGCGCAGCAGCACCATGTGAGCGCATGTTGGGGAGCTTGTTGCGAGAGAACTTGTTTTTCTTTCCGAAACTGTAGAAACAAAAAAAAGGCTGCCACCCTAACAAGGGATATAAATATTATATTTGCCAGGGGGCTTGTCGTCATGAATTTGTCAGCGTGTCATGTATGCGGCTGCCAGTGCGCCACCGCCAGACCGCTGATGCTAATTAAAAGTGATTCCATTTTTCTTCACGATCACGAGCCTCGCAGCGGTTCGCGCCGGGCTAAGCGATTTGCTTCCTTTGCCGAGTGCGCGACTAATGGGCTGAAATTGAAAGTGACTTGATCGAGTGGTGAGGCAGTTCTTGACTCTCAAACACACACTCAGCCCGGCGTGGTGTATCGGTTTTCCGCTGAGCAAACTTCAATTATAAATGGCACAAAGCGTGAGGTTAGCAGAAAACTACAATGTACACCCCTTTTCTTCGCCGAGCACCGATCCGCCGATCCGCTACGAGATCACTCTTCACTCTCGTGAACGGCATTTGCTTATGAAACTTATGATTTTCTCGTTGAGTCGAGATGCCGACGCCGTCACCGCCATTTCTTGTGAGAGGAGCTCGGAATCGGTCGGAAAGATCGCGATCGTGATAGACGGCGGCAGGCGTAAACAAATATCACCCACCTTCCCAGTCCCCGGCGTTTGGCAACAAATAAAAGAAACCCCTTCAGTGAGCCCTCTAGTGCCCGTCTACTAAAGACCTCGGTGCGATCCCAGCGATCTCCAGCTGTGGCTGTTGCTCTTTAACAAGACCAACCATCCAGCTGGCTGGCGGTTGCGACACAACCTACCTATTCGGACAGGAATTTAGTCATTCCGTTCCGTTGGTCTTCGTGAGTCGGAAAATATGCGCCCACCCCTTGCCAGGTTGCTAGCGGAAAATAAACATTCACCCTCATCAGTGATCCTCCTTAATTCGCCGCCGCCCGCGACTCAATCGATCGGCGACGACGACGACGACGACGGCGCCGTGAAATAATGATGTTTGCTTTTAATGAAACGCAAAACAGCCTCGTCCCCCGATCGGTTTCGGATCGGAGCCGTCCTAATGTTTCCCGTATTTTTTAGCCACGTTTCCCGAGCGAGCATTATGCTCCGGAGCACGGCCGGAGCATAAACTTTCGCTTTCGCCGCGTTTGCGAGGAGTGGCTTGCGTCTAGTTTTGGCCCAGGTATGCAGTGTGTTGGGCTTGGGAGAGGCCCCGGCCTCGGGTTATGCAACTCGGCCCGATCGGGCTGCGGGTTGGTTGGTGGGATTTTCGAAAACTACCGGGCCGCGGCGCACGCTCCGTTTGACGGGCGCTTGTCAGACGTACTAATTGGACAGCATTTCGTTGGCCGCGAGACTGCGAGGCCGCGAGATAAAATGTGATTATCTTAAATACTCGCCGCACGCCGGGGCCTAACAACCCGGGGGAGCTTTTCCGACACGGTGACGGTTGCGGCGAGTGCAGTTTAGAAACGCTGCTGCAGGTCTTCGGCTGTGGAGTTCGTATCGATTAAATGAACTCGTAAAATCAGCTGTTTTGCGCCGCCGCTCTAATCAGCTCCAGTTTCGCGTCGCGTCACGTTGCTCCACACACCGAGCTAATCCTCCGGGCGGTCCGGTCCCATTTTACCGTTTTGCAACGATTTTGACGGACTGCGGCACCAAATGGACACTAATAAACTTCGCCGAAGTGAGTCGTGGGCTTTCAACAGCGAGCAGAATTCGGAACGAAAAGTGCAGCGAATCCGGAGCGGAGTCCGGTTTTTGGGTGTGACATTCATCAATCACCCTCTTCGAAGCATTGCAGCAACTCCGTGAAATAAAATAGTCGGTTGAATTTAACAAACGAGAAAAAAAACATAAAAATAGTATTGTGAAATTTAATTAACATTCGGAACATGAAAGGCTGACATCGAAGCGTAAATAGATCAAGAAGCAACAAGTAGAAAGTAAAATGTGAATCGTAAAGTAGTAAAGTGAGGAAGAAGCAAAACCGAGCAACAAACCAACACAACTACAAAAACAAACAACTTCAAACTCCAGTTTAAAAGACAATCAGAGCAAAGTTAATAAATAACAACTAATAACAAGTTCAATAGTTATAACATGAAAATGATGATCACGTTTAGCTCATCATTTCGAATGTTGAAACTGGGTAAAGTGAAGAGAAAAAAGAATCGAAATGAAGTGAAACAGCATAAATCAAAGTTGTTAAATCAAATGCAAAAACATGTTAAATTTTGTTTTTAAATGAATGTATAAGTAAAGCACAGTAAAAATAAGGCTAAACAATATGTAATGAATTTAAGGACTCGAAATTAAACACTGAAACACAACGTTCAAGGCTAGTAGTCCAACATCAAACTTTGCGAAACACCTTTCAGTCTGTCCCCTTCGCGAGACGGAATCCCAATCCGAGTGCCGTCGGGCTCGCTATAACTTCATCAAGAGCCCCACAAAATAAACTTGTTGAAACGGCCTGCCTGCCTTTCCGGTCAATTTTCACCCCACTCCGGCACGGCACCACTGCCTGCCGCTCTCCACTCCACCTGAGCCACGGTTACGGTTTGGTCTTCGAAAAACCCTTTTCGGGACCGAGCGAGGAGCGTGCTTCGAAGATCGCTTCATTTCACTTCGTTTCCTCAAACGGATGACGATGCATCGGCCGCCGTCGTCGTGGTCGTCGTCACCACGACCGGAGAGGGAATGACATTTATGTTGCCACACGTTATGCAAATAAACCGAGAGAAATGTTTACTGTTGGCGCGGTCCCGGTCCCGGACGACACCGCCTTTGGCCTTTCCTTTCCCCCGTTGTGGACACGCTGCACTCTTCTGCTAAGCCACGGTGGGTGCACTACTTTCGCCGTGACGGCGGCACAAACGAGACACTTCCTTTGGGCCGGGCATAGCGCAGAGCAACCGGCAACTGGTCCCTTCCGGTTTCCGGTTTGCAAAACACCGCTCGGTCGCTCGACATCGCCGGCCGACTCGGTCGCCGACGAACACCCTTTCACCGGCCAGGACGGACTCGTGTCGGAAGCCATAAAGCTGCAGCGCTTCCAGGCTGCTCTCGTCGGCGCCCGGAAGGAGTGCGATCTTCCCCCATTTTTTTGCTCTCTGCAACCGATTACACTAAACTGGTGTAAAAGGGAGTTTATGTTTCGCTCGGAGTGGTTTAAGTGTTTCGTAAATTGAATCAGCCGGATCTCCCGAAGGTTCCAGCCGCCTTTTTGGGACAGTCTGGGCAGCTTGACAGCTGGCATCGCTTGCGGTTGACCACCTGGCACGGAAACTGAGGCCTCCCAAGACGATGACGATGGCGACGATCTTTTGAAAGCAAAAGTACCTCGAAAGGCTTTCACCTAATCCACCAGGTGGCTGCCGACGGGGCGACTGAAACGAACCCTGCGAATCATAATTCATGTCTCTCAGGCAGGCAATTCTGGGGAGGCGAAAACAGGCATAAACTTTGCGTCCTAAGACACCCAACCGGGGTGCATCATCTCCATCATCATCATCATCCACTTGGTCCAGTCGGGCGCCTTGGTGGCCTGCCCGTGATTTGCGCAACCTTTGTGAAAGTGAAACGGAAAATTGGGCCTCTCAAGTTGGTGGATCGCGGCGACCTGAACTCTGCTGTAGCTAATCTTTGCGTTTGGGCTGATAATAGGATTTTGATTGTAATTTTAAAAACACACATTTTAATCACGCAATTACGGGCCGTTTATCAGAAACCGGGATGTATCATTAAACGGGCCGGATATGCGGTTGTTAATTTGTGGTGCCATCAGGTGCCATTAAAGTCCGCCACTCGCCAAACGAGTCTCGAGAGTTTGAAAGGTGGTACTTTATTACCACCGAATCATCAGCGCAAAACCCTGCAAAATACGCGCCTTTATCTCAATCCGCTTAGTTACTAACGACTTGTTAGCTGTTTTACATCAACAGTTGCTATCTGAAAGGTGAAAGTTTATGGAAACAACGGCCATTAAAAGAAGATTTGAGATACTGAGTCGCGCGACCGTGAATACCAGAAAATTGTGGAAAAACCTTTTCCTTACTTACTAAAACTAAAACTTGCTCTTCGAAATAAATAAAACAATATCAAGAATATCCCGTTTGTGATCCTGTGTGGCACCGTCCATTAACTGGCAACAATTTAATCAGCATCCTCGAACCCTCAAGCCGTGCGGTCCGCGTGGTTAATGAAAATTGCGCTTGTTCCGAGGGCGCCAAGCTATGATTGCACTCCGAACGAGTGGAGTGTTGGCCAAGTATTGAAAGTGTCGTGAGATCGCTAGGCTAGGGTCTTCAACAGCCCGACCGACCGTGGTGAGCTTTTGCAACACAGTTTGGCGGCGGCGGCGGTTGATGATGGCGATGATTGGTGGATAAAAAGTGTTATAAAATGCGCCGCCGCCGCTCCACGTTCTCTTTCTCATTAGGGAAATAAAATACTCCAGCGAAAGCCGAAAGCCCCCGAGCCGGACTGGGCGATGGAAAGGATCGTTAAAATCGGATCCCCTCGGACACAGCGAGATAAACACTTCACCGAGGGCCGGCCCCGGGAGTAGGGATGGCAGTTTTACGTACACAAATAAAAATGAAATTAAACCAGCGGCCAACCAACGGCCAAGCCAGTCACGCCACAGCAAAAAGTGCAATGCCGCCGCCGTTGCGTTGCGGTCGGACGTGTCGTGTGCAGTTTTATGAGCTCTTAATCCGCGCTCCGCGAGATATCCTTGGACGTGGCACGAACCCTTCCCGGCCCGTCTCGCCCGCTATTGGCTAATCTCTTGTCCCACGCACCACGTGAAACGTCGCGGTGGCGCACCAGATTGCAGCTGCAGGATCGGTTGCAGTGGCCAGATGCAGTGTGCCACGCCGAGCGCACACACATTGGGAGAGCTTTGGCGGCGACCTTTGTGCGGCGGCCACTCGAACAGACTCACGGAGGTGAGTAATTTTTCAACACTATCGAAGGTGGCCTGTTTGGGGCAAAATTGTTGAAATAAGATCTGACGAAGAGTGTTTCTGGTGGGCAGCTGGGATTGTGATGATCGAATTGACTTTGTTCGAAAATTATAATTTATGACCAGACCCGAATGGGGCCTCGAATCGACTGAACATTTTCAATAATTTAATTTAAACTTGGATTTTGCTGGGTTGTTCAATATGTTTTGTGGTTCGATAAGAAAAACACTTTTTACGGTTTGAAATACATTTTATCAGTCAGTATGGCCTCGCTGAACATCAATACAATTGCTCCAACGAGACTCTAGTTTATAAATTCCATCCCTGAAGTGAGAAACTGGAAAAGGTTCAAAATACGAATTCAAAATGATGAATCGAATACTTTAGTCAAAATATTGGTTATACTGCTCAATGAGATGGCTAGGGTATCTACTAAATCTCTTTCAGTCACTCGACGATCTTCTTATACGATATTCTATATTTTTCTACGATTTCAGGTTGTGTGTCTGTTTTTGACGGTTTTGGTAAGGATCGTCTTAAAGGCTATTACGACCACGTTTAAACTCAGAAACCCCCCTTGGCTCTAAAACCTTCCGAAAATAAAAATTAAATCACTGAGCCATGTTTGATTTTTCCCGTTGTAAAAAATACTGTGACACATCGATACTAAATGGCTTGTAAAACCTAATGAAGTGACCGATTGAAATGAAACTTCACGCACCTTCATCGAACCGCAAAACTTATTGACCAACCCAGTATATGAAGCTCCAGTTGCAAATGCACTTACTGCGATAGTTGCACTGCTTGGAGAAGTCGTTGTCTCTTAAGTTGTATGAGTATGGAATCGCAGTAGACAGAGAACATAAAAATGTGTTAAGTAAAGGTAAAGGTGAGGTCAAAAATGTTCTCGTTTTCGATTTAATTTTGACTAAAGAAGAAACCCGAAAATTGAATGCCAAAGATCATATGGAGCTGTGTTTGAAAATACATCCAAAATAACGAATATCGTCCTTTGGATTAACTGGAAAGGTAAAGTGCACAAATGTTAAGCTTTGAGGAACCCGGACCGATTACATTCCCGGAATCCGCGTCAAACAAAATGGCGATAATATAGTATCCAATTTTCCCAATGCCCCCCCGTCGCAAACAAAACACTCTTTTTATCGCAGTATTTATCAAAGATATGAGTGAGAGAGACAGAGAAAGAGAGAGCACGGCCAGTTTGGAATCCTCCTCCAGCGACCGGTCGGGTGGACTGGTGGCAATTTGAATTAAGCAGTAACCAATAGACCTCACACCTCGGGGCCGATGCCGGATCATCCAAATGGACTTCTCACTCTCTCTCTCTCTCTTTCATTCTCTCTATCCGGTTCTTGTGCCAAGTTGTGCACACACCGTTCATGCGTGAGCCCAGGCGGTGGCCCCTGGGCCCGTGGGGGGGATTGGCCGTGAAGACCTCCGCAAGTCAAAACATAAAAAATAAATAAATAACCCCCCATAATGACATGTGGGAGTCGTATGTGCTCGGGGGGATGGGACAGGAACACGGATGGATTACACCCACATCCACTCTCCGCACACACCGTGCGTGTGGATGTGTGTGTGTACGTGTCAAAAGAATCCAGTTCCAGTGTGTGCCTCGCCGATCCGGCCAACTCCGATCGTTCGTTTGGTCGCGCTTTTCTTCAGAGCGAGCTACGACCGGCAATCGAGGCACAGGCGAGTTGACGATTCGGTGGCGAGAATCCTGTGCCACATAGAACCTCCCCGGTCTAGGGCGCATTAAAGCGCATTCAAGCGTGCTCCGTATCAGCATCAACCTGCCGAAGCAGCAGCAGCAGCATTCCCGGGAGGGGGCACCACCGGGTGGAATGGACGATGATTAACTACGCGGTGATTAGGGAGCAATTTTCCAAATCCCTCCGATTCCTCATTGTTGGCCAGTTATTACCGCTATTGGTGCCATTTGTCACCGGTGCCGGGCCAGACCGTGATCCCCGGCACCGGGTTGATCGAATAACGAGGATATGGCCAATCAGGTAATGAATCGATGGGTTCGGAATCGATGAACGTCATTAGGGGGGCCACGCCAGCGACTGGGCCGCTCGATAGTAAGTCGATTAAGGACTTAATGTGGCATCGAATCGTAAAATATGACTCCAATAGATCCGCGGCGACGGGGGTGCTTAGGGAAATTAACATCCCACCTCCCTGGTGGCTGGTGTGTGGTGGCCTAGCTGTGGGTGGCCACGTGTTTTATGATGATGAATTTTGCGTTGTGACTGCTTCATTCACTTCACGCCACCCGTGTGCGCCGGGACTTGGGTACAGCTTTATTAGCTTGCTTTAACCACCAGCAGACGACCAGCACTCTTGCATTCCGGATTATGTCCCCGACCCGCAACGGGTACCGACGGCTCCGCACCTAAAAGAAGAAAAAAGGTGAAAACCAGATTACGTCCGTCAAAAGGTGTGCCGGACACAGGAAGCGGCGTCGTGGCTAATTTATTCCCTTTCGCCGTCCCCGATCGAAAACAACCGATTTTTGGGTTAAAAAAATATTCCAACACAAAAAACGCCAACGGGCCAAGAAAGCAAACCCCCACATTAATCGCGGCGGCGTATTCGGTGAAATTTCGGGGCGGTGGTCATCGATAGGTTTCCGATTAAATGTGGAAGAATTTCGAACGAGAGAGAGCGCGAGAGAGAAGGAGAGCCAACATCACCCCTCGCGGCGAGTGACTTTTACGATCGGCTTTGGGTGCAAAAAAGGGGAAACAGAAGAAAACCATGCGCACCCAAGCCCCAGCGACCGAGGCCAGAGATTAAAGCGCACACGCCCAACGCAAGAAACCGTCGGATAACGGCGCACGCTAATAAAGCCTAATAAAAAGACACCTTTCGGGGCAAGATTAGGTTACGGCCCCGAGGAGCGACGTGATCTTCGGCGGTGCGATCTTCGCTGTCACTCGCCGTCTGAGGCACTCACCTCTGGCGCCCGTGAGTTCCCGCCGAAGATCAATTGATCTGCCATGATCGGCATGACACATACACATACACAGAGCTTTGGAGGAGGCTGCAGACCGCAAAAAAATGGTTGGTTTAAAATGCCAACACGGACCTCGCTCGCTCGCTGATACACCTGACGCTCATTAACTAAATACAGTGCCATCGCTAATTATAGGTTCAGCCGGCGGCCAGCAACATTTCGCTTTCGATTTTGTGTCGCTCATTAACGCGGAAGTCCCGAGCTGACCCGACGTGGAACGCTTTCTCGATCGTGTGGTGTACCGGCCGCTGCGCACCGGCCGGCCGGCCGGCCGATTGATGAATAATTGATTAAACTTTGCGGTGCCCTGGATAGCCCGGTGGAAGCGGCCATTAACTGCGGCATGCGTGCGGGATCCACTTTTCGATTGCACTCCCGCCAAATGCAACGCGGCCACTAATTGACTGTATCGTGTCAGGCGCGGGGAGTTACAGTGGGTTCCAGTTTTAGCATTTCATTAGGCCAGCAGCGCCACAACGGCTAATAAACAGCTTCACAGTTACAATCCCCCCCTCAACGCCCCGTCCCGTCTAAGCCCCGTCGATAAGGTGGCAATTAGTTTGCTAAATCCCGACCCTCGGTCGCGCTGGACGCGAAGTCGTGAAAGGAAAACACAAATTCCCCAATTTGCACCTCATTCACACCTTTGTCGCGCGTGTGGCGCGCGTAATTCGATCGCAAACCCCTAAGACCGAGAGAGAGAGAGAGACCCTGGGCGGCCCTCTGATGGGTTGGCATGCAATTTTCCACGTGCGCCGCACCTGCACGCATGAAACCAATCCCGCCCCAACCCCGTGGCGCACACAGGGAGGGTGACATTATCGATCAAAAAATCACATAATTCTTGTGGCGTAAAACGGAACACCTTTCGCGGGGACCCCACGGGCTGTGGATGGCGTCGAAATGATTAAAAATCCGAGGCCGAGCCGATGTATGTGCTTTTAACACCGACAGGGTGACAACGACGTTGTAATCGAACCGGCCGGGCACTTCGTACCACACAGCACCGGAACACGTGGCCACTTCTTGGCTTTTCCCCAACTCGCCTTCTAATTGACAGTTTTCGTGGCCCAACCAACGGGGCCCGTATTTCGCATTCCCATTTGATCTGGGGCCGACCCGGGGCACCCCGTTCGACGTAACCGCATTAAAAATTGGCCCTTCGTGTCTTTGCTTTCGCCGGCAAATGCAACGCAGGACCTCCTTTCCACCGGCTTTTAATGCGACTGCAACATTGTTGCGCACCACGGGAACTGTTCCGGGGGGCATAGAAAACCTTCACCGCAAAACGCAAAACGAGGATCGAGAATGAAGGCACGCACAACGGGGAGGAGGCCCATCAAACGTAACCAAAAGTCGCATTCAGCTGACAACAACTCCCCTCGCTCTAAGAGCATTAGAAGCCTTTGGCCGGAGTTGCGGTGACGAGCGATTGATTGCTGGCAGTTCTCAGCAGGAGCAGCAGCAGCAGCAGCAGCATCTGTCTACTACGGGCCACCGAAGCCACTTTATAATGACCTCGAGAGTGTGTGTTCTCATGATTGGAAACTATTCGCCGAACAAGGCTGGCGGCTGCCAGCGGGACGTTGGGACTGAAAACAACAACCGTACAAAGTAGGGCGAACATTCAAACGGACCTGCACTTAAAAGCTGCTGGTAACGATTTTGATTTCGTCTCTTAAAATTTCGGTGACGTTGAACATTGAAACACCATACTACTGTGGCCGAAAGGTATCGGAAATTCGCTTATAACTCGACAAATATTTCTAAATTTATGTCATTACCTTAGATTCTTCGTCTCCCATTCAAAATCTGGGTAAATTTCAGCAAAACTCGGATAGCTTTCAAGCAATTTAAGCCAAAAACAGCTGGTGCGAATTTTGGTAGGTATCCAACGAGAAGCGGGAACGAAAGCCGATCGGATACGTCACCAGACTGTTCGTTGTGTTCGTTATCTCCCGTTTCCCATGCTCCATCAAAGACAATGTTTTGTGAGCAATCACTTTTATTGTACTGATTCAAACAAATGCTATTGATTCCTTTTATGAATTTTCGAATGTTTTGATAGTGCGGGTGATGAATGGAACGCTTTCTTACAGATTTTACACACAAACGGCTTTT
>NC_071286.1:3680507-3681284 GCF_943735745.2 Anopheles bellator | reverse complement strand
GTATGAATCCGAATGTGATTTTTTAATGTTGATAACAGTGCAAACTTCGACGGACAATGCGGACAAAGAAGATGTTGGTCCTTGTTGTGGACTTTCTCATGTTGCGCCAGAATGTTTCGTGATCTGAACGTTTTGTCACATATTTTACACACAAACGGCTTTTTAGCGGTATGAATCCGAATGTGATTTTTTAATGTGAATAACCGTGCAAACTTGGACGAACAATGCGGACACTGTTTGTATTCGTCCTTGTTGTGAATTTTTGAATGAACTGATAGTGCAGTTAATGAACAGTACGCTTTTTTACAGATTTTACACGCAAACGACTTTTTACAGGTATGAACTTCGAGGCGTTTGCAGGGATCGATGGGAGCAATTGCGTTTCGCATTGATTCTGATGCCGAATCATTAATCCCCGAGTTGGTTGTGGCAGAGGGATCTTCTCGATCCTGACAGTTCACATCTATAGGATTTTTTTGGCTGTCATTCTGCTCATCGACATCTTCATTCTCTAATTTGATCGCAATTGGATTTTCTTCTGCTTCGAATAAGTCATCAGGTTGGTTGCCACAACATTCGTATGTCCCATTTACTTGACAAACTGTACAACTCCTCTGAAACAAGTGCAAATCGTGCGCTGCATCCGATGTGTTGTTTTCAGTTTTGATTAACAATTCTGTACCAAGCGTTTGTTCAGCAGAGTGGCCAAGATTGTCTTTACTGATGTCTACCTCGTTCTTCGCTGTGTTTAGCTTTTTGGTCAATGCAATGTTTTTG